>NW_026294514.1:38088738-38541238 GCF_007827085.1 Peromyscus californicus insignis | reverse complement strand
CTACCGAACCAAAAAGACAACAAGATTTTAAAGCTCCCTTGTGGGGGCTGGGGAAATAGCTCAGTGCCTGCTGCATACACATTAATCCCCCAACACCCATGTGAAAGCCAGGTGCAGCAGCAGACATCTATAACCTAAGCATTGGAGGGCCTTGGGCTTGGGGCTGGGGCAGAGGCAGAGACAGGTGGACCCCTGAAAGCCAGTCCAGCTGACTCCATAGACTCCTGGTTTAGTGAGACACTGTCTCCAAATGCAATATGGAGAGCACCTGAGGAAGACACCACTCCTTGAATTCTGGTCTCCATACATGTGTGCACATTTGCGTGCCTACCCACACACGTGCACACACCCATACATACATACAACACACATAATAAAAACAACTCTACCAGGGTAGGGAAATACAGGAACAGGTTCTCCTGTGACCATGAATTGCTTCAGAGTTTCTGAGGGTGTTGTGCAACTATGTATTTAAAGTACACAGTCCAACTTCTCCAGCTCCAGGACAAAGTAGACAAGGTGAAGACAAATATTACAGAAAACTGGAGAAATCCAGATGTTCACTGATATGAGAGAGTAAAATAAAATGTCTTTTTAATTGGTATATTTTAATAAGGAGGCATAAATATATGTGAATAAATATAAAAAGTTCATGCTCCACACAAACAGCAAAATACTACATAGCAATGAAAACAATGAAAACTAATACCTGTACTTATTGAAATATATCAAGAAAAAAGCAGTTTTCATGAAGACCATGACCCAGGTTATTTAAAAAATAATCATATTTAGCCAGGTGTGGTCACAGATGACTGTAACCCTTGAACATGAGGGATGAAGCAGCAAGATCACCATGAGTTCAGGGCCAGCCTGGGCTACATAGTGAGTTCCAAGCCTGGGCTACAAATAGTAATATTCATTATCATTTTTGCTAGATGTGTTGGCACACACCTATAATCCTAGCATTTACCAGACCAAGGCAGGAGAATTTCCAATTCTAGGCCAGCCTAAGCTATATATTAAGACACATCTAAAAAAAAAAATCCTCCTTTATTTATAAGTATAAAAATAAAACAAATCTAGAAAGGCTTGGGCCAATATGTCAATAGTCATTATTTTGAGTTACAGAGTTAAAGGAGATTTTAACCTTCTTGATTATCATTTATTTTATAATCATGTGCTACCTTTATAATAAATATATACAAAAAGATAACATTTTGAAAAAGGTTATTACTTGCCTATGTCTGAGGCCAAACTATAACAAGTAGCAGGCTAATCTTTGACTCAATTTATCAGCCTACAAAAAGTTCAGCTATTTGGAGGTTGGGAGAAAGAAGGATAGAAGCTCAGAAGAAGTAAATGTTGGCTGGGTGGGCACTGGGGCCAGATCAGGACAGCATCAGCTGCTGGAAACCAGACATGAGTGAGAACACTCCACAGTTGTGTTGCTGACATTCCGAGCATACTTGGCTCCCCACAGCGTATTGCACCTTCTTGAGAACAAGAACAATACTTATTTTTAACTTTTGTGTTAGTACTCTTTTAGTTAGGGTTTCTATTGCTGTGATGAAACACCATGACCAAAAGAAACGTGGAGTTTATTTCATCTTACAACTTACAGAGTCATCGCTGAGGGAAGCTGAGCCCAGAACATGAAGGGAGAAGCTGATGCAGAGCCATGGAGGAGTGCTGCTTACTGACTTGCTCTCATGGCTTGCTCAGCCTGCTTTCTAATAGA
The DNA here is from genome assembly GCF_007827085.1 of Peromyscus californicus insignis. Taxonomy (NCBI): domain Eukaryota; kingdom Metazoa; phylum Chordata; class Mammalia; order Rodentia; family Cricetidae; genus Peromyscus; species Peromyscus californicus. Next base: position 38,539,500 of record NW_026294514.1, on the reverse strand, counting down.
ACCCAGGACCACCAGTCCAGAGATAGCACCACCCACAATGGGCGGGGCCTCCCTTTCAATCACTCATTAAGAAAATGCCTGGCAGACTTGCCTGCTGGCCAATATAGTAGAGGCATTTTTTCAAATGATAGTCCCTCTTCCCAAATGACTCCAGCTTGTATCAAGCTGACGTAAAACTAGCCAGACACGTACCTAGAAGTGTATTAAATGAACGTAGGGAAACAACTTTGACACAATACCCACATCCAAGTTTAGTAAGAGTCCAAGATAATACAGGAAGACATTGATTATTTATGAAGTAAAATCCCCAGACAGTGAGCCCTCCCCCATTTCACAGACACAGCTAAATTAGTGGTTGTTCTTGTGGTATTTTGAATTAAGAACCACTAAAGTGAACCCTTTGCTTTTCTGGGACAGCAAATGCCGGTCAGCTGGGGCTGGAGAATCAGCTATGGTTAAGAAGAGACCAGTATCACTGAGGCAGAATTTTCTGGGAAGTGTTTCCTCAGGGTCAGCACGTAGAGGCTGTGGTCTAGAGGTGGCGATGAGTGGATGAATGAATGAATGAATGAATGAATGCGTGCATACATGAGTGAATGCCTAAATAACTAAATAGATCATCAAGCGCACCCCCTGAATGACATCTTGCAAACTGTGTTACAAAAATGCTGACCGTGCTGGGTGCACACCTTTAATCCCAGCACTCGGGAGGCAGAGGCAGGAGGATCTCTGTGAGTTCGAGGCCAGCCTGGGCTACAGAGTGAGTTTCAGGAAAGGTGCAAAGCTACACAGAGAAACCCTGTCTCAGAAAAAAAAAAAAAAAAAAAAAAGTACTGACCGTAGCTCTCTGGACAGCTCCTGTCTTCCATGGTCTGTTACAGTGTGTCCCTGCTTTGTGACACACACCAAACACAGGGGCCGTTCAGCTAACTAGACTCTGCTCTGTCAACATGGGAATTGCTCCATCATGCGTGGAGTCATCGGCCTTTGACACAAGGGCGTGTCTGTGTTGTTGCCAGCTGTCCCCCCTCGAGGGTGGCGCCTCTTCTGGTACCTGCGCACACCAACATCAGCATCAGCTCTTGCTCTGCTCTTCCTTCGTCAGCAACATCACTGTCCCTACCCTGCTCACATAACCCGTGAGGAGAGAGACATGCTTGCAGGAAAGCACTGGATTTCTGTTACATAGCATGCGAGGATTCTAAATTCAGCCTTGGCCATTTGATTTGTTGGTGCCATTCTCCTTTAGCGGGTCTGCAGAAGACATTTACCCAGAGAACATGCCCTGGCGGTTTAGGGGCCATGAAAAAGAATGTCCAAAGTCCAAGTCATCTGAGCGCTTCACAAGTAATGCAGACCTATTAACACTAAACCCAGAGGTCTACAAATGTTTCTGCCATCATCTAAAGGACCTTTGTAACTCACGAGAGTTGCAGGAGTATAGATCATAGGAAAAGATTGTTTTTTCAGTTGGCAGGGGTGTTTTCTCCTGGGTAAGTGGCTCCCATGTGTCCCAGGCTCTCCTAACTAATTCTGTTCACATGCTAGGACGAACTGGCAGTGTGGCCCCTTCCCCCAGACTTACCGCTGGCTTTGATCGTTCTCACTTAAAGGGTTACTGATGGTATATTTTTATTTCCTTTCCTTCTGAAAGTTCTGGGGAGTTAGGGGAGGGCTCACAGTCTGGGGAACTTAACTTTATAAACAGTCAATGTCCTGTTTCCTGTCTTATCACAGACTTTTACTAAACTCAAATGTGGGCTCCTTTTCCCACGTATCTTCAGTTCTGGAACAGTCATTACATGTGTTGATTTTTGTTTGTTTTTGGTTTTGGTCTTCTGTTTGCCAGGCTCTCTTACAGGATTTAGGTTAGTTGACAGTGTCAGATGTTTCAGCCCATGGTAGGCTGGCCCCATATTCCAGGGCTTGTGGTGAGACGCATGTGTGGTAGAGCAGATGGAACAGACCTGCTCAACTTGTGTCAGCTCGGAAGAAGGGGTGCTAGCAGGAAGGAGCCAGGGCAAGACAAACCTTTTAAGCATGTGTCCACTGACCTCCTTCATCCATCGAATCCCTACCTTCCACAGTCCACCACTCACCAATCATCTATTCAATTGTTAATCACTGGGCTAAACCATTGATTAGGCCAGAGCTGTCGTCATCTAATGGTCTCGGAAACACATTCACAGACAACTCAGATGCGCTTCAACAGTCTCATCCGTGTCTCTCAATTCAATCAAATAGACCGTCACATTTGATCGTAGCAGATGTTTTCTTCTTCAAAGGGCAACGCCCACTTCATGGTGGTCAAAGCTCCGTGGTTTTTATTCTTGTGTGTGCGTTCAGGTAACACGAGGGAATGTCTGTCCCTTTGGGAGCCTGTCAGAGATTTGGTACCATTGCCCAACCAATGTCTTAAGAACAGACTTTCTGGCACGAGCCACCAGTTTGATATTTCCTTATTAATATTTTTAGAATACTCTGGGAAGCAAGGGTGAGGAGACAAAATCCATGGGTTCTTTTCAGAGCCCTTTTTATTATCTAACATAATGTTCTTCCCACAAAAGTGAAAAGCATACTTTGTTATATTGATAAACAAATTATAAGATCTGAAGCTTGCTCTATGAAGCCAAATATGTAGCTACGGTGATCTGTAGGGAATGTGTGCACCATGACCTCAGTCTGCCAAGCTGGCAGAGCCTGGATGAGCCATTAACAGGATCCCTTGTCTCCACAGATGCTGATGCAGAGATTGAAGGAGCCCCCGCAGCACCCTTGGATGTGGTGTCTTTGGATGCTACCAAAGATTACATCATAATCTCTTGGAAGCAGCCCGCTGTGGATGGAGGGAGCCCTATCCTTGGATACTTTATTGATAAGTTAGTGCTGGGCCTAACATCGATCCGAGTTCTGCTGTGGATGGACAGACGCGTACTTGATTTTTCCCATTATTTCTAAGTGAAATGCTTTCTCTTCTGGTTTTTGCCTCCTCTCCCTTTCTTAGTACATATTAATACCTACTTATTTGCATAAATTCTTTGAATTTGACAACCAACTCATGCCACTAACTTGGCAAGAGAGTAAGGACTTTGGAAACCTAACAGCAGAGGCCAGTGTAGACGTGAAATAGCTGATATTCAATATACTCAGCATCAATATCCCTAGTATGACAGTTATTTAAGAGTACTGACTTTCGGAGCACAAAAGAATTCCTTATACCATATGATGTGGTTTCCAGTTATCTATATTATATAAGAAATAGTAACAAAAATTCAGTGTTAGGCTGCACTCTTACCTATGAGTCCTTGCTGATTACAGTCTTCAGAACTTACGGATCCTGAGATTTGTGGATTTTACACATTCGTATCTACTAGGTTTGGGTAATACAAGCAACGAATTCAGATTATTGGCCCAAGTATGTGATTCCCTGACTTAGTTTCTCTTCTAATAGTCGCCCCAATTCTTTTTGCTTTTGTGTGTGGAAACCATCAGAGGCAGATGATCTATGTCAGCGTATTACTTGTAACTCAGACTCGTAACAGTAAGTGAAAGCGTGCCCCGTGTGCTCAGTACCTTCCAGAGAGGTGCTTGTAATCAGTTCATAGTGTTGAACTGTAGACATGACGTAAACGGAAGCTCCGCTTACTTCTGATGAATGTGGAGGATTACAGAAGCTCCTTTCCTACTGTCAGCTGTTTTGTTGTCTCTGACAAATAGCCAAGGGGTCTGCAAACTTTACGGAGGTTACAGGCAGTCAGCGCACGATGTTCTTCTCTGGCCTTGGTCTTTACGGGGAAGCACACCATGGCTAATATTTACCATCTGCTCTGACACTGTTCTAAACGACAGGCCTTGCTATTACCAGTAAGAAAGAGCTGGCCCAAGCCACGTGCCAGCAAGGAGACATTACCTCACCTAAGGTCACATGGGTAGGAAGTCCAGAGCTAGAGTTCACATATCAGCTCGACTCTAGGTCAGTGCTCTTCTGCTCGAACATGCTATAGAAGCTTCTAGAGAAGATACCCTTCACCTTTTTCCCCCTGCACACATGAAGTTTAAGAAGCATGTTCTAATGTGGCAGTGTCTGAACAGGGAAGTGGGAGAGTCCAGACAGAACCGCGGGAGATAGGTCTAGGACAACTGCTGTAGTCCCTCAGCTTTCTGCCACCACCCCCCCCCCCACACACACACACACAAACAGCAACTCCAGAAACTTTACAAAGCAGAGATGTAGGGAAAGTGGATAGAAGACTTGAACTGCAGATACATTTGATAGGACTTTACATAATGTTGAAGAAAACGATCATTATCCATATCAAAGAATGGAAAATGAGAGCGAGGAAGGGAACACAGGCCCCCCTCTATATTTTATATGGCTCCTGGAATTGCCCTCCCATGAGAACTATTTGAAAATTATACATTTTGAACATAATATCGTATAGGGGATGCATTTCAAACTAAAAGCCTTGTGTACTATTGGTAAAAAACAAGGAATTGCTTTATCATAATGCTGCACAATTCACTCCAACAGTGAATCTAAAGCTGTGTTGACTGGTAGCCTCATATGAACTATCATGTTTGTCTCCTGAGCAGCTCCCTGACTCTGTTATTGGGTGCCAGGAACTACATTAGCAGGCAATTAGAAATAAGTTTCCAAGCACTTCATTTCCCCACGGGAATCACCAGCTTCACTGTTAAAGAAACAAGCATGGCTGGGCATGGCAGGCAGTCCCAGCACTTAGGAGGTAGAGACATGAGGGTCATGAGTTCAAAACCAGCTTGGGCTACATAGCAAGACCTTGGAGAGAGACCAGAGGATGAAGAAAGAAAAGAAACAAATATATTACAATAACCTCCTAACCCTTGTACCCACACAGGACATAGAGATCATCAAGTCGGAAAACAGCAAACCGTTTCCCAAACTGCAGTACAAACAGTGTTCTGTTCTGTTCTGTTCTGTTCGTTTGCTTTAGTTTTTGGAGACAGTCTCCCTGTATAGCCTAGACTAGCCTCAAGGTCATGATCCTTCCACCTCAGGTTCCCAAATCCTGGGGTTACAGGTGTGCACCACCATTCCCAGCTGCAGTTATCTTTTAATTCTGCTTTTAAAAGAAAATGTCTAAAGAAGTTGACAAAGAAATCACTAACAGTGCAATTAAAGGTGTCAGTAGGGAGATGACTGAGGGATCCCCCTAAGCCTCTCTATAAAGATTCTGGAGAGTTGGCCCCATGGTTAAAGCACTGGCTGCTCTTCCAGAGGACCCGGGTTCAAGTCCCCGCACCCACATGGCAGCTCACAACTGTCTGTAACTCCAGTTACAAGCGATCCAACAACGTCTTCTGTCCTTGGCAGTTACCAGGCACACAAGAAGTACACAGACATGCGTGTGGGCAAATCACCTATACACATTAAAAAAATAAAACAAAACAGATTCTGGGTACCTGCACGACTTTCTTACCCCCATCTCTAACCCCTCTTTTTGACACACAAGACCCCTCTGCTGCTTGTTCAGGGAAGGGCAGAGGCTTCATTCTTCCTGTAAAAAAGACAAGTTGCTGGCAGGTAAGATGTCTTAGTGAATAAAGGTGGATGCCCATATAACCCCACATGATAGAAGAGAAACATCTTCAAGTTGTCCTTTTACCTCTCTCTCTCTCTCTCTCTCTCTCTCTCTCTCTCTCTCTCTCTCTCTCTCTCTCTCTCTCTCTGTCTCTCTCTCTTTCTCTCTCTCTCAGAACTGGAATTTTTAAAAGAAAGAAATTAAAGGACACATTGAACTTGAGTGGAACGGAGTGAAGTCTAAACCTAACAAGCCGTGCAGGCGCTGCGTGTTTTGACACAGGGAAGGTCTGCAGGGGCAGGTGGATTTGTGCCTTGGCCACACTCAGTGTAACTTGTGCTAACCCCTCTTTCCCTCAGGTGTGAGGTGGGCACAGACAGCTGGTCTCAATGTAACGACACACCCGTGAAGTTTGCTCGGTTTCCAGTCACTGGTTTGATAGAAGGTCGTTCCTACATTTTCCGAGTTCGAGCTGTGAATAAAACTGGAATAGGCCTGCCGTCTCGAGTTTCTGAGCCCGTGGCTGCCCTGGACCCAGCTGAGAAAGCTAGACTTAAAAGTAAGCCCTCTTCATGTCTCTGCATCATCCTCGATGTGCCTTTAAAAAAGGTGTCACCGCAAGCAGTTCTTCCTGCGTCCACTAGAGGGAGGCAAACACACAGCATCTCTTTGTGGTCAGAAAATCCTGTGGTTCGGATGAGTCCAAGAACATAAAAAATATTTGCTTTTGATTCATTTTTTAAAGCTTTTTAAAAAGGTCATTTTATTTTATCTTTAAAAAAATTACTCAGAAAAGTGTATCTTGCTAATCTGTGTTCTAAACATTAGGTATGGAATGAAATATGGGAACAAATAGTCCAAAGACCATTTTTTAATTCACATTATTAGCGTATTCCAAATATAACTGCATTGATGGTTCAAAGTGAATTTCTTGACCTTGGAGTCGCTGTCCAAGCATTACTATCCATCCCTGTGAGCTTCTCCATGTTGATTAAGAAACAAATTTACATCTGACCCAAATTTGGGGTTCCATGTAGGTAATATAAAAAAAAATCTTCAGTGGTCCAGATGGTTCAGCAGGTGAAGGTGAAATACCTCCTGCCCAGCCTGCCCATCTGAGTTCAGTGCCCAGGACCCATATGATGGAAGGAGGGTGCTGACTCCTGTAACTGTCCTCTGACCTCGATATATGTACCCACACATACACATACACAGACTCGCAGGCGTTCACACCCACCCACCCACCCACCCTCATGCACAATTAAAATATAATCTAAAAAAAATCTTTAAAATAATAATCATTTCATCTATTTATCTTCCGAGCCTGAATGTCAAAGCCATGGTATATAATTATACCTTAAATGGGAACCTGTATGGCATCCCCAATACAAGGAACCATAAAATGACGTCATAAGAAGTCCTAGACAGTAACATGTCTGTCTCAGTAGCCCTCGTCCACACATTAGGTCAGCAGTTGTTAGCTGAGGGAATATCATGTAGGATGCTTACGGACAGCCCTTGTCTCTGCCAATGGTATTATTTACCAGTTGTAATCCAAAAACCTTCCAGATGCTATCAAATACCCTTGGGAATAGGAGATAACTCATGTGGAGGATTACAGGTCCATTCCGCATTTACAGTTTTATTATTTACCCCAGTTATTTTTCATGTCATCACAACCCCCCAAGGAAAATAGTCTCGCATTCAGACTCCCCTCCCTGTTAAATTAGTTAGTTCCATCTCATGCTTCTACTCCTGTTTTATGAATTCCAGTAAAAACCAGATTTTTGTGAATGAGAAACACATTGTCTTCTTTGCTACCTTCTTGTTTCCTACAGACACAGATGAAAAGTGCCCCAAGTAAAACAAGATTGAACCATTTTTTTCTTTCCTAAACAATCTATCATATCTGTCTGTCTGTCTACCTGTCTGTCTATCCTCTCTCTCTCTCTATCTGCCTGCCTACCTACCTACCTACCTATTTATGTGTGTGTGTGTGTGTGTGTGTGTGTGTGTGTGTGTGTGTGTATGGGTATATGTGTGTGTTTGTGTATATGGGTATATGTGTGTGTATGTGTATATAGGTATACGTGTGTGTATGTGTATATGGGTATATGTGTGTGTATGTGTATATGGGTATATGTGTGTGTTTGTGTATATGGGTGTGTGTGTGTGTATGTGTATATGGGTATATGTGTGTGTATGTGTATATGGGTATATGTGTGTGTATGTGGGCATGCATGCCACAGTGCTCATATGGAAGCCAGAGGACAACCAAGTATCAGGAGTTGGTTGTCTCCTTCTACTACGTGGGTCCCAGTTCTCGAACTCATGTCTCCAGACTTGGCAGCAGGCACCTTCACCTGCAGACCCATCTCTCACACCCACCATTCTCTTTTTCGTGCTTTCAGAGCCACAGGATGGAGTTTTTAAATTATACCTTTCTTGCCAGGCGGTGGCGGCGCACGCCTTTAATCTCAGCACTCGGGAGGCAGAAGCAGGCGGATCTCTGTGAGTTTAAGGCCAGCCTGGGCTACAGAGTGAGTTCCAGGAAAGGCACAAAGCTACACAGAGAAACCCTGTCTCAAAAAAACAAACAAACAAAACAAAAAACACCTTTCTCCTCCATCTTCCTTACTTGTGATCTAAGCTGACTTCCCACGGACAACACTTTTCCGAACACAACAGGAAAGGTTTGGCCCCATTCAGCTCTCCCGCCTTATCTGCCTCTGGTCTCCTCTGACCTTCGTGATAACACATAGAGAACTACTGGGCTTATGACTGTCCTCGATGTTTCTCCCAAACCTGTGTTGTCTCTGAAGAAGGCCTGAGAAAGCCTATGTGTTTGTGTGTGTGTGGGGGGGGGGGGAGCTGTGTACTGAGCAGTTACATGATCACAGGCTACTCACTTACCTTGTATAAGTAGAACTACAGAAAATTCAACTCAGTCCAGGGAGACTCTAGATTCTGGCAGGGGCCGTGCTTCCCCTAGCACCATAGACATGCTGACAAAGATGCATTAGGAAGACATGCAAGAGGACTAGAGCCTGTTTGACTAACTCAGCCAGTGTATTGGTTTACCAAAGAGTCAAAAGCACGTTTGTGACCATGCAGCTTTTACACTTGTCCTGTCTAGGTCGTCCTTCAGCACCCTGGACTGGACAGATCATTGTCACTGAAGAGGAACCCACAGGTAAAAACTCTACCTCTCCAGATGCCACTGTGGATGTTTTGCTGTGCAAATTTAGCTTTGCTTGTAAAAACATACGTGTTATTGTTTGTGACGCTTTGGAAAGGGATGGTAGCTGAACTAACTCATCAGAGACTCACGTGTGGGGGGGTGGGGCTGAGGATTGAGCCTGGGACCTAGTGCAGGCCAAGGACACACTTCGCCCTTTGAGCTGTTCCTCCAGGCCCCAAAGACATACTGTGGTACAGTTGTCGTAGGATGAACGGTGCATATGTGTGTGCACATGTGACATCATGGCCGTGATCAAAACAGTAAACATGCCCACCACGTCTAAGCCCCAGTCATGTTCTGCCAGTGGCTCCTCCTTTCACCCCTCCCCCATCTCCAGGTCATCTCCGGCCTGCTTTCTGACACTACAGTTTGTATTGTCCACGTTTGTTTTACAGAAATAGGGTCGGACTCATCTTTGTTTCCTTTGGTCAGCACACTTACTTTGTGATTTATTCATGTAGATGTGTCTATCAATGAATCACAATTCATCCATGCCCCGCTAAAGTTTCTGTAAGCCAGATATGTCTGTGTAGATGTGTGCATTCACTTCTCTAGGGTGGACACTAGGAGTGGATAGATGGCCTCTGGGATACGTGACTGCTTCATTTTGCAAAGGGGTTGCTGTTTTTCCGGAAATGATTGTTCCACTTTACATTTCTACCAGTACTGTGTGAGAACTCCATGAGAGACCCCTGGTCCCCTAGTCCTTGGGAGGAGCAGTTTTTCTAAGTTAGCCTTTCTAGCGTGCTTGTTGTGATGTTTCTGCCTTTTTGATTCATATTCTCCTAATATCGAAAATCTTTCCATGTCCCATTGCTGTGTCAGTTGGCATTTGTTGTTGTTAAATCTGAGTGTTTCGCCTTTCTCCCCCCCCCCCCCCCCCCCTTGAAATGGCATTTGCTCTTACGTTTTAGTCAGTGACCTACTCTAGATTAATGTTTTCTGGATTGTGTGGGGGACCCCAGAGTGTATTGTGACTTGCGTGTGGCTGTCGTTGTTTGGACCGTCTATTGAAATGTGGATCTTTCCCTGTGGAATTTGCCTTGGCACCACAGTCAAATCCCACTGAGCACACACCTGTGGATCTACTTCTAGAATCTCCGACAGCCAGTTTTATTTGCTCTACATCAGTATCGCACTGCCATGACTACTGTGGCTGTTACGGTCTTCCTCTGTTCCTAAGTCTGACTACAGTATAAGCCAGGGAGTCTGAGCTCTCTCATCTTGTGCCACTGTTCTCCAGAGTTGTAACTATCCTAGTTCTTTGTCTTTTCATGTCAATTTAAATCAGCTTATGAGTTTCTGCCAAGCTGCTGAGCCTAAGATGACATTTAACAACATTTTCTTTAGTTTGTGAAAAAGCAAATGCCACCTTTTACTTAGGTAATCAGTGTAATAATTTCTGTTTATGAGTCTTGCACATTTTTGTCAGATTTATCCTTATTTTATATGTCTGATATTTTAAATTCCATTGTTTTGCATTTTAATGTTTTTATGCTAGTGTATAGAAATACAATTATCACTTACATATTGACCTTATGTCCTGAAACCTTGTTAATTTGTTAATTCTCAAAATAATTTGAGATTTTTGTTTGTTTGTTTTGGTTTTTTTTCAAGACAGGGTTTCTCTCTGTAGTTTTGGTGTCTGTCCTGGATCTCGCTATGTAGACCAGGCTGGCCTCGAACTCACAGAGATCCACCTGGCTCTGCCTCCCAAGTGCTGGGATTAAAGGCGTGGGCCACCACTGCCCTGGCTGAGAATTTTCAATTGAAGATTCTCGGGGTTTTAATTGTGCCATCTGTGAATAAAGATGAATTCTTTGCTAGAACCTCTAGTACAAGGTACAATAGGAGCACTGAGAAGGAACCGTGAGATCAAACATCTCAGGGGAAAAGCGCTTAGACATTGCCACAAATCTAACATTACTATGGAGATTGTGTGTGTGTGTGCACACGCATGCGTGCACGTCTATGTGTGTGTGTGGTTCATGCATGTTTGCATGTGTGTAGGTGCACATATGTGCACATGTATGTGGAGAGTTCACAGCAAGTGTATTCCTTGATTGCTCTTTACTTTGTTTAATGAGGCAGGTCTCATTGAACCCAAAGCTAACCGATTCCAACTAGTGCAGCTAGCACTCTTGCCCTGGGGTTCGCTGTCTCTGTATCCCAGGTGCTGGGATTACAGGCAGCCTCAGTGCCTGCCTGGCTCTTACATGGGTTCTGAGGTTCCAAGCTCCAGCCTAGTGCTTGCCTGACAGGCACTTTGTGCACTGAACTGTCTCCCCAGCCGCTATAGACTTCTGTTTCCTCCTAGTCCTAGGTTTTGATTTTTGAGTATATATCAGACATGTATGGATGTTAGAGTTTGTCGAGTGCTTTTCCTGCATCTACTGAGATTATTTGTCTTTTTCCGCTAAGTTGGTAAGTTGCATTGATTGGTTTTCAGCTAGACATCTTCACATTGAGGATCGGTGAGATGGCACAGGAGATTGCAGCCAAGCCCAGCAACCTGAGTTCAGTTCTCAGGACCCACATGGTAGAAGTAGAGAACAAATTCCCAAGGTCGTGTTTTTTGACTTTCTATGAATTGGTGAATTCCGTGCATGCCCATACCCACATACACAAACAAACAACAAATAAATAAACAACATGAAATGCAAATGGTTAAAACACCTCAATTAAAAGTCAAAGACTAGCCTGGTGTGGTAATGTACGCTTTTGCCTTTAAGTTCAGCACTTGGGAGACAGAGGTGGACAGATATCTGTGAGTTTGAGGCCAGGTTGTTCTATATAGTGAGTTCTCAGGGATATATACTTTGTCTTAAACAAAACAAAGCAATCAAAAGACAAAGACTATCCAACTGAACAAAAAAGCAGGAGATCCGACTATATGTTACTTATAAAAAGCCACAGTTTGAGCCAGGCATGGTCCCAGGGATCAAACTCAGATCATCAGGCATGGCAGCAAGTGTCTTTACCTTCTGAGCTGTCTCATGGAACCTTGGGTGAGGATTGACATGACTGGATTGAAATCTATTGTCGTATTTTTATTTATTACACCGGTTCTCTTTTTCTTATTTTCTCTTTTCTTTGGACTTGAACATTTTTTAATTATTCCATTTTATTTACATTATATCATTACTTATTCTTTGCTTTAGGGTTTAATATTTGATATCTATAATATACATCTTTTCTCAGCCCACCTTTTCCCTTTTAGTGCTCTGTTGTCATACATTATATTTGTGTATAGATCATAAACTGTACAATATATTATGCTGACCTCAAATAGTCATCTCTCTTTCAAAGAGATTTTAAAAGCTAGAAAAAAATTTTATTTTAAAAACAATATTTTAAAGATTTATTCATGTTTATTTTATGTATATGAGTGTTTTGCCTATTACATGTAAGTGCACTTAGTGTGTACCTGGTACCACCAGACAGAGAGGGCACTGGATTCCCTGGAACTGGAGTTAGATGTGGTTGTGAGCCACCATGTGGATTCTGGGAACTAAACCCAGGTCCTCTGAAAGAGCAGACAGTGTTCTTAACCACTGAGCCATCTCTCCAGCCCTCTGAAAAAAAGTTTTCTTTATTTACTCACATTTTTATCTTTTCCTTCCTTCTTCCTTCCTTCCTTCCTTCCTTCCTTCCTTCCTTCCTTCCTTCCTTCCTTCCTTCCTTCCTCCCTTCCTTCCATTTCATACTTAATCTCACACTCATGAGCCGCCATGCCCTTCTTTTCTTTCTCTTTTTACTGTATAGATTCCAGAATTCTCTTTGATCAGATTGTCTTTCAAATGAAGCACACCCTTCACCCTTCTTTTAGTGCAGATTTTCTGGTCAATAATTGTTTTACCTTTTGTATGCCTGAAAAGGTCTTTGTTTGACCTTCATTCTTGTAATATATCTTCACTGAATTCTACAGAATTCTAGCTGGACAGTTTTCACTCAGTACTTTGAAGAACTTAGTCTCGCTGAGGGGCAGTGACAATGGCTTGAGCAGCTGTGGATCCGATGCCAAGTGTCTGTGGGGCGGTCTCGTGTCCCCGCGGTGTCTGTGGGGTGGTCTCATGTCACAGCAGTGTCTGTGGGGCGGTCTCACGTCACAGCAGCGTCTGTGGGGTGGTCTCATGTCACAGCAGCGTCTGTGGGGCGGTCTCATGTCACAGCAGTGTCTGTGGGGCGGTCTCATGTCACAGCAGTGTCTGTGGGGTGGTCTCATGTCACAGCAGTGTCTGTGGGGCGGTCTCATGTCCCAGCAGTGTCTGTGGGGAGGTCTCATGTCACAGCAGTGTCTGTGGGGTGGTCTCGTGTCCCCGCGGTGTCTGTGGGGTGGTCTCATGTTACAGCAGTGTCTGTGGGGAGGTCTCATGTCCCAGCAGTGTCTGTGGGGCAGTCTCATGTCACAGCAGTGTCTGTGGGGCGGTCTCATGTCACAGCAGTGTCTGTGGGGCGGTCTCATGTCACAGCAGTGTCTGTGGGGCGGTCTCATGTTACAGCAGTGTCTGTGGGGAGGTCTCGTGTCCCCACAGTGTCTGTGGGGTGGTCTCGTGTCCCAGCAGCATATGTGGGGTGGTCTTGTGTCACAGCAGTGTCTGTGGGGAAGTCTCATGTCACAGCAGCGTCTGTGGGGAAGTCTCATGTCACAGCAGCGTCTGTGGGGTGGTCTCGTGTCCCAGCAGCATATGTGGGGTGGTCTTGTGTCACAGCAGTGTCTGTGGGGTGGTCTCGTGTCCCAGCAGCGTTTGTGGGGTGGTCTTGTGTCACAGCAATGTATGGAGGTTTTGCAGCTCTTTAAAACACTGCATGGACCGGACAACAAGCTTTAAAAAGTTATCCCAGCACATTAGAAACAGCCAGAGTAAAGACAAATGAAAAACTGAAAGGTAATAAAAGTGACGTTTAACCTAAGAAAGCAGAGGAGCTGGTGAGAACAGCCTCTGTTGATCAGAATGTGCTCTACAAGGTACCACATGAGCACAAAGCACCGGAACTGGCCCCGGAAAATGTTTCTGGAACATATGCCATGCTGTGATGCTTCAACTCAGAAGCAGTGAGTCCTGTAGAATAAAACAAGTCTTTGCACATTTTAACTTTAAACTTAAAACTCTGGCAAAGGTCCTAGAAACGCAGATTTTTTTCTTGAGTTGGTTTGTTGAAAATGAATGAATCCAAGAGCAGCTTCATAATTTAATTTCCCATGAAGAGAGCGCTGCTGAGAGCTACAGAGCTTGGTGTTAAAGGCCCTAGGGACGATGGTTCACTCTCACTGAAAATCACCCCTTCTACAGTGACGTAAATGCTTGTGTAGGAGGGTGTAACAGATTCTCTCCTCTTTCTTGGTCATACGTATTTGGTCTTAACAATGCCATTTGAAAAGGAAATGTCTTGACAAATTGGTGAGTTTTCTTCCCATGGGAAACACAATTACTTTAAGTAAATCACTAGATTAAACTGATGTTTAGGCATTCAAATATTAAATTGGTCAAAACCAATCAGTTTCTGGCAGCCCGTCACAGAAGGTAGGGTTTCCCAGAACACTGCAGTTATTTCTGCAGCTAACAAATAATCACGTAGTTTCTTTTAGTGACATGCTACTTCTCTGTGTTTTTATAAAGACACTTTAAGTCAGTCTTCGATGGCTAGATGAATGAAATATCAAAATCACTTGGGGTCATTATAGAATGAAGACATCCTAACATTTTAAGGAAATAGCCACCATCCATGAGACTATCATGATTTTCATAGTTACCTATATTTAGATAACAATTGGATTATTTTAAGAAATGTAATAGCTGTATTCTCCTCATTTTAATCAATAAAATGTCAATAAATTCTCATACATGTCCCATCCCTGACAAGATTGGCAGTATCACAAAGAGGCTTGGAATCCTACCATCTCTTTAATGGAGCATTTGAAAGAGAGAGAGAAAAAAACATAGACAGAGAGAAACAGAGAGAGAGAGAGAGAGAGAGAGAGAGAGAGAGAGAGAGAGAGAGAGAGAGAGAGAGAAGGAGGGAGGGAAGGAGAGAAGGAGGGAGGGAAGGAGAGAAGGAGGGAGGGAGGGAGAAGGAGAGAGAGAGTTAGTTCATTGTGCTGCAGATCTGTAGCAATAACTATTGTCACTGTGATTTTTGTTCCTGGGTCTGTAGTACATCTTTTTTCTCTGCTTGTATGATATTCTCCTTATCACTGGTTTTAGAATTTTGATTATGATGTGCATCAGTGGTTTTCTTCCTATATATTGTGCTTAGGCTCAACCTGCTTCTCGGGTCTGTGGGTTTATAGCTGTCATCTGATTGGAAGAGGTTTCACTATTGTTGCTTTAAATACTTTTTTTATGTATTCCTTTCTCTCTCCTCTACTTTAGGACTTTCAGTTGTGTGCCGCTTGAAAGCAGCTGGAATTGTTTCTCAGCTCATTGGTGCTGTGTCCTCTCAGTCCTCGTCCTCTTGAATGTGTGGCATGTTTATCACCATGGTTTATATTTGTAGCCACTTGCGTGTCCTTGTCTACTAATTATTGCTTAGCAAGTCACAGATGATACTGATTTTGTCCCCTGGGGCATTTCTGGGTTTGTTACTAATGATTAATTCTCTCCCGGTCAATACAGACTTTATTTTCTTGCTTTCATACACACTTTTTTTTTCCTTTTCATTAATACCAGATATTTTGAGTTTATATTGCTGGATATTTTTAAATTTGTAGAAATGCCTTTGAGCATTGTTTTGAGGAAACAAATCTCCAAAGTGGCAGGGAATTCAACTGTTGTGGAGGGGATGGAAGGAGGGGAGGAGGGAAAAAAGAGGAAGGGAGGGAAAACATTTTCTAATGAAATGTCATGATTGTGAGGTAGATCCAGCGAATACCGTGTGACTCCCACACTTTTGACCTTGACCCAGAGATCAACCCCACCATCTCACGGCCCACTCTAGACTTCAGATTGCACTTTATGTGCTTTTGGAACCAAGCACACACTACCCTGCACAGTTCAGCTATTAATCATATAAAGACAAATCCAGTCCCAGGTCCCCTCGGTCTGTCTGTATTTTAATAACATCCAAATAATTGAATGAATGATTTATTGTTATTATTATTTTTTAGAGAAGAGCTTAGAGACAAGGTTTCTTTACACGGTGGAGCCAGGACGAGAGAGGCACTGTGTCCATGTGTCTCCATGTCTCCCCAGCTCCCCTGAATATGTGCACCTCACTTTACCTTCTTGTTTTTCAGAGGGGGTCATTCCTGGCCCCCCCACAGACCTCTCTGTCACTGAGGCCACCCGGAGCTACGTAGTGCTGAGCTGGAAACCCCCTGGCCAGCGTGGTCACGAGGGCATTATGTACTTTGTCGAAAAGGTAAGACCCCAGCGTTATCACCTACGCCACCTCCTAATGGTCTTCTTAAGTCACGTTGATTTCTGATCACAATGCAGTGAAGGAGAGTGGCAGCAGGAATGATCTAAACTCTCTAAATTCTTACAGATTATGAACTGCCTCTGTTGAAAAAATGAATAACCCATAGAACTTTATCATGGCGCCTTGAGATTCCCTCTTGTTCCTGAGTTGCCTGTATGGCGGTATTCTCTAGAGCAGGCCTCTGTCTCACTTGGTCTCGTCATAGCTGTTTGTTGCTGGTTTTTCTGTCATGATGATGAAACATGATGGGGGTAGATGGCAAGAGGAATAGAGAAGTTGTACAACTTTCAAACAGTAGGTGAAGACAGCAAGCCTTCACACACCACTGTGTGAAGCAGCCCTCTAAATACACAATAGAGTGGGGTTAGGGGTGACGGAACAGTCTGAGATACTGGAGAATTCTTTCCCCCAAATATCTTATAATCATGCTGGGGATCAGAACATTAGAGGACAGTACAAGAAAACGAACTGGGTGAGGGTGATGTGGGGGCCAACCGTGCAGCCATATCCAAGGGGGTTTGATGTGCATTTGAGAGCAGCAAGTGGGAAGTGCCAAGAGCTGGCTGAGACATTATTGAAGAAAGTGGTTCCACTGCCAGTATAGAAATGCCCGAGAATCCACAGACAACCTGGTACAGAAGTCCTCCTTCCCAAGATCATGGCTCTTGGGAAGATATTTAAGATATTTAAGAAGAATTTGTAACATAAAGAATCAAGTCCATTGCTAACCAAGTTTTGATTGAGGTGTAAGGGCCGTAGCTCAGTGGTAGGGCACTTGCCTAGATTTGTGATGCTCCTGGTTCAATCCCTACTGCCACAAAAATGAGATCAGGATTTAATTGAGAAGGTATGTTTGTCTGATATGTAGAAACATTTATATATCTATTCAGAGTAATGCACTAGTCTTAACAAAAATGAGGCTAGTGTTTATGCTTTAAAATTTCATCTTTGCAAAATTACATAGATTTTTTTTCACAAAAGTATCTAGTACTCAGTTTTCCCCTTTCATCTGGATTTCACTTTTGATTATTCAATTTTAGAACAACTGTTGGATCATCTTCCCTTTCAGTTACTGTGAGAGGGTCCATTTCTGAGGAATATAGGTTTATGGAGATATATGCAAACAATATAAAAACAGTGTACAGATATCATGTGTTTTAGGTGCTGAGACTGAACCTGGGGTTCATACACATCAGGCCACTGCTCTGACTGACACCCCCCTTTTGTAATCTTATCGCTGCCCCCTGAGTAGCTATGATCACAGGCTTGTGCCACTAGGCCTGGATAATATACAAACTTGAACAGCTTATTAGAATGTAATCATGAATTCCATTATGGCATTTTTTGTGCATCTCATTCCTTCTCCCCTCCTTCTCCTGCTGACCCCCCTCTTTTTCCCCTTCTATTTTCATGGCTTATTTGGTTTTTAGAGGTTTTGTTATTGTTGTTGTTTGGGTTTTTGGTAACTCAATGGATTTCATTAGGGTTGCTTACAGCAAGGTTGAGGGATTGTGTATAGGAACATAGATGCCTCACCAGTGATTATTCCACTGAAGAAAATGTCATCCCTTCACTACCAACCATTAACTAATGAGTACCCATGAGATCTGCCCATTCCACAAGGTGTTGACCAACCCAAGTATGTGTGGAGCTCTCAATTTGCAAATTACATATAGATATATTTATATATACAAACGCACCACACACACACACACACACACACACACACACACACACACACACACACACGCACATACGCCCATAGCAGCACATGTGCCAGATAACAAACTATGAAAGTTGATTTTCTCCTCTCTCCATGTGAGTCTCAGGATCAAGTTTAGATAGTTAGGCTTAGTAGCAGTTGCCTTTACTGACTGAGCCATTTCACTAGTAAAATATGTAAATATCTTAATAGCCTTTTATTTATTTCAAATTTGTGGCTCTTAAGAATTACACCAGAGTAACACATGTTATTGTCTGTCGTATTCCTTTATTAATTATATTTTGCAGTGAACATTTGTTTGATGTCCTTGAAATGGACATCTCGCTTCTTTCTTATCTGCAACAAATTGCAGATAGTAAGTTCATGACCATTTTCCCATGCAACACGAACATCTTCCAAGGGTCTGGTTTTATGAAATATGAAATTATACTTACAGTTTCATATTTTCTAAATGTTATCCCCAAATAAAAGTTTGGTAGCATCCTAAGCCATCTTCTATTTTAATAGAAGTAATGATAGAGTAACAACTAAATGTATATTTCCTGGTATATTTAACACACACCCATGTCCACTGCATTTCTTTGACATACTCTACAGGAAGAGGCTCTGAATTAACTCTGTGACAGTAATTACCATTTTGCTGAAATAATGACTCATAACAACCCACTCTGAGACATGTTCTTCAGGTGAGTCAGCGCTGGCTTCTGATGACCATTTCCTTTGGTCACATGAACCTGAATTTTTCCATGAAAGTCTGTAACTTCCCCAGATCAAAATACATATCACCTATCATTAGACAATTAAACATTTTTTTCTACCAGCCTGCTCAGTTAGATGGAAGAGAAGATAATATTTAGGAGTATGACATTGCATGGAGAAGCCACACAGGGTGTATTCCACTCTTGCAGCATCCAGGATACTGGAGGAGTAAGGATGTAGAGCATATTCAGAGACATAGGATGCAATTACAGAATTTTCTAAATGTCAAGCCATTCTGCTATGATTCTGATTATTTTTGATGGCCATTTATGGGTGTTGGCTTTTGTAAGGGTTCACTTACTGGTCCCATGGCATATTTTTCACCCACCTAGAATGTTCATACAGCCACAGTGCTATCTCCTAGGCTGTCCCATGCTTTCACTTGATGGAACTTTCACCTGGGATTTGCATGCACATAAACTATGAGCTGGTCTATCACGTTACAGGCTTATAGTCAGACATTGAAGCCATGCCTGTGATTCCTACGATGGGTGAGACTGAGGGGCTCAATAATGAAAGAAGTAGGTGAATCAGGGTCTTCCTTTAAAACTCCCCTGTCCTAATGTGTTCTCTTCAGCCCCAAACTCTTCCCTCAGATATCTCAGGTCTTGGGTACTTTCTCTCATTTCCCTTTCAAAAATCTGTTATGTCAGGCACACAACAGTGTCACTTGCTAGCACTGCTTCCTGTAGATAGTAGGAGTGACAGTAGTAGTGTTTGTCAGAGGCCATCACTGTACTGCACATGTTAGTTAACCTACCTAACCCTATTAGGGTCATACTTTTATTTCCATTGTCCTATTTTATAGATAAGGAAATGGAGTAATTTATGGGTTTCATGATTTGCTCCAGACTGCACTGCAGGTACAAGTTACAGGTAGGATTTGAACATAGATTATCTAGGCACAGATCCATAAACCCAGCAGCTATGGGTTGGACATCTCTAATTCAAAAATCCAAATTCATGATCCAACAAGACACTCAAATTGTTTTGGATTTTGAATTGGGGATACTTAAATAGTAAAGTCTATGTAGATTTTACACACACACACACACACACACACACACACACCAATCCCCAAATCTTAAACACTTGTAGTTCCAAGCATTTGAAATAAGGGATACTCTACCTGCATTACAGTGGGCTGCTTCACCAGGTTACACAAAGCTTACATCAGGAATGGTGGTCGTGCAGCTGAGAGGATTAAAGTTACAGAGACGAAGCCGGGCGGTGGTGGCGCACGCCTTTAATCCCAGCACTCGGGAGGCAGAGCCAGGTGGATCTCTGTGAGTTCAAGGCCAGCCTGGGCTACCAAGTGAGTTCCAGGAAAAGGCGCAAAGCTACACAGAGAAACCCTGTCTCAAAAAACCAAAAAAAAAAAATAATAAAAAAATAAAGTTACAGAGACGTATAACATCCATAGAATAGAGAAAGCAGCAATCGTTTTTATTATGAAAGAAAAATGATTAATGATTGCTTATGTGTTTCCCTGAGGAGGTATGTCAAGTTATAAAAATGTGGGGGAATTTCATCACTCATAGGGCAGATCACACATACAAATGACACATTATCATGAAATATATTGTAGGAACACCAGGGGTTCACCTTGTTAAATTTGCCTTATAACAGATGATAGCAATGAAGCCCAGAGCACCCATCTCACATTCCAAGGTCATCCAGCTCATTACTAACAGGGATCAGTCCCTTTGGGTCCCTTCTGCCATGCTGCTAAATACAGCCCATGTCACGTCAGTAGAGATCGTGTTGAATAGTGTGGTACAAACGTCTGTGTCGTATTTGACAGCTAGTCTGTCTGTCTTCAAATGTAGATTTCTGGAAGATTATTTTGAAAATGATTTTTTTATCTCTAGCATACCCAGGCCAGAGCAACAAAATTTGTGCTTTTGCTGACCTCGAGCAGAGCTGGATGCTAGGGCCGGAGAAAGTCTTTGACTTGTTTTCTAATGGTGCTGACTAACTCCTGCCAACACGGGCATTCGCATCTTCATCCAAGTCACTGGACGTCATTTTAAGGATAGAATTTATCTATTTATTCATTTGCTTAATTTTTTTTTTTTGGAGACAGGGTCTAGCTCTGTATCTCAGCTGGCCTGGAAGTCACTGTGTAGCCCAGAATGTCTTCAAACTCATGGCTTTCCTCCTGCTTCAGCCTCCCAAGGGCTGAGATGCAGACATGCACCCCCATACCTTTCAATCTCTTTACATTTTTTTGAAAGACTGTATGGTTTATTCTAAAATTTGGGCACAATTTCACAAAGGAGCATCTTTGTATTTCCATAACCTTATTCATTTGTTCATTCAGAGAAGAAACTTCGAGTGTCCTCTGGGCTGAGGCAGGACAGTGAGCAAGCAGGTCCCCTGAGCTCATGGAATGCACTTTCTGGTAGAGGAGAGAGCAAATAAATAAGTTTCAAATAATGACAAATGCTTGAACTGCAGAATAAAGAGGGTGATGAGAAAAGGACACAAACTCCTGCAAACTGGTGAAGGGAGTTGATCCACACAGGCCTTTCTGAGGAGGTGGCAGCCGAGTGTGGGCCTGAAGGATGCCATGAGTCATAACCCTCAACTAAAGTAACACAGTTCATAGCAACATCGCACACATTTAAGTATTGAAAACAGTTCATTAAAGTGATGACCTATCCTAAGACTTAGAAGGATGACTATCCTTGAAATAAAGACTTCTATAAGTGGATTGACAAGCATGTCTATGTACAAGTGAGGTAAAGTGGTAAAACCGTTTAACCAACAGCTCAAAGCCACACTCGATGTAGAAGCCTGCGGCATTCCACTGTCCCCTTTTCCCACATCCCTTCTCCAGTCCAGCTCTAGAAACAGGGGTGGTTTGTTGACTGGTAAATGTGTGAGTGCCCTGTGTGCTCTGGGGGCTCCCAGTGACGTCACTGTTCCTGCTGCAGTGTGACGTGGGAACAGAAAACTGGCAGCGTGTCAACACAGAACTCCCGGTCAAGTCTCCTCGCTTTGCTCTGTTCGATTTGGTGGAGGGGAAATCTTACCGCTTCCGCGTCCGCTGTTCCAATTCAGCAGGAGTCGGTGAACCCTCGGAGGCAACAGAAGTGACGGTCGTAGGGGACAAGCTTGGTAAGTGTAGGGTCAGACTGAGCACCTGCGACTTTACATTGTGTCAAGAGAAGATCCCGAACCAAGAGTAAAATAGTGTTGTTTTGCTTATGCAAAGTAAACTTCATGAGTTTTACCAGCTAATATAGTTTTCAATGTCCATAGACATTTCATTTACTATTATGCTTCCTAAATAACATTTTGAGCAAAATACATTATAAAACAAAGCAACTGTATGTTTAACATGATGTGTAAACATTTATGTACGTGTGCTTGTGCATATGCAATGGGAATGAAGTATATTCAACGACCTTGAGTTTCATCACCATTTTCTTTCTCACACAGACATCCCCAAGGCCCCTGGAAAAATCATCCCGAGTAGAAATACAGACACTTCAGTGGTGGTTTCCTGGGAGGAGTCCAAAGATGCCAAAGAACTAGTTGGGTACTACATCGAGTCCAGTGTGGTTGGCTCTGGCAAGTGGGAGCCCTGCAACAACAACCCTGTGAAGGGCTCACGGTAATGTGCAAATGTGTTCATGTGGTGTGTGTGTGTGTGTGTGTGTGTGTGTGTGTGTGGTGTGTGTGTGTGTGTGTGTGTGTGTGTGTGTGGTGTGTGTATGTGGTGTTTATGTGTGTGTGTGTGTGCATGTGTGTGTGCATGTGTGCATGTGTGTATGTGTAGTGTGTTCCAGAATCACTGCAAGCTACATGCAGTACATATATCCAGTGGAAGAATAACCCGCATGGGGTTAGAGAGATGGCTAAGCAGTCAAGTATATACTGCTCTTGCAGAGGACCGAAGTTCAGTTCCCACATTGGGTGATTCACAACCACCTGTAACTCCAGCTTCAGGGGTCTGACAGTCTCTTCTGGCCTCCCCAAGAACATATACAGGCACATTCTCTCCCTCCACCACACGTACATATGTACCAGGTACCTTCATACACAGGCACATTCTCCCCCCCAACTCCACACACATATAGATATTTTATTAATAATAGATACAATTAAAAAACCTTTTAAAGAACACATATACATATTTACTTTAAATAGCCAAATGAATTTAAAGCCAAACATGTCTAATGTAATATATTTGAAAAAAAAAAAGACTTGTAATGTTAAACATTAAAAGAAACATAAACTATCATCTACAAGTTCATTTTATAGTTCTTCTCTGATTCTTTCTCTTGATTTTCCTTTTCTATTGTTACTCTGTGGTCTTTCACATACAAAATAATATTGGACTCCAAGGACCTAACAGGCGCTACCAAACATGAATACCTTGGTATTTTTAAGAGAACAGAAAACAGAATATCAGCACATTATAAATTCTGAACATCAACATGATTAAACCCAGGACTGAGCAGATGGAAAATGCCATTGGAAAAAATGCCATCCAAACAAAGGATGTTCTGAGAGTTTGCCATCTCTTTGTGTCTGTTTTCAATGTGGGGAGAGTAGGTTTTTCTTGCTTTTAATTATTTTCTCAACCAGTTGAGCCTGCTTAATTTAGGACTGACTTGAGAAGTGGTCCCTAGAAAGTGTCTGATGGACTTGTTGGTCAGCTTCTGTCCTAGCCCTTTCCAAAGGCCACACATTAACAGAGGATGAGTGGAACCAGACCCTGAGAGGCTGGAGACCAGCAGAGTAAAGGAAATGCCCCTGTATTCCATCTTTATCTGGGGCGTTCAGAAGCCCAGGAGCCCAGGCATCTACTTTCTACAGAGAAGCAGGAGCCAGTGAAGGGCAGACACTGTTGTTACTCATCTTCATACCTGTGATAACTAATCCGATGTCTACACCTCTAAAGTACTCAGTAAATATTCACCAACCCCAGTTGACCCTAGACTGAAAGGCACGGCTTTCTTTATTAATTTTCCAACAAGTGAGTGGGATAGAGTCCTTAGCAGACCCGTTATTTCTTGAAGCTACAATCTTCAAGGCCGATTTAATGTTACATTGATTCATGAACAGCTACTTACAGCTGTAACAGCTGTTAAGGAGGATGGTGGATTTAAATGGGAGCCCGCTGTGGATTCACACAGTGTTGCTGGATCTTTGTATTTAAATGGTAATTCTGGAAACTATTTTTCATTTCGTGTCAGATTGCAGTGTAGTTTCTCAAGTAATGGTTCCTTCCCCGGCACAAAGAAGGTAGCGGTGAGGTGTCTGTGACAGGATTTATCAGTACCTCACACTTTAAGTATATACCTAACATGGCTACTCACGATATTGTCACCACACCTATTATTTATTAAGTGCCTCCTTTGTTTCAGACCCATTACTGGTATTTTAAATACTAGATAGCTCATCTTGATGCAGAATCAATATGTGGTAGTAGTATTGTTTCTCTGTTGAACATTTTCTGGTGAACGTTCAGGTAAGCCAGAACTCCTTTTTTTTTTTTTTTTTTTTTTTTTAGTGGAGTGGGTTTTAAAAATTGCCCAAATTGCCTTCTTACCTAAGGTTCACATGTTACCTGAAGCTCTCATTTTTAAAAAATGAATCTTTTTATAAAGCCAGGCTGTTCAGATCACTCAGTTAAGCTGCCAGTCATCTTCCCTAATCCTCCTGGAAAGGCTCTGAACGCTTCCTCTCCTCTTCAGATTTACTTGCCATGGATTGGCAACCGGTCAGAGCTACATTTTCCGGGTCAGAGCAGTGAACGCCGCTGGACTTAGTGACTATTCCCAGGATTCGGAAGCCATTGAAGTCAAAGCTGCTATCGGTAAGCTCCTTTTGTGTAGTTCGGCCGAGGAGAGAAATGAATTTTTTCCGACTTTCCGTCATCTCCATAAATGGTTTAAAGTCTCTGATTTCACGCCATGGTTCCACCGTTACATGATCATTTTCTCTTTGGCTCCGGTTGACAACTAACCTCCCATAGCTGACGTCTTACAGATCTTCATCACTTACCAGCACCTGTCCATCAGTAGCGCTCTCATCTCCACCATTCCAGTCTCCTCAGACACTGCCCCTTGTCTGAAACTTCATGCTAACTCCATGTTCATCCCGGGACCTGGCAGGCCGTCCCCCTTCCGTGAAGCGGTACATTGCCATAACTCTATCATCTTGTACCTAAAAGCCATTTCATCTGCAGCAGAGCTTGGCTTCTTTCTCCTAACAGCACATTACCATGCTTCTTAAAAATGCCTCTAAAGTTCATGCAAGACACATGTGGCTGCTTAATCACATACTTCATCTGTTTGCAAACTAACAGAATAACTCCATCAATAAGGTCATTATATGTATATGTGTGTTATACCTCCCAGTCTTGGATAGAGTGGGGGAAGGGACCCAGCTACTTCAGAAAAACAAAAATAAAATGTGTAATATGCTAACGTATTAATAGAACTCTTTGATTATGTATCTCAGTGATAAGGCACACAGTTATGACGTGGAAAGCCCCAACACCACTGTAAAGAGATTAAGCAGGTGCAATGGTGCGTACCTATAATCACAAGAGCTGGGGAAGGTGAAGCAGGAGGATTGGAAAGTCAAGGTCATCCTGGGCTACACAGCAAGACCCTGCCTCAAAATCCAAAGCAATAGAATAACAAGGACACAAACCAGATTTAACGTTAGTTGTCTTCGTTGGCACTAGTTTAAGGTAGACAGTGGCAGACATGTTCTTTTGGGAGGTACAGTCCCTTACTGTTGCACTAACAGTCCTGATTCTGTCATGCAGTTAGGATCTTTAATATGGTGTCCTGCGCACTTTGTGGTCCTTTCTCTATTATGTTGAATATTAGAGCATACTACCTCTCAAGAATTGCCTGAGGTTTGCTTTTTTTTTTCCCCCTGTATAAACTAAAAGCCTTTGGGTTCTGCAAATAGAAATGGTCCCTGTTCTGTCTGTGGTTTCTTCTTTTTTCCCGAAAATATGGAGAAGTTGAAATGTTCCCTGGCGTCAATTCTGTTAAACCAAGATTGTTTTTCGCTCTGCTTGCAGTCCTAATGCTTCTGTTTGTTCGATTACTCAAGAGTAACACGTATGGGGTCTGGCTCACACCGTTTCTGTTGTTGTCTGGTAACTGTAGGGGGAGGAGTGTCTCCAGATGTGTGGCTTCAACTGAGTGATGCGCCTGCTGGACTAACAGACTCCAGGGGGGGCGTGAATGGAGCCTCCCCACCAACCTCTCAAAAAGATGCTTTGCTCAGTAGCAAACCTAACAAATCTTCACCACCCAGTAGCCCTTCCAGCCCGGGCCAGGCAGAAGTGAGTAAAGTAAGTGAATCAGTTCAGGAAGAACTCAGCCCGCCACCACAGAAGGCAGCTCCCAAGGAGCAAAGTAAATCTGAGTCCCCGAAAAAGAAGAAGGACCCAGTAGGTGAGAACTGCCAAGTCCAGCCCTTCATCTGTCTCCATCAGTGTCCTCACCTCTCATTGTCCAGATCATATGCTTCATCCGTGTTCATTCCTCATTTGTTGGTTCTGAATTTCATGTTTCTCTTAGCCATTCAGCATGCTTTCATCTAATACACTCTCAAAGTCGCCATGTGGGATTGGCTTGTATGCATTATTTCTTAGCCTTAGCAATGACAAAATGTTTACAGGGCTGTTTGACAGAGGAGGAGTTAGCCAGGAAGATATCCCAGGCCTAGACATGAGGGTAGGAAGGACTTGATCAATAGGTTGTGGGAAGCTGAGTGATCTTGTCATGAGCTCTTTGGCATACTCATGCTCAGAACAGGTAGAGGAAAATATTTCATGACTAAGTGACAGTGTCCCAAGGTCAGAGTTATTAATTTCCATTGTTCAGCCTCATGTTTTTAAGGGATCATTCACACTTCATTCAAATCACTAGTTCTTAGCAGCTGTGAAAAGTTCAGAATGGTATTATAGCCATAGAGAATTGCATTCCATAGAGAAACTACATTCCATGAAGGGACTCGTGGAAGATGGTTTATTAGAAAGCTAAACGTGAGCTGGTTGGGTGCTGTGGGTTACGTGTGTGTTCTAGGAGACAATGCATCACATAAAAGTGCTGATGAATTTTAACTGCCTCCTGTCCATTCCTCGTCTCTAGCCCACCCAACTTTCATACTGCCTCTACTTTTTGTTTTGAACCCTTATTCATCCCATTAAGTAAGAAGAAATGGAATAGTCACTTGAGGGTCCATCCTTGTAAGTGCTCTGAAATAGAAGATAGAGAGAAAAAATGGGTGTGTGTGTGTGTGTGTGTGTGTGTGTGTGTGTGTGGGGAGAGAGAGAGAGAGAGAGAGAGAGAGAGAGAGAGAGAGAGAGAGAGAGAGATGACTTTATTCTAAAGGTTTTCTTTGTTCTGAAAGTTGTTTTGAATAGGAATGTGATAATTTCTGTAACTCTTATAATCCAAACAAATCCTTGGAAATTCCTTTGATGTACTGTATATCTAGATAGACTTCTTGCTATGACTGTACCTTTCTTCATTAAAAATTATCATTTCAGTGGCCAAACATAAAGTGGACCTGCAGATCATGTAAATGTACAAGGAGTTTTGAAATACCCTTCAATTTTTTTTCTAGCTAGGCAGCAGCAAATGCAGTGACAGCTACATAGTGTTGTGTGCTATGTGAAACATTCTAACACCAGGAATTTAAAATCCTAGGAGTTTAAAATGTTGTGATAAACATGCATCTACCAAGAGAAAGTCATTCAGCAGATCATGCCTAGTGCTATAGAGTATTTTTTAAAGGTGTATTTAACTGAGATCCAGGATATTTTCCTGACTGGAGTATACACAAAGTCTCCCAGGGTAAGTGTACATGAATATGAAACCATTTGGAACTGTATGGAGATGCCAGATAAACAAACTGATATGGAAACCAAGATATGTACACATTCTGTTACCACTAGAGATCAAATTAAAACAAAACCACAAAAAGGTGTAGATCTTGAGGGAAACATTTCTTCCTATGGGAAAAAGATCATTTTCTGAGGACATAGCATTTTACCAGACAGGTTTTTTAAAACTCAGTTTAATGATTTCAGTACACTTTCTCAATGTCTATTTTTTTCTCATACACCAAGTCAGGTGCCAAGTTTCAGATCAATCTCACATTTTCATTGTATACGACATCGAGTGCCCTCATATGTGGCACCAGGTAAGCATGGTGGATGTAAACAGAATTATAAATGCATTTCCCTCTTACGAGCTATTTATATTGCAACAGCGGCGCCATCTCCACCCTATGACATCGCTTGCCTTGAAAGTTTTCGGGACTCAATGGTTCTTGGATGGAAGCAACCAGACACAACTGGAGGGGCGGAGATCACGGGCTATTATGTGAACTATCGTGAGGTAATTGGTGGGGTGCCAGGAAAATGGAGAGAAGCCAACATCAAGGCCGTCAGTGACGCAGCGTACAAGGTAGGCCAGCCCGTGTCTCTGTGGTGTGATGCATCCTGTGAATGAGACTGTGCGTGCATGTACACACCCAGGACCTGCTAAAGGGTTTCTGTCATTTTGTCAGTGTTCATTGTCAACCCTGGCATGACAGTTTTTGTGAAAAATATCCTTGGTAGGTAAGATTAGTATGGCTAGCCAAGCAGGGCTTACATTTTCTGATTCATACATGTAAGCATGATTTTTTAGAATATTTACCACAAAATGTGCATTTATTATGAAACTGGTATTTTCTTTCAAACTTAGAAAACATCGGTAACTCTGTTACTAGCTTCAGACATTGCTAGATCCTGTAACTCTGGATTTTTTTTTAATTTCACAGTTAAAATCATGATGGCATGGCTAGCTTACATGGCCCTCCTCCACCTTGTGGTGTGTTCCCTTTAATATGGCTCTTATGGCCAGAAAAGTGTCTCCTGTTGGGGAGGCCTCTACTCCTCAACCTATCTCAGACCCCATTGGCTTTCTCTGTTGGTACAGCTGTTGATCTTTGTTAAGAGTATCACCTGCTAGGCCCAGGTACCAACTCCCCAGCACTCACAGACACCCACACAGTGAAAGTCCAGAACAAGGCCAGACCAGGCCTGGAAACAGCTCACCTTGAAGTCAGTGCCACACTCTTTTTATTTAACATTTGAAATTTATGAAATATCACACACAGATCAGGCATGCTAATGCAAAATAGTTCTATTTTTGCTTTGTATCACAAGTTTTCATTATGTGGCCTAGGCTAATCTCAAACTTCTAATCCGACTCCTCACCCTCCAAAGTACTACTATTACAGGCATGCACCACCACACCCAACCACAAAGTTATATCCTTAAAATTCTCCCATGTTGCTATGTACAGCTTTATTTTTATTGTATATGGTGTTCCACCATGTGACTGTACCACAGTGTGCCCCCCATTCCCTCATTGATTGCTGTGTGGACTTAGTTTAACAGTTTTCAGCTACGTCACACAATATGTGTGGAGTCCCTGCTCTGCATCTTGACCCACATTTGGCTATTCAGACATTCTCAGTTTTGATAATTGGAGTGTCAAATGCATTTGAACGTCTTTTCCTGTATATTGGCTTCATTTTGATATCCTCTCCTCTAGCATGCCCACTTATAGTTTTGCCCATTTTTTCTCATGGCTTTCTTACCGACTTGCAGCGACCTTTATTGTTGTAAACATAATCAGTGATCTTGGTGCCTTTTTGAAGAGAGGTCTCCTTTATGCCAGGATCACAGAAGTTCTGCACTTGGTTCTGCTCTAGAGCAGCTGTTCTCAACCTGTGGGTCGGAACCCCTTTGGGGTCAAACTACCCTTTCACAGGGGTCCTAAGACCATCTGAAAACACAGATACTTACATTATGGTTCACAACAGTAGCAAAATTAGTTATGAAATAGCAATGAAATAATTTTACGGTTGGGGTCACCATAACATGAGGAACTGTATTAAAGGGTTGCAGCATTAGGAAGGTTGAGAACCACAGGTCTAGAGGTTTTGCAGCCACTTATATTTCAGTCATTAGTTCCCCTGTGAAGTTTGTATGTGTTGTGAGCGCAGGGTCAGAATTGATTGTCTCCCAATGGAGACACAGCCGAGTCAGAACCACCTCATAAAATTCATCCTTTGCCCATGATTCTTTGTATTTGTATCTCTCCTTGTGCTCTGTTCCTCTAGTCAGTTCATCCAACACTGAACTAATGTCCCACTAACCAGTTATTACGGTTTCCAGCAAACAACCGCATTCTCCCATTTCATTAACTGCTCAGGGTCATTTTTAGCACTTGATGCTTTGATATAAATTATGGAATTATGTTTCTACTAAGTTTTGCCAAAAAACAAGACAAAGTATAAGGAAAATAATAAACTAAAACTTATTAGAATTCTGATGGAGAATGCATAGAATTTATCAGTAAGTTGAGTAATTGACACATTAAATATATTGATTCTTCTAACCCACAAGCATTAGTATTTTTCTCCATTTACTTTTGTCGGGAGAGGGTCATATTTGAGGAGGTAAGAAAAAATACAAATAACATATACTGATTTTACATATAACTGTTTTAGTTTTTGTTAATTTAAAAATTAATTTGTAAGTCCTTTGGGAATCGCTTTAGAAATAGTCCTATCAAATGCAAATAATATGTTTACTTCTTCACATCCAAATTTTACACTTTATGCTTCATTTTCTTGCATTACTTTCTACCCGAGGCCTTTAACACAGTGTTGAGTAGATGTGGTAATGTTGTCATTCTAGACAGGATCCTTTGGGTTTTGGTTGTTTGTTTGTTTTATTTTTTGATACGAGGTCTTACTGTGTAACCAACACTGGACTAGGTTGCAGCAATCCTCCTGCCTCACAATCGCCTTGCTGGGGTTATAGCCACATGGTACCACACCGTATTTTCTTGTTTTGTTTTTGAAGTGCTAAGGCTGGGAGCCGGGGCCTCAGTCATGCCAGAGAAGCACTTTATCACTGACCCCAGCACCAGTCCTTGTCGCTATAATAAAAACATTCCAGCATCAGCATTATATTTACTATAGTTCTTTCGGAGCCAGTATTACCAGATGGAGGAAAGTTTTACATAGTCCTTGTTTATTAAAAGTAAATTCAAATTATTTTAAAAAATGAGAGTTGTCATACATTATTTCTCCTTTAATTTCAATGTAATATAGTCAAGTAATTGACTAAAAGCAGTCGATATTCCTTTGACATTCTTTTTACTACTTTTATCTATATCTGGATTTTATTGCTAATTATCACCCAGACTGCAGTGTTAATGAATGAGATTATCCTGAAACTAACTAGAATTTGACACCAATGAATAATATGAACAGTGTATATAGGAAAGGAAAATTGTGGGATCATCTCACAAGAAAACCTGCTCATTTAAAACGTTGCTATATATATTTTTAAGGTGACCTTATTAGATGAATACAAAGTGAGTCTTTAGTGCTAATGGTAAGTTTTGCCTTAAAGGCTGTGTTTGCAATTATTAATGACAATGTATACATTTTCTTTTAGTTGGTGTTTACATGGCACATTACTTTTCATCATTTAATTTAACATTTAAACATCATTTATCAATCTTTCTGTAATGTTTTTTATGTATCTCTTGGAAGTAGCACCCTAGCACTCTGGAAGTGAGGGCAGGAAGACCAGGAGTGCAAAGCCAGCCTGGGCTATAATGAGACTCTGTCTAAAAAAACATAGTTCCCTTGGCCTGGCAGTTTATATTTTATATCATTTAGAAATATTTAACCTTATTTTAACCTTACTACATATTTTTTAACCTAATCACCTAATTATGTATGTTCTACTTGATCTTTTCGTCATGTGCATTTTTCTGTTCTTTATTGACTACTTTTGACTGTTTAAAATGTTTGTATACATTTATTAATTTTGTGTGTGCCCACCTATCTGGAGGTCAGAGAACCCTTGCAGGAGTTAGGTCTCTTCCCATCCTGTGGCTGCTGGGGATTGAACTCAGGGTATCAGGCTTGGCAGCATCTTTATGCACTGAGATATCATACTGGCTCTGAATATAGTTTAAAAATCATTTCATTTCCTCCTACTCTGCCTTGAAAGATATATCCTATGATTTGGGGTTGATTTCTTATGGGTGGATGAACAAATGTAGAATTTGGTGTTATTCTCTTTGTTTTACCCTCATCTCAGAAACATAAAACGTTAAAATATTTTAATTCCTTTACCCTCTTCCTAGTTTATATGCTGCTGTATTTTATTGACTTGTGCTTTTTAATATTATTAATTACCTGGGTCTTTGGTTTGCTTCTGGTTTGTCTTGTTGTTTTGTTGGTGGTGTCTTTTGAGATAGAGCCCTAGCTGCCCTGGAACTTGCTATCTAGCCCAGGAAGGCCTCAAACTCACAGAGATCCACTTATCTCTGCCTCCCAAGTGCTGAGATTAAAGTTGTGCAACATCATACCTGGCACAATTACTGTTTTTTGAAGTTTATTTTTATTTATGTGTATGTGTGTATTACCTGCTTGTCTGCATATGTGCTATGTATATGCAGGTACCCTTAGAGGCCAAGAGAGGGCATCTGATTCCCTGGAACAGAAGTAACAGGAGGCTGTTCTTTAGGCTACAAGCAGGAATGTGATTATAAAAGGGTGTGACTTACAGGGGGTCACTCTAGGATAGAGCCAACACAAAAAGTAAATAAGTTCAATGTTAAACACATGTAATAAAACTAGATTACCATAGGATATATTTGTGACACAGAGTTAAATAAACAAAATGCTGAACAACTGCTTGTGATGTTATCAACGTTATAGATTAGCAATTTGAAGGAAAACACAGTGTACCAGTTCCAAGTGTCAGCCATGAACATTGCTGGGCTGGGAGCACCCTCCGCAGTGAGTGAGTGTTTCAAGTGTGAAGAATGGACCATTGCTGTTCCAGGTAAAGTACAAACTGTGTCTGTCCTCCAACAAAATCTACGAGTTGTAATTAACTGAAGGACCACCTGGGTGACATTTAAGAGACAAGAACATGCTTGCTATAGTCACCTCAAATATTTTATGATAGCATTAAATAATAGATAAAAGAGAGTTAGAAATGTAAACTTGAAAATATATTCCTTGCCGGGCGGTAGTGACGCACACCTTTAATCCCAGCACTTGGGAGGCAGAGGCAGGCGGATCTCTGTGAGTTCGAGGCCAGCCTGGACTACAGAGTGAGTTCCAGGAAAGGCACAAAGCTACACAGAGAAACCCTGTCTCGAAAAACATTAAAAAAAAAGAAAAAGAAAGAAAGAAAATATATTCCTTATTCTCCTATTTCAGCTAAAACCCATAGCTGCCATTGCTCAGCCTCTATTTGGAGGACTGACAGAATCACAGTTTGAGTGCCAAGTGAGCACTTGGAAGGACTTCTAAACTTTTCATTTGTCTCTTAAAGGCCACTTGAGAGCATCAGTTCATATCCCACAACATATTTATCTCCAGAACCATTTCCTGCATCCTTCACTGCTGTTCTGCTCTGAAGTACTCATCTATCAACACCCAGATCTCCTTCTGGAGACCTGGCTGAGATGGTGACTTCTCCATGTCCTTCTCCCTTGTCCTAGCTCTTCCTTAACTTCTACATGGGCTTATCATGCCTGACTGGGATATGAGCCTCGCTTTTCTCTACTTGCCTCTCTCTATTAAGCCCTAATATCTTTATTTCTATACTCCACTCCCTCCCTCAGGAGTCTGGGAATCTGGTTTGCAAATAGTCTGCTGTGGAGGTTGTCATGGAGGTGGTTGGGTACATGAGGAAGAAAAAAAAGAAGTAAGCAGAAGAGCTTACCCATGCTCAGACCTCATATAATGCCATAAAACCAAACACATATAAACACTGACTACAAACAGACTTACTAAATATTAAGATCCCAACTAGTAATATGCACATTGTAGATGATTTAATTTTGCTTCTGATTTTGGTATTGATTTCTGAGACCCAAATATTCTGAATGACAAAGGACACCTGGGTTTGATAATCAACATATCTAATAATTGGCATGATACAATCATAGATTTTATAAACACTCCAGACCACATAAAGGCACCCTGTGTGGACAGCCACCATGCCCACTCCACCCACTCTGCCACCCCTTCCTCTGTCTGAAACCCTGTGCCCCAGATGAACCACCATGTTGCCCTACTCGGCAAATACCTTTCTGCTTGACTTCTGCCAAGTATGAATAAAAAATTAGCAAAAGAAACAGAAGAGATTCAATGCTCACTCAACATCAGCAGGTACACAGAGGCAAACACCTGCCTTTGAGTTGAGTGTTAAAAACTTTTTTCTGCCACTTTTACACAGGTGGACCTATTGGCAGAGGTTTCTGTCCCGCCAGCCAGCTCCCAAATAACCACATAAAGACTTATTATAAATGCTCAGCTGATAGCTCAGGCTTGTTACTAGCTAGCTTTTACAACTTAAATTAACCCATTTCTATTAATGTATGTGCTGCTACATGGCTCATGGCCTGTTACTTCATCTTCTATACATCCTGCTCCCTCTGTGTCTGGCTGGTGACTCTGCCCTCCTTCCCAGCATTCCCTCAGTCTGGCTGTCCCACCTAACCTTATTAAACCAACGAGAGCAACACATCTTTACAGTGTACAAAGGGATTATTCCACAGCATTTCCTCCTTTTGTCTAATTAAAAAGGAAGGTTTTTAACTTTAACATAGTAAAGTTATATACAATAAAAACAGTTATCAAGTAAGAATTACAGTTACAATATCTTACTGTCATGAAAAGCCTCAGGGTATTTTGTAGGATTTTGAAGTGTTTGAAGACCATCTATCTGTTTATATCTGTTTAACCTTGAAAACATACCTAATATGACTACAAGTTTGATTATTATAACCCATATTTTTAATCTATGTTCTACCATGTGGCTTGGTACCTTATCTCAGTATGGCATGTTCATTTCCTGCTTTCTCTGTGTCTCCTGGTGACCCCACCCTTCTTCATCCTTGTGCTTCCTTTTTGTTCACAAGTCCCACCTAACCTCTACCTGCCTAGCTATTGACCATTTAGCCCTTATTAAACCAATGAGAGCAACAAATATTCACAGTGTACAAAAAGATTGTTCTACAGCATGGATCTGTTTCCAAATTCTCATAGTTCTTAAAGAAAAATGTGACTGTCTACAGACTTAGCAATTATGAGCAGGCCTGCACTAAAGGCACCCACAGAAAGTGATCAAGCTGAGAAAAGAGTTGCAGGGTGGGCTCAGAGGAGAAACACCCCACTGATCACCTTGATCCATCCTTGACTTAGTGAGTAGTATTGACCAAGCAGGCATTGGGAAGCTGTTCTAGAAGGTAGAAGTAAGAATCTTTTTCCTTCCTTTTGTTGTGATGGTGACTAAACTGAGGTACAAGTTAAATGACACATGGAAAGTCACATGGGTAGCAAGTGACAGATTCAGGGCTGGAAATGTGGCCTTCCTCTTCCCTAAGGAGTGGCAGCAGAACCTTGGCTCACCTCTGCAAAGAGGGACTGCCTACTTGGATGCCCAAGTTCATGGTCACTAAAGCCCTTTGCTAAGCAGAATGTACCACACTATTTGAGGCTAATATTTAAGTATATTTCCAGAGATGACATTGGAAAATAAGAATGCTGTATATTTGAAATTCCTAAGCTGGGTAAATAGTGAGGCAAATATTGAACTACCAGTTGTGAAATGCTGAAGCACAGCATTGCAGTGCCAGTGTTTGCAGTTGATGTCAAGTCACTGTGAGTCACTTCAGGTGATCGTGATTGGCTATTTAGACAGAAGTTGTTATTTGAAAAAAAAATGTGTATATCACTTAATAGCAGCCAGTGACCACACAAAGGTACATCATAGTTTAGACTGTTTAGAAATGCAGACATGTGCACAGCATACATCATAGTGTTTTTTCTTCATAGCGTTATCAAGTTTTTGGCTTCTGTGGACTCTCTGCTAACTGCCCTAAGAGGGATTGAAATCAGTGATGACTTGTCCACCCAAGAACAGCCTGAGGGATGCTTGATCCAGCTCCAAGCAGCTCCTGGGCATGGCCTTGACCACCTGTGCTCAACAAGTTGTTGCACGGCAGCTGTAGATAGTTGCAGTGGCCACAACATGCCTGCTTTCAGGAGACCGCTAGATTTCTATAGAGAATACCAGCAGGCGAGTCCGCTGAGACACCCTAGATGTGGGTGTGAATGTAATCGTAGTGAGTCTCCTCATGCACACTGACTTCTGCTGCTCTCTCTCCCTGACTCAGGACCACCACACAGCCTGAAGCTCAGCGAAGTCAGGAAGAACTCCCTGGTTCTCCAGTGGAAGCCTCCAGTCTACTCAGGGCGGACTCCAGTCACTGGTTACTTTGTGGACCTGAAGGAAGCCAGTGCCAAAGATGACCAATGGCGAGGTCTCAATGAGGCAGCCCTTGGGAACACGTATCTGAGGGTAAGAGAATGCCCTAGGATTTACAGCATGCCTTTTCTCTCTAAAAAGGAAAACTACTAATACTAAGCTAACATAATCAGAATCAATTTCATAGATTGGGCTCCTGGTAAGATTCCATCTACTTGGCAGTAATTAAGGCTGGGGAATTTTTTGATGCTTGAAATTGTTTGGTTGACATTTCACCTGAATTCCTTAATCTGGCTTTGAAAGGCGTCCACCAGCTCCCTCCCTCTTCTTCCCCTCTTTGCTTTGACATTCCCCTCTCAGTTTTTGTTTCTGCACAATCTTACAACATTACTCCTCATTGCTACCCCCCAAAGGTGATTCTCATTCTCCTCTAACCATTTTTGACAGTGGCCTTTTCCTGGAGGGTGCTCTTTTCACAGATCCACACTGGTACTGCTGTAACTGCAGGCTCTCTGGAGTCATGCCCTGTCTCACTTGGCTTCCTCAGGCATGCCTGCGCTCGCATGAACACTTGGAGCTTACTGGAATGGGTTCACTCAACTCTTGACCTTCACCTCACCCTTTCCATACCACTGCCTCCAGTCTCCCTGCGCGTGCTTGCTGAACCTGGGCCTCGCTGACACACAGATGCTGTTTGGAAGCAACAGGTCCTCTCAGTTGTCTTGGCTGGGAGCCGCAAAAGAATGTTTTCCCTTGGGGTGGGGACAGACAGAGTGCCTGAAGACCCTAAATCCGTAGCAGGGAAAGGATTATGATTCCATAGCCTATAGCTTTATTAGGGTGACTAAACCACAACCACTCAAAATTTGCATACTGCATTCATAGCAAACAGTTCATAACTGTGTTGATAATTAGAGAGTGTGAGACAGGAATGGATGGAAGAAGACAGAACATAATTCCTGTTTAGATTAGAGGAAAGGAAAGGAAGTCTAAGTGTATGTATGCATAGATTATGAGTTAGTCATGGGGTTGTCCTTGTGCTGGAGTAATGGAAGAGTGCAGATGTATTTCTGTCTCAACACTGACTAGACTCTGGAATGTAGGTTACTTCCTTGTGTCACAGAAACCCAACTCACAACCACTCATCAGCTACGTGCCAGGTACAGATGTGACAGGCACCTGGTGACTGGTCTGTTTTTATCACAAGAAAATGTTCCTGTTCCTTTCTTGGCATTATTTCTCAATATAGAATTTGAAATATATTGAACTCTGTATTTAGCCTGTGCCCTAGTTCAAGTTCACTTACAGACTGAACTTATTTCAAGTTTGAAATTATTTCTGAAAATTCATTATCTCAACTAGGTGTGGTGGCAAGCCTGTAATCCTAGTACTTGGTAGACAAGCAAGAAAACCATGAGTTCAAGGTCAGCCTCCACTAAGTAGTAAGTTCCAGACCAGCCTGGTCTATACAAGACCTTGTTTCATTAACAAAACAAAGAAGCAAAGTTCATTAGCTCCAGTGAGAGCTATCACTATATAATAATATTCTGCTGCCATCAGAACCCAATCCAACAGTTAGATTTAAAACCTCACAGTAAAAGCATGGCTAGTCTACATTCATAGTCACAAAGGCTTTATTTATTGACTACGTATTCCCCAGCACTGTTGGGTTTGAATCAGATTTAGAGTGTTGGTCTCTGCCACAGCATCAGGGGAGAAATCACACCTCCTGGGTATAATAAATTCCTGCCTAAAACAACTCTTTTAAATTATATGTTTTAAAAATAAAAGAATTTTGATAAATAATATTAACAGTGTTGTTAATACTAGGAATGATAACAGCACAGAGCCCAAACCAACTTACACATTTATGAAACATGTTCTTAGCAACCATCTTGATAATTTCATATGAGAGGGCTGGGGAAACTCGCTGCCATGCAGAGGACCTAGGTTCAGTTCCCAGCATTTCCATGGCCACTCATGGCCATTTGTAACTCCAGATCCCAGGGGCCTGGTGTCCTCTTCTGGCCTTCACAGGCAAGCATATAGTGCACAAACATACCTGCAGGCAAAATACTCACACACATAAAAGTTTAAGAACTAAGGAACAAAAAACCCTTAGTCTTGGGGCTGATACTTTGCCAAGCTCAGCAAGTTAAAGCACTTGGCTGCCAAGCTTGGCAACCTGAGTTCAGTCCCCAGACCCCACATGGTGGAAGGAGAGAGCTGGCGCTCACAGGTTGTCCTCTGACTTCTACATGTGTGCCATGGCATGGCCGGTATCCCTGCCCCATTGTGCATAGACAACAATAATAAATAATTTTTAAAATCAAGGATGTAGAATTTTTTTAAAGATTTATTTACTTATTATGTACATTGGGGTTTTTACCTGAATGTATGTCTGTGTGAGGATGCCAGATTTCCTGGAACTGGAGTTACAGACAGTTGTGAACTACCATGTGGGTGCTGGGAATTGAACCCGGGTCCTTTGGAAGAGCAGCCAGTGCTCTTAACCTCTGAGCCATCGCTCCAGCCCTGATGTAGAATATTTTTAATTATTTTTGTTAGCATGCAAAGTAATGGGTTTCACTGTAACATTTTAAAACACATATATCATTCTCCTTTGTTCTAAGCCTCCTCCCAGCTCCCTCTGCTTCCTCTCCCCACGCCTTATTGCTGGCCTCCTGCCTCTTCCTGTGAAGTCCCCGCTTCCACTTTCATATCCCATGAATTCCATTAGCCTCTCTTCTTCGCCTTCTCCTTCCCTTGAGGTTTTCCCCTCTCCTTCATAGTTCCTCTTCTACTCTTATGTTCTCCGTATGTAAACATTTAAATTTGTGTCCCATGTGTGAGATGAAGCAAGGCCCTTGTCTTTCTGAGACTTGCATATTTCACTAGCCCAGTGAGCTCCAGTTCCACCCCCATTTTCATGCAAATTTTATAATTTCATTCTTTCCAGCTAAATAAAATTCCATTATGTAAATGTATCAAATTTCCTTTATCAATTCAACTGTTGATGGACATATGGGCTGGTTCTCTAAGAGAGTGTAGCATTTTAATACACTTCAATTATTCACAAGTTTTTTAAATTCACAATTATATTAGTGTCCTGTCTATTTAGTGAGAAATAGGCATTAAATTTACAGGGACAATGTTCGTTTATGTTTTAGTCCTGTAATATACTTGTAATTTTAATTTTATTTTATGTAAATGAGTGTTTTACTACATGTATGTCTGTGCACCGTGTGTGTGCCTAGTGCCCATGGAGGCCAGAAGAGTGTGTCAGATCCCCTGGAACTGTTACAGACAGTTGAGGGCTGCTATGTGGGTGCTGGGAATTGAACCCGGGTCCTCTAGAGGAGCAGCCAGTGTTCTGAGCCATCTCTCCAGCATCTGTAATGTACTTTTGAGCAAATACAAAATGTCTTTTTGCCAAGGGAATCACAGCAAGGTGTGTGACATAAATGCTATTTTGAACTCTTTGTATTTTACCTTTTGGACCAAAGAAGGAGGCAGCTAACTCATCCAAAGTATACATACATTTCAGAAACATGTTACATCGTTTCAGAGGTGCTTAAATTATTTGAGAGAGAATGTGAGAAGGACAGGGCTGGCAGGGATTTTAGCAACTTTGACCGCTGGTCTACAGAGAAGCGAGACCAAAGTCAAAGCCACCTGAATGACATAGGTCAGCTCTAGGGCACAAGCCCTGTTTCCTTGGTGTTGTGTGATTAATGATACCTGCAGAGGAAGAACACACCTGTTTATGTGACGTAAGACACGCATTACTTCTAAACCTGCTTATTCCAGGTGCAAGGCCTCAAAGAGGGTGTCAGCTACGTGTTCCGTGTGCGTGCCATCAACCAGGCGGGCGTTGGGAAGCCTTCTGAGCTTGCTGGCCCTGTTGTGGCAGAAACACGTCCAGGTGGGTCCTTACTTTTTCATTAGTATTCGTCCCCAGCGCAGGGTGTCACTCAGCAGTGGAGCAACTATCATGCACAGGAGCCAGAGTTTAATCCAAGTGCCAAAGGGGAGAAAATATCTGCTCTTCCAATGGAACCCGGTTCAATTCCCAGCACCCACATAGCAGCCCTCAACTGTCTGTAACAGTTCCAGGGGATCTGACACACTCTTCTGGCCTCCATGGGCACTAGGCACACACACGGTGCACAGACATACATGTAGTAAAACACTCATTTACATAAAATAAAATCAAAATTAAAAGTATATTGTAGGACTAAAACATAAACAAACATTGTCCTTATAATATTTAATGCCTATTTTTTACTCTCAGCCAACAGTAGGTGCCATCTAAGTAGTCAATAACTATACCCTTAGCATGTGACAATCATGTATTCCTTCACAGGAGCCTCAGAACAGGGATGAGCCAGGCTTGAAGTAGTCTATGGGCTACTGTGGCTTGAACCTAACCACAGGGTATTCTTCCTGGACCCACCCTAAGCAAACACTCCTAGAAGGCTGTTCCTATTAGAACCTGGCCTTTAGCCCTGATAAGGTATTTTCCAATCACAGAGGGAGCTGCAATAGCCCAGGGCGTGGGCATGCCCCATACACAGATGTAGATTGTATAGAATTTTAGCTCCAAAGTTAAAACAGAGGCCAGCATGCTTTTTCTTAAGGGCAAAGCAGTATTTTCAACTTTACAGCCATATGGTTTTTGTTACAACCTGGCCTGCCAGGGCATGAAGGCAACCATAGGCAAGTGCATGAGCAAGTGTAGCTGCGCTCCAGTAAAACCTTTTCATGTGCATTACATAAATGCATCATATAATATCATGCATTCTGCACATTATATAAATAATACCATGCATTATGCACACTATAAAATTTGAATTCCACATTATAGTCCCATATCTTGAAATATTAATCTTCTTTTGATGTTTTCTCAGCTATTATTTTTTTCTTCTGGGTTTTTGTTTGTTTGTTTATTTTGAGACAAGGTCTCATTATGTAGCCCAGGCTGACATGAAACTTGCTATGTAGACCAAGTTGGCCTCAAAGATATGGTGACTAAAGGTGTGTGCCTCCCAATTTTGCATTTAAAAATATGAAAATCATTATTGCTTTGTGAGCCATACGCAAAGAGGCAACAGGCCAGATTTAGCCCATCAGCCATGGTTTGCTGACCCGTGGGTTAAACTAAAACTAACAATGGTCCTGTTTGCATGGTTGACTGAGCATGCCACACAGCCATGATGGGCCCACAGAAGACAGTGTCACCTGTATTATGAAAACAAAGTTCATAGTGCCCATTGCTCAGTTAGTTCCTAATCACTACACGATGATGATGATAATTTCCATTCTTGTTCAATTTGTTCTGTTATAAAATTTTTATTTCTATTCACTGAAGTTTCATAAAAGAAAGCTCCAGTAACATAAAGAGTAGAAATTGTCATCCAGTTACCTTTTGTTTTTATTTATTCTAGTGTAAGGGATTTTGTTTTAGTGAGCCCCTGTTTTCAAAAGTGAAACGAACACAGGGCAAGTAGATAATGTCATAGTTATTTTCCTGTGAGGAAAATGTAAACATAGGAAACTTCTCCTTGAAATGCCTATTACTTGAAAAATATCAACAGTCTGCCCACTGCATCCCATTTCTTCACGACTGCTTTCAGCTACTCCTAAACTAGTTTGTAGACAGGTGTTTGACAAAAGTGATCTTTACAAAGTGAGGCAGGGAATGTCACACCTCAGAGTAACCTTTGCAAAATTCCAAAGAAAGCAGAAAAATGCTAGAAACAGACATACAGAGACACCAGGACATGTGTACATATACATGCATTTTAGAGGGATTCGACCCCTCAGTTGTCAAATGTGTGACCATCAATGGTACCAAATAGACATTTGTAAGGGCTCACGTGCAATATCTACCCTCAGAGAGCATTTATATTACTGTATGAGGGAATTCTCTGTCTAGAAGATCAAAAGCACCTTTTAAGATGTAGGGTTCCCAACTTGATTAAAGAAAACTCAAATCAACCTGTTTCTACAATCAGTGCCTTCAGAATGGCAGGGTGCCAGGAATAGCATTAGCATAGCCATCTCTGCGGGGTTGGCTATTGACCTCCTGTGTGAAAGTTTTGTGTTACTGATTTGGAATAAGCACCAAAAGTTGCATCTATGGCCATTCAGTTCTTGGACTAGAACTCTAGTCAACAGCTGTAGACATGAATATACACTTAAGCTTCTCACAGCTTAGAAAGAATCCTTGGGCACAGAAAGTCAAAATGCTTCCCTGTGACATTCTGGGTTTGTTTATAGTCAGCAGGCATGTTCACTCTTGCAACATGAATTTCTCGAGCTGCTCCTGCATGGCAGGTCCTGTATGTGCCCTGGGAGAACTGTACTGTTCATTTAGTTTATGATCATGTGGGAACACTAGAGTTTACAGCTTGGTAGAACGAGAGCTAGGACAAACATAAAAATCTGCACAGCCAAATAGGCTAGAAACTAGGGCTCAAGGTTTTGCAAGTTGCTGACTAACAAAACTTAAATATAGTCTAAAATTGACTATATTTGTTACCTTTACTACGCTTAAGTGTATTATTTTGCCCACTTTATGTTAGAAAAAATAGGAGGGAGAAGGGGGAGAAATGTTATTTCATGATTTGGGGTGTTAAACTTGCAAACTTAGTTCAGAAAATACTCTGGTTTCTCTTCAGATCACAGAGATTCTTTGCCTTTTTGGTTTGAGAAAAACACCTTCATTTGTGATACATTATTAAATTCCTGGGTAGAAAATAAAGCTTATCAAGCAACATCACACCACAAATATACCTAACAAGATACTTCGAGTGTGATTGGGTTTCAGTTAAAGGTTCACTTAATCCACTGGACTCAGCAGGATCACTGGCCTCCCTTTGAAGTCAAAGAAGCTCCAAGGAGATGCTGCCCAGCCAGGGCTACAAAGTCTAATTGTGTTGGTAATGAGAACCCAGACAACAGCCTAAGTGTTCCTGTGGTGCTTTCCCAAGACAGCTGTTAGCTAACGAAACCTACAGACAGAACAGATTAAAACTATTTAGTAAATTTGGTGGTACCTACAAAGACATTTTCTTCCTGATGTCTGATCCTTTTGAACAGTATCTGCTGTTGATGGCATCACACCAACAACGGAGGTAGAGGCCAGGTGAGCCAGATCAGATAGGAGACAAGAGAGACCTGGCCAGAGGTGATCCGGAGGTCAGCGGGTTGGCACAGCAGCTTGTAGGTGTTCTTGCCAGAGAACAGAGCAGCAGTCTGGGCATCAAGTGATGGGTAGGAGAACCCGACAGCAAGCAGGGCCTCACCTAGGAGTGGGACACAGGCAGGGTGCAGGCTAGGAGAATGCACTTGCCCAGAGGACAGTGAGTTGGGATTCAGTTAGCATTCAAGTGCGTCTTGGAGTTTTAGTGTCTAAAAAGTGGTTGACCAGGACCTGGTCCGACGTTGAGAAGGCAAATGTGGGTAGGGGGCCTCATGGTGGAGACTCAAGGGATTCCGAGGCAGGAGGCTGGCTGATTCTGAAAGATGAGCTTTACTGGCTAATTCAGGAAACTGCACATGTACCTGCTCCCTTACTGCCCCTCTGACTCCCATCATAGCAGTTCTCAGTGGTGACTGTGCATGAGAGTCCTGCCAGGAACTCTGAAAATACCGATACCCACTCCACCCAGAGAAATTAGGTAAAAACTAAACTAACCAGGCTTGACTACGTGTTAGACTCAGGCTCCTTCAGAAGAGGAGTCATATCTTTTCTTCATGTACCCTGAGGGCTTAGCACAGAGCCTGCTATATTACACAGCAGCTAATCTATCAGGTGAAATAAAGTGCTGCCGTGTGACGCTTTCTCGTCACCGTGACAACTCTCTGACATAAACTTCAAAGGAGGGAAGATTCACTCGCCTCATGGTTTGAGAGGTTTGAGTTCATGTGGCAAGGAGGGCATGATGGAGCCACTAACATCATAACAGGAAGCAGAGAGTGAGGAAAAGACAGGAGACCATCTCCAGTGACTTCCATTTCCCATGGGCCCTACCTCCTAAGGGCTCTGGGCTTCCTAAAGTAGTACCACAACCATGCATCACCATACGAGCCTATGGGGGACATTTCATATCTAAACAATAACAACCACCATGTTTTGAGCAGTGTGATTCTCATAGCATCAGAATATGTGCCCTCCATCCTTGGCATCTTGTAATTCACGCCTGGTTGTGAAGGATGAGATGGGAAAGGCAGGTTCAGTGGAGGCCACAGGGTAGGCACCAAAAT
Organism: Peromyscus californicus insignis; assembly: GCF_007827085.1. Taxonomy (NCBI): domain Eukaryota; kingdom Metazoa; phylum Chordata; class Mammalia; order Rodentia; family Cricetidae; genus Peromyscus; species Peromyscus californicus. The sequence continues at coordinate 38,495,164 of NW_026294514.1, read as the reverse complement.
GATATGTCAGTCAAGTGTGATAAATAACAAGACCGCCCAGTGATGCATGTCACTGATCACAGTAACTCATCTCCGTTTGAGTTATCTGTTCCTCTTTCAAGTTTTTTAAAGGCACATATGTCATACTTGTGCACATATACACACAGAGCAGAACAAATGAAGCTCATATTAGTGTTCATGTAAAAGACTGGAAAATTATATCTGGTTATGAGATGGACAGCAAAGCAAACAGCTCACTGAGATATAATCTTTTAAATTATCCACCTATTTACTTATTTATTTTTAGAAAAGAGAAAAGTGGAGTAGAATCAGTTAATTTTCAAGTACTTTATGCTATCCCTGATCACTTCTTAGCTCATTCTTATACTGGGAGTTCCTGATTTCTGGAGGACCATTTCAATACCACCTCTGAGATCAGATATCCCTGTGTCTACATTAGGACTTTTATAGGTTGAGGCACTGACTAGGGACAACTTTTCTTTTTCTTAAAGGTTTATTTCTAAGTATGTGTTTGGGGGGGGGGGAGTGGGATATGTGCACGAGAGTACAGGTGCCTGTGACGTCCAGAGAAGGGTGTGGATCTCTTGGAGCTGGAGTTTCAGACAGTCGTGAGCTGTTGTGGATGCTGGGTACCAAACTCGGGACCTCTAATAAGAGCAGAACACTCCTCGTAGTCACTGAGCCATCTCTGCAACCCAGGACAACTTTCAAAACCCTGTCGGGCAAAAATAATCTTTCAGTTTCTCTACTGAAATGTGCCAAGTGAATTTTCATGTCTTTAAACAGATTCACAAATTGCTCCTGAAAGATCCTAAGACACTGAAAACTTTGGTTCCCTTTTCCAACCCAACTTTGTGAGAAAGTGGGTTGGCCTTTCCCTAGATAAGACTATTCCCAGGGAGTCCTGTCTTGACTGCAGAACTGTACACAGACTTGGATCTTGCTTCAGACTGTAAGTGTAAAATGAAGTAGGAAAGCTATGGCCACTAGGGCAGTACCTGTATTTCACTTGATGGTATCAAAATATTGAGGCCAGGTGGAAGCTTTAATATAACATATTCCAATAAAATGTATACTACAATTTTAAACTATGCTTTTTAAAGTTGGGTTTTCAGTCCAGTGCCTGGAACATGTAAATATGTATAGAAAATATGAAAGATAGGGAGTTTCTACCTTTACAGAATTTAGCCCTATTCTCAATAATTAAAGAACCGGAGCAACTTTTTGAAAAATGAAAATGCAACTAAATAAACAGTCATCTTAATAAGCTTTTATTTTTAAGCCTTAAGACCCAAATAGTTCCAGCTGTTTTTATTTGTTCTTGTTCTTGTCCATTTATTGAAATAAATTTACTACCGTCATCCATCATAGGTATAATTAAATTTGCATAAATTGAAGAAAGGTTCACACCACTCTTTTCTACTTCCTACAATGTTACCATGTGCCAGTCGGACATAATTGACCAAAGCCTCACAGACAAGGAGGATGCTTAGATACTAGCTGAATCTGCAGGTAATTTCTACATCACTGTCTATCCTAGATACTAGGGGTTTTTTTTTAATTAAAATTGAATTTAAAACAAAGAACAACTATGTTCTTTTCCAAAATTATAAAACATCATATTTCTTAGGTTAGACATCAGTTATAAGGTAATGAAGTAAGGTTCACACATGGGAGGTAAAAAGAACACATCACTTGAGGTTTAAAATAGTATATTTGAAAGGAAATATAAAAAGGGAAGCAACATCTTTTGTTTCACTTCATATTTCATAAAAGGTCACCAGTTACATTACAACAATTAATTTCCACATACTTCAATGAGTTAGTTCTGGCTTCTCCTCTCTACACTATTGAGGCAATTTGGACATCAACTAGGCATGGCCATCTTATCCTGACACTTGTATTTGGAACCAAATTTGGCCATTAAACCTGGCCTGAGTTTGATCCTCAGCACCACAAAATAAGTAAATAAATAAATAGCGTTTGGTTTTAAGTACCCAACTGTTCTATTTATCTGAGAGTTCACTGCCAAGTCACCTGTTCTTTAATTTTCATTTTAAGACCATCAAATTCCATTTGAAAAGATTGTATGTTTCAATAAATACTTTCAAATGCAATGTACTGCGCCTTATTTACTTTTTGTACACAGCTCAGAGTCATGAGTACCAACCTTATTTGTGGCACAGAGTTGCAATGTAGTGATATATCTTTCCTGTAAGAAGGTATTTGTTTGTTTTTTTCTGTCTTCCTTTTGGTTGTTTTCTGTTCTTAACGTGCTTGCCAGGAGTGGCGTCTTCTCTGTTTAAGCTTAACCTGGAAGTAACCAGTTAGGCTTGTCAGAACTGCCACTTGTGAAGTATAAATAGATTCCACGTGACAGTCTGGAACTCCCCAGTGTGAGCAGGAACCTCAAAAGTGGACTTTGGTCCATGAGCACTGACTCCTAGAGAGCTGTGTGTTTTTATTTCTTGGTTTGGGGCCAGCTTCCCACTGGGGTGAGGCTTAGCATCCAGAGGTCATCTACAGAACCGAGAGAAAGGCAAAGCTGCTGGAACTCCTCCTACGCTTTCAGTTTTGCAATGTCTTTGCATTAGAGTCTAGTATTTAGGCCTTAGGAGAAAAAATGAATCAAGATTTTAGCCCAAGTACTACTTTTATAAACTTAAGTCATGTCTTTACTATAATAAACAGTAAGCAGGGTGATTCATTTTCTCTGGAAAAGGATTACAGGTAAGTAGACACTATGCAAAAAGAGAAAAAGATTTAGTCAACGCCCATCATTTCTGTCCTCATTATAGTAATACAGAAATACAAATATGTTGACTTTGTATTCTCACAGTGACTCTTGCAAACTCTTGCAATACTACCTGGGCCCAAACACTCTGCAGCGCCAGCCTTTGCCTAAATTCCAATACGAACATTGGTCCAGTACTTTATAACATGGGTGTGAGGATTAGTCATGTTCTGTCAGCAACCGAAATAAGACAAGGCCTGCAACTTTACAAGGACCACATGGCAGATGCTTCACTTAAGGAACAATTAAGCATTTAATTATTGTTATTTTAGGTCACCTATGAGTCAAATATGATGATGAGCATTTGTTAAAAATAAGACTTTAGGCCGGGCGGTGGTGGCGCACGCCTTTAATCCCAGCACTCGGGAGGCAGAGCCAGGCGGATCTCTGTGAGTTCGAGGCCAGCCTGGGCTACCAAGTGAGTTCCAGAAGAGGCGCAAAGCTACACAGAGAAACCCTGTCTTGAAAAACCAAAAAAAAAAAAAAAAATAAGACTTTAGGAATCTGCTAGAACGAGTGTTCTTTCTACCCTTTACATGTGTTAACCATCACTTTGCGGATGTTTATACAGATGTGGAAGTTAAAGTGTGCATTGCCATCAGTAAGAACACAAATTATATGAACTATCAGAATCAGGATCCAAGATCCTGAGTTACTCACTGTCTGGATGGACTCAGTTTCCTCTTGAATGTCAAAGCAGGACTTTGACACTCCCCCACCCACACTGATGATTATATTGGACAGTGCCCAGGATGACAAACTTTAATGATAGTATCTAGAGACAAATCTATAGGGAAGTTTTCTAGTACTTTGAAAAAGAATAAAACTGTATCTTCCTGAGACTAAATATAATTTCCCTAATATATTAAAACAAACCAAGTTGAACTGATGATTGCATTTGTATAAATTCAGCACATTTTGCTTCTTTCAAACTGAATTTGGCAATAGATGTGCTTCTGTACAAACTTTAAATTGCTATATTGGATGCCAGTGCTTTAATAAATTCTATATCTAGTAGGTCACCAGAAAAGGATTGAAAGACATTAAAACAAAAAAACCTAGAAAGAAATTTCCAGGAGAAACTAGAAAGAATAAGTATTGCCTTCATTCTCTCATCCAACGTTATGTTATTTTCAAAGGAAGAATGTCTGTGGGAGCTTTCTCTACTCACCCCACAACCTCATCAATTTGAAGATGTCTCCCTACATTAGAAATGACAGTGAGCTAGAGAAGATTATTACTGAACCATATTAAAATTTAAATGGACATAAAGTTCAAGAGATACAATGAAGATCAAGATTTCTGGATTTTAAAATAATTTAGAGTTATTTTATTTGGGAGATTTACTGAAGCAAAAGTCATGAATCTACTTTTCTTTTGCCCAAGACTTTGTTCATAATGACAATCAAATCCATTCCCTCACTGTGACCTCCATTTCAATCAACTTTTCCTCAGTTCTGGACAGACAAGGTGGGCTGTGGTGTTGACTTTACATAGGAAACATGACATATTCATTTAATTCCATGTATACAGTATGGAAGATGAATTGCAGTGAACACTGAGGACCTATCCCTGGCCCAGAGACAGTGCCTTGGTCTAAGGTTAAATAAAGGAAGGCATCTCGACACAAGAATTCTTCTGTGACTGTTTCTATCACAAGTCCCAAATGCCTTCTTTATGACCTTTTAGGTACCAAAGAGGTTGTTGTAAATGTGGACGATGATGGAGTCATTTCCTTGAACTATGAATGTGATCAGATGACTCCCAAGTCAGAATTCGTCTGGTCCAAAGATTATGTACCTACTGAAGACTCTCCACGATTGGAAGTTGAAAGCAAAGGCAATAAGTAAGGAATATTTCTATCTAATAACACATTCCATTTTCACTGTAAGAACATGAAATATGCTCTTTGCCCCCTATCTAACTTACTTGGACTGAGAAGATAAAGTCACAACTATTTTATATATGGCATTATAAAACTATATAGCCAGTTAAGCCTTAAAATGATTTTTCTAATGTACAGTTCTTGGAGTAGACACATTTGGTTTAAGAAAAAACAATCAACTTTTCTTTTGGTTTATTCGCTTAACATTTAAATGTTTAGTTGATCTTAGATGGTACCACGACTGGTAATGGAGCTTGCCTAAGAGAGAAAACACAGCAATATAGAGTATTGATCTGTTCATGAATTCATATGCTGTGTTCCAGACAAGGTGCTGGGTGCCAGGAACACAACAGAAAGCAAACAGAAGCCTAGCTCTGAAGGCACAGGCATTACACAGGGGACAATCCAGTGTAATGTCAGTTCCGAAAAGAGAAGTACAGGAATGGCACAGGAACACCCAGAGTCACCTGCGGTCTGCCCTGTAGGAGAAAAGCCAACTAATCAGGAAAATGTCCTTTTGTAGGATGTGTATTATATATCTGCAGCATAGCATGGAGATGAAGCATTCACACCCGTGCCCCATCATCCTACAAGAGGTCAAGAAAGTCTTCCTAGTGGCAATGACATCCAACCCAAGACACCAAGAGCTAGCAAGCTTTAGCTCAGTGGGGGTGAGGAGGTGGGCGGGACATGAGGAATCTTCCACATGAAGGGAGTATTATGTGGAGGGATGAGACAGAGACAGGATGAGTTGACAGTCCCACAGACCATGCACAGTCTCATTTCTAAGAAAAGTATTTTGTTTTGAAGGACAAAAATGACCTTCAAAGACCTTGGGATGGATGACCTGGGCACCTATTCTTGTGATGTGACAGACACCGATGGGATAGCATCAAGCTACTTGATAGACGAAGAAGGTAAAATCCATTTAAAACCCATTCACTCCCAAGTCTAATGTTGCTTTAATTTTCCAGTCATCATCCAGTGACACTTGTTTTAGTCGGTAAAGCTTTGTCTTCTGTTTCTCCACATAGAAATGAAGCGCCTGCTTGCCCTCAGCCAGGAACACAAGTTCCCAAGTAAGTGTCCTCAGCGCAGTCGCAGATTTTAGCAGTTTTCCCAGAGGTCAGCTTCGGCAGTAGAACAAGTGACAGCTCAGAGGAGATTAAGAGCAGTTCAAAGTCTTCCCTGATGGCACAGTCTTGTGATTTTAGTCACTGTGGAGGCGGAGACAGGAAGAAGGCAAGTTAAAAGCCTGCCTGGGCTATAGAGTTCAAGTTCAAGGCCAGACTAGACAATTTAACAATGAACCCTGTCTTGACCTAATAGTTTAAAAAAGGAGCTGGGGATGGAGGCAGGGGAGTCCTGAGTTCATGGTCTGGTCTGAGCTACATGGTAGAACCGGTCCAAGGGAGGAAAGTGGGGGAAAAGGAGGCGTGGAAGGAGGGAGGGAGTGAAGAGGGAGATAAGGAGTGGCCTTAGGGTATACATCTTAAGCCAATATCCACAGAAGCACTTTCTAGAAATGACACTTTTCTTTGCCATTTTTCTCCAGAAATGCCAAGATAGTAACATAGAAAAAAGTACTCCATGGGGCTGTGGTTGGTAGAGTGCTTTCCTAGCACCCACAGATGCCTGGATTTGAACCAGATGTGGTGGCACATACCTGTTAACCCAGCACTTGAAAGGTAGAAGCAGGAGTATCAGAAGTTCAAGGTCATCCAGGGCTATACAGAAAAATAGGAAGTTAGAGGCCAGCCTGGGTTACCGGGGACCCTGTCTATAAAGAAAGGAGAGAGAGAGAGAGAGAGAGAGAGAGAGAGAGAGAGAGAGAGAGAGAGAGAGAGAGAGAGAGAGAGAGAGAGAGAGAGAGAGAACACAAAGAAAGACGGGAGGAAAGAGAAAGGAAAAGGAATAGAAAGAAAACACATCTCATGCTTCATTCTACAGGGCAGTGTGAGGGTCTGTAGGTGTAGTAAGAGTGGTTCTGTTCTTCAATTTTGACCCATGTGTTTGCGATCACATTTGTATCTTCTAAACATACTCGTCTATATGCTTTAGGCAAGTCTATGTTGGCTTGTAATAGAATACTCAAAACTCTAAACAAAGGCAATCTAAAGACTCTTATACTCTTGGAAAATAGGGTAAAGGGCCTCGTTCAGAAGAAGAGCCCTTCTGAACTATTTACAAGCCCCTAAATAAGGAACCTTCCATATAAAAGATTAAACTCCACAGCTGACACCTAAGAGAAGAGAAAGAAAATAACACCAAAAAGCTCACTGGCCAGAAACGATCTCTTACCCATTGGCCAAAGTAGAGACGCTTCCAGAGAAACACAATCCAGTGTTTGAGAAAGCAGATTAAAAAGTGGTCAAATATGCTCCCCCTTGTAAATTAAGAATCTAAAAGATTCCTCAATGCTTATACATATTTTTTCCTTCGTAACTATGGAGTTTCAGGAGATCTTAGCGCATGGCATTAATTTCATCTGTGTGTTTATTAGCCATAAAACTGGAAAATATTATTGTGGATGATGTTTGAAAAGTTAATTTTGAAAACTATAGGGACAGTGGAGGCCTCCCTGGACATTCTTTGCTCTGTGACCCTGAGCAAATTATCTCCATTTGCCCAGGCTTTGGTTTCTTTTTCTAGGCTTGGCTATTGTGACAGTTTTTAGGACCTAATAAGCAGCTGTTTCTAAGGTACATGTTTACATCCTCTACTCAAGCCTGGTAGAAATGGAAAGAAGCACTAATCTAGTTAGTAAACACTGTTCATGTATCCAGGCAACCGTTTCCCCAACAACATTTCCATTTAGGTTAAAAGATGGTGGTGAAGAGGTCAAGACAAGAAGTCACTGTTAGGTTCATATTACCTGGGCCTCCTGCGGTTTGACGATCATATAGACCTGGAGACAGTATAATTAAGGAAGTCATAACCGACTCACGTTGTTCTCAACTCCACTGAGATGTTTGATCTTGTGTAAGCCCAAGATCATAATTGTTGCTGCTTGGAGACAGGGTGACAGCAAACTCTGGCTTCCTTGTTAGAGACCAGCTGTGACAACACAGTTGGCACCCAGGGAGAGCCCAGCGCAAGGACTTGTCTTAAACTCTGAGTATGAATATCAGGTCCCCAGTCCAGTGAAGTTTTTCTTAGAGCCTTGAAACCGCATTTTAAATAGGACAGTTCCAGTGTTTTCTTCCCCCAGTCACAGTGATGACGTCACTAAAGGGCCATTTTCAGAGATCCGCCGCCAGGGTCAAAGCAGCATATCTAATTTCTTAAGTCACACCCACTTCCTCCTGGTCATAGAAAACATTAAGTTGTTTTTATTGTTATAAGGTTTTAAGTATCTCATTTCTCATCGAATATAAAATTTTAAATATTCTGTTCCTTTAGCCTTTAATATAGCAAACTTTGTTCTGTAAGGCCATTTTCAAGACTGCTTTGAAAGCCATTAGGCATATGCCTTCAATCTACAAATAATATGTTTTCTAGAACAAATAAACTGCCAGAGAAGGTAATTTGCATCTGAGAAAAGGAAAAGATACGTAAAAAGTATAGATGTAAAAACTGAAAATAATATGGCCTGCTTTGCCAGTAACAATATTAAACTGCAGTGTGGTGAGTCAGAGGGTAGAATATGTAGTATCATTAACATCCTGCCTCACAGCTCTCCATTTGTAGACATTTGCTTGTGTCCCACCCACACAAACAATGTATTGTGTACACATATATAAGCATATATCCATAAATATAGATAGAGTGCTATGTGTCTCCTAGTTGTCAACACACTATATTTTGTAATTATAGGGTATTGTTGAAGCAACTGGAGGAAAAAACAGATACCAAAATATTAATAGCCAACATGTATAGAGCATTTATTACATGCCAGGCCCTTTCTATGGCATTTAGATAGAATGTGTCATTGGGACACACACTGACCCGGAAACGGTTCGTACTGTGGTGGTTTGATTTTAGAGGTTAAGAATATGAAGCCAGGGGAGCTAGTAACTAGACCAGTCGCATATAGCTGGTGAAGCCAAGGGGCTGACTCTAGCGCTGTTCCCATAACCATGCCAGAGTCCGCCTCCATGTATGCACATGCCGTGTTTGCTCTGGGCCCTCAGTGGCCGTTCATCGTGGTCTGTTTTCCTCTAGACGATATTCTTGTGACTCAGGGCAGACAGAGCATCAAAGGCTCTCAAGAAGGGCAATCCCTTCCTTTACATTGCCACTCCAAGTCACATCACCCATGTATTAGGACCTCCATGATGGGATCTCCAGACTTTTCTAAAAGATGCTTTCTAGTCTCAAGACTTATTTGTAGCAAGGGTTAGACTCTGGTCTTGGGAACTGTCTTTTATCGCTCCACTCACGTTTATTCACACTGGAAAACCACAGTGTTCATCAGAGAAATGGAACTAGGACAAAGAACAGCACAGGATAACAGGGATCATCATGGGCTTAGCTCTGTGGCCTAGGTGTCATGACTCTTACTTAGCATTCAGCTTTCTCATCAGTAAACTTGGTGGGGGACAGAGAGCTTACTTCCAATTACTGATCATTATCCACAATTTTAATGTATCCTGTTGTACCATAGTTAACGGTCTGATAGCCAAGTGAGGCATACAATGTCTGGGTTGACAGGTGAGGACCATAAGGCTTAAGGAGGGGAGCAACTGTTCAAGGTCATGTTTCAGCTCCAGATCCTGTCTTCTCTCTCCAAGTGCAGAATGTCCAAGCAGAGCAAATCTGTAGCTGATTCTGTGGAGTGGATAGAGGAAAATGCAAAGGAAGACATCTCCGCAGTTTGCCTGCTGCACAGCTTGTTCCTAGCAGACTTGGGGTTAGGTGCTGGCCATCCTGGGTCAGCTGAGAACTTTTTTCATTTGTCCTTGTGTATGCCCTTGAGTAACCTTGACTAAAGCTGCAGAAGAGTCACAGACATTAACCAGACGTCCCCCAATAGACCACTTCATCTTCCCTGTTTTGACAATTGGGACAACTATGATTCAAAAGGGGTGACATCCCAAGGATGACAGCCAAGGCCTCTGTCCCTTATTCTGAGGTCTCCCTGTAACAAGCTTGCTGTCTCTGGGTCTTGCAGGAATCAGGGATCTACATTGCTATTGGTATTGACTTTTTTTTTCACTTGTTAGAATGTCTGTATCAATATTGTTGTTTGCCAGTATGATGACTTACTATGTCTATTTTTATTTTTCCTAGCTGTCCCAACTAAATCAGAGTTGGCAGTTGAAATTTTGGAGAAAGGTCAGGTCCGGTTTTGGATGCAGGCTGAGAAGCTGTCTGGCAATGCCAAAGTCAACTATATATTTAATGAGAAGGAAATTTTTGAAGGGCCGGTAGGCTTCCCTACTACTTTTTATAATTAAAAATACTTATTAATTTTTAATAGTTTAATTTTTTTTAATTTCATCCATTGTACTATTTAGACATCATTTCTACCTCTCTAACCCGGTCTCCACCTCCTCCATGCCCTGCTACTCCCATGTAGATCCATGACCTCTTAAACAACCTGCTGAGTCCCTTTAGTGTGTGTGGCTTGTATAGATATGTGTTTAGGGATGATGGCCTGGAACCAGGTAACTTATGGGGCTTGTTCTAGGAAAGGACGGTTTCTCCCTTTCCTGGCAGCCATTGCTTGCCTACAACTCTCATTTAGGGATGAGGCTTTGTGAGGCTTCCCCCATCTTCACAGCATATCAACTGTGAAGGTCTTGTTTGGGTGACCCTATTGTTGAGATTTCAATCTCTTCATAGTCAATTCCTGTTTAATTCATACACCCACATAGTGCTCCTTTTTCCAGGAATAAGATCTTTGAACAATTTCCTTAGTTGTTTAGAAATATTAAAATTCTGATTCTTTGTGGTTTGTTTTGATTTCATCGGGGTTATTGTCTTCAAATGTTTGCCTCTCTGATTTCCCTGTTTTTATCTTTTTACATTGAAGAAATACAAGATGCACATTGACCGAAACACTGGCGTGATTGAAATGTTTATGGAGAAGTTGCAGGATGAGGACGAGGGAACGTACACATTCCAGATCCAAGATGGGAAAGCAACTGGCCATTCTACTCTTGTTCTCATTGGAGATGGTAAGAATTCTGAGGGACACTCAATGGACACTTGGCTACTTACTTCAGGGCAAATACCTCATGGCTTAAAAGAGGTCCCGTGACTGGTGTCTGGAACGGTTTAATGAATTCCTGCATCAAATTACAAAATCTAGTCAATATTTTCCATGGTATCCCATTGCCTCAAAATGAACATAACTTTAAAAGAACACCAAAATTGTTCCTGACTTTCAGGCTTGGCTGGACTTAAATAGTTTCATATGTAGACAAGTATGCATTACTAAATTCTCCAACCTAGGAAGTTGCAGTACAGCCAGAACTATATATATATGTCTCAATAACAAACCACAACACTATTTTAACAATCTGTGATTGCTCTAAATTATTAAACTTTGGGAAAAAATGTAAAAGTACAGAATGTGTGCCAAATCTGTCAATCAAATATTATAACTAGACAGTAGAGGTCAGCTGTAATAAACGTCTGTGAAAACCACCATGGTTTAAAAAGTGGCGCTTCACAAGCTTCGAAAGACAGATAGATGTCTATATTTGTAACAGCCAGTATGGTTTCATCATGTCCTAGCTTTATGACCTTGGAAAAGTTATTTAGTCTTGGGCCTGGGAGATGGCTTTCATCAGTAAAGTGCCTGCCGTGCAAAAAATAAGACCTGAGTTCAGACCACCAAGACCCACATCAGAAGCCCAGCATAGCAGCATATACTTCTCCCAGTGCTGGGGAAACAGACAGGAGAATCCCTGGGGGCTTGATGGTCAGCAAGTCTCACCAAATCAGTGAGCTCCAGGTTTAGTTAGAAAGATTTTCTTCAAGTTATTTTCAAGTATGTGTGTGTGTTTGTGTAGGTATGCAGAGAAGTAGGTTGGAGTTATGGGCGGTTATCAGCTGCCCAGTTTTGGGTGCTGGGACTTGAACTCAGGTCCTATGCAAGAGCAATATAAGCTCTTAATCACTGAGCCATCTCTCCACCCCAAAAACCCTGTCTTAAACAATAAGGTGGAGAGCTGGATGTGGTGGTGCATGGCTTTAATCTCAGCACTTGGGAAGCAGAGGCAGGCAGATCTCCGTGAATTCAAGGCCAACCTGCTCTTAAGTTCCAGGACAGTCAAGGCTACATAGTAAGACCCTGTCTTGGCCTTGTGGCACACACACACACACACACACACATACACACACACACACACACACACACTCACTCACAGACTCACATACACACAGTTATTTAGTCTTCAAAGGTTGTCTATCTATAAAAATCAGAACAAGCAGGCCGTCACAATCTTGAGTACCACAGTAATGAAAATAGCCGACTTAGGACAGTGGCTGTCATGTGTGTTTCATCCTCATGTGCATCGTGTGCACTTGTGCTGCTCAACTCAACTCCACCCTTCCTTGTTTTTCAATTTCTAGTTTACAAGAAGCTCCAGAAAGAGGCTGAATTCCAGCGACAAGAATGGATCAGGAAACAAGGTAAAAACAGATTTTTTTTTTGTATAAAGTATTCCAAGGCTATTTCTATAGCAAATTTAAATGAACAGCACTGGTTATGTTAATGCTTGGTAAAAAAATTTTTAAATAGTTATTACTAAATATGTAGACATTAAAAAATTAAAAACTAAATCCATCATTTTAAGAAAATGATGTCTGACTTCAGACATGTCGCCTCGAGATTCAAGGATGAGCTTTGATCTTGCATTTGCAGCTGATTAAAAGATTGCTTATGTCGTTAAAATTCTGTAGGCCCACATTTTGCTGAGTATTTGAGCTGGGAAGTGACTGGTGAATGTAACGTACTATTGAAATGCAAGGTAAGAGATGGATGCACTTTTAATATTTTATTCAGGAGAAATAAAGATAAAACTGAATGTGGAACAAGGATCCATTTTTCCTACTTCCTTTATTTAATATAAAGTGATGGGCAGCAGGTACTTTAACCTTTAATGTTGTAGAATCTTTGGTTGTAAGTAAAAGAGTAAAACAATGTGAACATATAATGAGGAAGGTGACTGGCCTGTTGTCACCCCTGAGCTGCAGAATAACATGGACTCTTTAAGCCACAACCTGAGGGTCCCTTCTCCAAAATGATTTGGATGTGAAGTACCTGGGGTTTAGGGCAAATTTTGTTTTATTTTGGATTTTGGAATATTTTTTTATTTTGTTTGCGTAATGAAATGTCTGAGAGAACTCAAATCCAAATAGAAAATTCATTTATGTTTCACATATATTTTAGACATAGCCTGAAGGCATTTCATGCACTATTTAGAATAATTTTGCACATGAAGCAAGGCTTTGTGGTGTGGGATGTTCCACTTGTGGTTCCATGTTCTACTGGCTGGTTTTATGTGTCAACTTGATACAAGCTAAAGTCACTACAGAGTAAGGAGCTTCAGTTGAGGAAATACCTCCATGAGACCCAGCTATAAGGCATTTTCTCAATTACTGATCAACTCTCAAACAGGGCATCACCCACAGTGGGCTAAGCCATCCCTGGGCTGGTGGTCCTGGGTTCTATAAGAAAGCAGGCTGAGCAAGCCATGGGAAGCAAACCAGTAAGCAGCATCCCTCCATGGCATCTGCATCAGCTCCTGCCTCCAGGATCCTGCCCTGTTTGAGTTCCTGTCCTTACTTCCTTCAGTGAAGAAAAGCAATGTAGATGTGTAAGCCAGATAAACCCTTTCCTCCCCAATTTACTTTTTGGTCATGGTGTTTCATCACAGCAATAGAAACCCTAACTAAGACACACATGCTCAGAAACCTGTAGATTGTGGAGTGCTTGGTTTGGACTTTGGGTTAGGGATGGCCACCTCTGTCAATCTCAGAATGCCACACATTGCTTTTGTTTTAGGCTAAACCTGCATTCTAAGGGATAGACTATTCCTGGCCCACCCCAACTCCTGCCTTATTTGGTGAACGTCTCTAAGTCATGAGATTTGCACAGAAACGTAGCTGAGTGTGTCCAGCTGTGCTTCTCAGTCTCACCTCTGTGCCACCTCTGGGGACTGGTGGTGTTATTGGTATTTTACTCTTTTGTGGGAGCCTGACACCCAACTCCCAAATAAACCACTCACAGAGGCTTATTCTTAATTATGAACATCCGACCTTAGCTTGGTGTAGTTTCTTGCCAGTTTTCCTTAACTTATCCCATCTAACTTTTGCCTCTGGGCTTTTCCCATTCTCTTACTTCTGTAAATCTTACTTTTACTCCATGACTTGCTGTGTAGCTGGGTGGCTTGCCCCTGGAGTCCTCCTCCTTCTCTGGCTGCTCCATCCCTCCTCCCAGATTTCTCCCTCTATATATTCTCTCTGCCTGCCAGCTCTGCCTATCCTTTCTCCTGCCTCGCTATTGGCCATTCAGATCTTTATTAGATCATCAGGTGTTTTAGACAGGCACAGTAACACAGCTTCACAGAGTTAAACAAATGCTACATAAACAAAAGTGACATACCTTAAAATCTTCTACTACAGACTGGAGTCAATGGAGGAATCATCAGTGGTCTTATAAAGCCGCTGGGAAGACTGGTGAGGAGGGGATTCAAAATAGCATTCTAAGCTGTCTTACATCTTAGCATATCATTTTTAGCTGAGAAAATCTTGAAAGGTTTAGAGGGTTTGGGGATGTAGCTCAGCGGCAGAGCACTTGTCTAGCATGTACAAGGCCCTGAATTTAGTCCCTAACCCTGAATTAAGAGTTTGGGGGAGCTGAGCATGGTAGCACCATCATATCTACTCAGGAGGATCATTTAGGCCTGGAAACTACAGAGGACAGCCTAGGGGTTGTATAGCAAGACTGCCCAACTCAGAAAAGAAGTTTTCCCCTAATTAAAAAGAAATTTTAGAGAAGGAATTGTTAGGTTAATTAAAGTGGGGTCATGATGGCTAGTGACTTGAGACAAGGACCATGGATCTGGCATAGTCATGGAGCCAAACTACCTGGCCCCTGCCAGGACTGATAAAGTCAAAGAAGCAGGAACCTAGCAGAACTATGCAAGAAAAATCAAGTCTAGGTTTCTGCCTCTCGGGAAGGAATAGGCTTCTTGGAAAACTCATTCTCAGCAGCCGCTAGAACCTTCAGCTTCCCGGCCATCCTCCGAGCACCTGGCCTGCCACACACTCACTCAGCATCTCCTCGGCATGGGGTCTCTATAAACCACGCCTTCCCTGAAGCCATGTGTCTGGTCCTTCTCCTTTTGTGCTACCTGTGGCTCTCTAGGAGGTGAGCTCCGGTGTCCTCTTCCATGACTTTTCATCCCCAGAACCAGATCCTTTCCCATGTTCTGAACATCGAAGGGAGCCTGAAAGTAGTAATGGCTGTTCACACATCACCTATCTGGGCTGCTGTCCCAAGGCCCAAAATGGCCTTCAGCTCATCTCAAGGCCCACCTCAGTCATCTCTGTCCAATTTGAACAAACGTTCTACCATAGCTCTTTGTTTTATCACTGGGGCAACTTATGCAAATTTAGCAACTTATTGGTGTACTTTATAGTCCATGGAGTATGTGAGCTAAACGTTTAGACTCATGAAACTCACATGAGCCCCAGGTGCTTTACCCCAAAGAATCGAGGAAGAGCCTCAGCTTGCCCACAAAACCACGTTGGACACTAGTCCACTACAGGAGTCCACATAGACAAACATTCCCATTGCTACCCAAGATGACAGCCCAGGAGACAAAGTCCACCTAAGGCAGGAGCTGGAGGCACTCTGACTTCAAGAAACCTCAGAGAGATGGGGCTGCAGGGATAGCTCAATGGATTTGAGCACTGGCCAAGGTGGGTGTGATGGCCCATGCCTTTAATCCTAGCACTTGGAGGCAGAGTGGATCTGTATGAGGTCTAGACCAGCTAAGGCCACATAGTGAGACCCTGCTCAAAAAAAAAAAAAAAAAAAAAAGGAGCAGTGGTTGCTCCTATAGAAGACCCAGGCTCAGTTCCCAGCACACACATGGTAGCTCATAACTGTCTGTAGCTCAGTTCTAAGGGATCCAACATCCTCTTCTGGGCTCTGTGGGCACAAGACGCACATGTGGTACACATACATACATGCAGACCACACACACACACACACACACACACACAAAATCTAATTTTTTTTTTTTTCGAGACAGGGTTTCTCTGTGTAGCTTTGCGCCTTTCCTGGAACTCACTTGGTAGCCCAGACTGGCCTCGAACTCACAGAGATCCGCCTGCCTCTGCCTCCCAAGTGCTAGGATTAAAGGCGTGCGCCACCACCGCCCGGCTATAATTTTTTTTAAAGACTGGTGTGCTCAGCAAGTTCAGAGCATTCATTTTCCCAGTCCAGATGCAGATTTTTCAAGTTGGTTATCTTTATCAATGTTTCCTAGTAACAATGGATTTCTATAATTTAGAAACCAGTTAATAGCCTTTTGTTTATTGACTTCACTATTGTTTAAACAATATTGCTTCTTATGTTCACTTACTAGATGAACTTGTGTGTGCGTGTGTGTGTGTGTGTGTGTGTGATTGTGTATGTGTGTGTTGCAGGACTTTGCACTCTACCATTGAGCTACATCCACAACCCAGCTGAAATTCTTTCAATGTAGCAAAACATACATACTTTTGTTTATAATGAACATATTAATTACTTTTCTGTTGCCGTGATAAAGTACCATGACCAAGGCATCTTATAAAAGAAAGTGTTTAACTGAGCTTATGGTTCCTGAGGGTTAGAGTCCATAATGGCAGAGCAAAGGCATGGTGATAGAAACAGCTGAAAGTGCACATGTCAAATTGCAAGCAAAAAGCAGAGAGAGTACACTGACAATAGCATGGAGTCCTTTGAAACCTCAAAGCCCACTCCCACTGACACACCTCCACCAACAAGGCCACACTGTAGCTAGAGTTTTCCTGCCTGGCCCATAGTCAGAACAAATCTCTCTCACCTGCCAGTCCCACAGCCGCTTAGACCCAACCAAGTAAACACAGAGACTTATATTGGTTACAAACTGTATGGCCATGGCAGGCTTCTTGCTAACTGTTCTTATATCTTAAATTAATCCATATCTATAAATCTATACCTTGCCACATGGTTCGTGGCTTACCGGCATCTTCACATGCTGTTTGTCATCGCAGCGGCTGGCAGTGTCTCTCTGACTCAGCCTTCCACTTCCCAGAATTCTCCTCCTCCTTGTCCCGCCTATATTTCCTCCTGCCTGACTACTAGCCAATCAGTGTTTTATTTACTAACCAATCAGAGCAACACATTTGCCATGCAGAACATCCCACAGCACCACACCTCCTAATCCTTCCCTAACAGTTCCACTAACTGGGGACCAAGTATTCAAATATATGAGCTCATGGAGGTCATCCTCATTCAAACCACCACAAGTTAACATCTCTCCATGTTTCTCTTGCAGTCATATATCCTCTTACCAGTTGTCCAGTGGGGTCTTTAGGGTTTTTTGTTTTGTTTTTCTGATTTGTATGAAGTCTTTACTCTTTCATACAATTTTAATTTTCAAGAAATACATGAATATATTCTTCTTTGTGAAAAATGTTGTAGAAAAAGCTTAGAATCCCTCTAAGAATATGCAATGGTTTTATCCATCTGAGATTTATATTATGATGTATGTATGGGTTAGGATCTAAATGCATCTTCTCAAAATTGCTAAGTAAGTTATTAAACCTTACTTCCTTTATACGTATATTTGTAATCTCCCTTTATCTCTTTTATAAATTTTTAGATATATATTGGAGCTTACTTATCCTGTTCATTCTGCTGGAAGACTATTTTAATGCTGTAGGAATTGTCTTTCTTTGGATTTAGGATTTTTATTTTTATTTAAGCATATATGTTAGTATATATGACATCCTTTCTTTTCATATCTACTTAAGAACTTTGAACTAGAGGCAGGGTCTCACAAGTTAGCCAGGCTGCTTACAAATTCCTGGGTCCATGGAATCCTCTGATATCAGTGGGAGGACTATTGTACTATACCACTATGCCACACTGATCCAATGACTTTTTTTTTTGTTTGTTTTGTTTTGTTTTGTTTTTGTTTTTTCGAGACAGGGTTTCTCTGTGTAGTCTTGCGCCTCTCCTGGAACTCACTTGGTAGCCCAGGCTGGCCTCGAACTCACAGAGATTCGCCTGGCTCTGCCTCCCGAGTGCTGGGATTAAAGGCGTGCGCCACCACCGCCCGGCTCGACTTTTTTTTTAAGTTGGAGAGTACTTTACTTCTTTGATATCCCTGTAGCTGAAGTTTTCTTGGTCCTGCCTGGCCCATGGTCAGGACAAATCTCTCCCATTCGCGTCCCCCAAGTAAACACACTGAGACATATTATTTACAAACTGTATGGCCTAATGGCTCAGGTTTCTTGCTAGCTGTTCTTATATCTTAAATTAACCCATTTCTATTAGTCTATAAGTTGCCACGTGGCTTGTGGCTTACTGGTATCTTAACATGTTGCTTCTCATCACAGAGCCTGGCAGGTCTCCCTGCCTCAGCCTTCCACCTCCCAGCATTCTCCTCCTCCTTGTCTCTCCTACACTATCCTTCCTGCCTGGCTACTGGCCAACCAGCATTTTATTTGTCAATCAATCATAGCAACATATATTTACAGCATACAAGATATCCCACATCATATCCCTTGCTTTAATTGGTACACAGTACTTCTTGGCATCAGTTTTATGCTGGTTTTGAAGCAATTTGGTATTGTACAAGCTGGCCTGATTACTGATCTCTCCACTGCTTTGAGAATGAGCCTGGTAATGGGATAGTTCCCATTCTATTCCAATTGGTCCTGTATATCCATGCAAAAAGCAGTTCCACTACCCAATGCAGCATTATTGAATTTGTCATGGAAATAAAATATTAAGACAACTTTTCCCACTGGAAATAGATATCCTATTGATTTAGGTTTGTTCACTGGTGTTCACCTTATTGTAACCCTTTCTCTACTACAGTAGTTTGGTACTGATTTCTTTATAAATCTGTGTCTTCTGACTCTGGTTCAGGGTTTTTTCTTTAATATCCCAATGTATTAAAAACTGCTTACCATCATAAAAATAACATTTATTTATTTCAAGGAGGGCAATTATGATTCTTCTTACAGGTGGCAAATATTAAAAAAGAGACTCACATTGTGTGGTACAAAGACGAGCGGGAGATATCAGTGGATGAGAAGCATGACTTTAAGGATGGCATTTGTACTCTGCTCATCACAGAGGTGGGTGGCTACAGACAAGAAAGCTGCTGGCTATGGATTACAATTCTCCCAACAGAAACTAGATTCATCAGTCATTCCATGCCCAAAGGACTCACAACAGCTTACATCTGAATGCTATAGGAACATACTTACAATCCCAGTGGTGGAGACAAAGAGACAGGGGGTCCCCGGGGCTTTGTAGGCAGTCCAGCCAAATTGTAGAACACCAGGTCCTAGTAAGAGACTGTCTCGGAAAACAAGGTTGGAGCTGGAGAGATGGCTCAGCGGGTAAGAGAAGTAGTTGCTCTTCCAGAGGACCCGGATCTGAGTTCCAGCATGCACATGGTGACTCACAACCACCTGTAACTCCAGTCCTAGGGGATCCAATGTTCTCTTCTATTCACTTTATTGTAATCCTTTCTCAACTAAAATAGTTTGGGCCTGATCTCTTTAGAAATCTGTGTCACTGTACCCAGTCCCAACATACATATGGTGTAGAGACATATGGGCTGTCAGAACACCCATACACATAAAATAAAAATAAAAGGTTGAAAACAAAGAAGGTATATGGCTCCTGAAGAGTAATACCCAAGGTTGATCTCTAGCCTCTAAGCACATGCATGTTATATGCACATCCATGCATACCCACACAATATACACTCACACACACATGCATATATGCACACACAGAGACACATTTATACACACAAATGCAACAACCAAATCTGAGCTGTGATAAACTGTAATGTTCATTTTCTCCTCAGTTTTCCAAGAAAGATGCTGGATTTTATGAAGTTATCCTGAAAGATGACCGAGGAAAAGACAAGAGCAGACTGAAACTTGTGGATGAAGGTGACTCTCCCAGCTTCTGGGATCTGTCTCATGGGTTCTACAGCTACCAGAATGATGACTGGGGCTGGGCTAGCCACGGAAGTCTTGCTGATTTGTGTCCAGTGATTTTGGTTTAATTGAAATTCCAGCAGAGCAAACTACTGTTCTTTTTCAAAAATATTTTCTCTTTTGGACTTCCTAGAAATCAAAAGTATACTTTTGATCCTTAGAGAATTTATAGCCCACACACCACTAGAAGTCTGTTTCCAATTTATATCATCATTTTTCTCTCAACTCTACAAAAATGTTCTAGGATCAAAACCTTCTGTGAGGAACATACTAAAAAAGAGCCCATTGTTAAGGATGGTAAGGAAGATTTAAGTATGAAATTTGAAGCCTTGCAGTTATTAGCAAAGCAAAGCAGTGGTTTCCACTTTTCAGATTTACTAAGGACAAACATATCGTGATAATAAGCAGCTACTTACAACCCCACCTCCAACCTCCAGTTCTCTCCCTCAGTAGGGCAGGATTTCAGTCAACCAGCAGACACTTTAGAGTTTGCCTTCCAGCTCTCAGAAGAGCTGGGGCCATGGAGGACCAAGCAACTAGACAGCTAATTCATTAGGAACTGATATCACAGATAAGAAAACTCCTGTTATTCAAACTAAGGCTTCCCCAGACTTCAGAAGAAAGAGTGTTCCAAAGCCAACAGGCTTCCTGGAAATCTCAAGTGAGGCCTTTCCTAGACTGTTCATACAAACAATCCAAGAAAATAAGTCAAAACAAGCAGAAACTTTAAAAAAATCTTATAAAAAATGAGTTATTTCACCAAAAAACACTAATTATCAATGGTCAACACATTTACTGGCTGTCAATTGGCTTTCACTAGACAGGGACTTTTTGAGAGCTAATGGCTTGAAATTTGACCTTAAACGGAGTATGTTCATGCTAACATTTTGTCTATGACTCTCTACAGCCTTCCAAGAACTGATGACTGAAGTATGCAGGAAGATAGGCAAGTTACCATTACCTGACCATTCTCGAGTTTGCTCCTGCCAGGGTGAGCTTACAGCTGCTTGAACTATGCCGTTTTCCTCCTCAGCTTTGTCGGCTACAGACCTGAAAATCCAGAGCACAGCGGAGGGCATCCGGCTGTACTCCTTTGTCACTTACTACCTGGATGATTTGAAAGTTAACTGGTCCCACAAGTAAGTAATGCAAACTGACTTGCTTGGTAGACATTTCCCCACTGGTCAATAGGAATGAAAACAAAAACCCCTTTCAAGTAAGAGGGTTCATATTGAGGAGCACAGGACATAACACCTCCCTTACTTCAGGTTAGGCCTTTCCCTCAATGCATGCATAGTGAGGTACCAGTAATGGCTACATGTAGGCAGAATTTTCCTGTCCCACCCACCTGCTCCCAAATAACCAACATGGAGACTTAAGATTACTTATAAATGCTTGGCCAATAGCTCAGGCTTGTTACTAACTAGCTCTTACAACTTAACCCATTTCTATTCATCTATGTGCTGCCCCGAAGCTCGTGGCTTTTTACCTCTATCCCATTTTGTGTGTCCAGCTTGTTCTCTATCTGGCTGGCCCCTCATCTGACTCTGCCCTCCTTCTTCCCATCATGCTGTTTGGCTTTCCCACCTAACTTCCTGCCCAGCTATCAACCTGTCAGTTTTTTATTAACCAATGAGAGTAATACATATTCATAGTGTACAGAAAGATTATTCCCAGCATTTCCCCCTTTTTGTTTAATTAAAAAGGAAGGCTTGGGGCTGGAGAGATGGCTCAGAGGTTAAGAGCACTGTCTGCTCTTCCAGAGGTCCTGAGTTCAATTCCCAGCACCCACATGGTGGCTCACAACCATCTGTAATGAGATCTGGTGCCCTCTTCTGGCCTGCAGGGATACATGCTGTATACATAATAAATAAATAAATCTTTAAAAAAAAAAAAAGGAAGGCTTTAACTTTATCATAGTAAGATTTTATGAAACAAAAATAGTTATTAAGAATTACAGTTACTGGGCATGGTGGTACACACCTTTAATCCAGCACTTGGGAGGCAGAGGAAGGTGGATCTCTGTGAGTTCAAGGCCAACCTGGTCTACAGAGTGAGTTCCAGGATAGGCTCCAAAGCTACACAGAGAAACCCTGTTGTGAAAAACAAAAAACAAAAAAACACAAACAACAACAAAAAGAATTATAGTTACAATATACAGTCCATTTGTATTTGACAAAATTAGAGAAAATACTCAATTATATATCCTATCTTGGTGAGTCTAAAGTTACACATTTAATTTATCTTTTATTGTAACTAAGAAAAACTGTAACTATGACTATCTAGTCTTCAATTCCATCAAAGACTCCAGAGGGATGAAATGTTACCTAATGACAGGGACATCTGGCTCCCTGGACAGTCACCCTAGGTTCTGTAATGTTGGAGCATCCAACTATGGCCTGGTATATCTGACAGACATTTCTGTGAAGCAGGGAATTTTGAAGGACTGTCCTACCTTGTCTTGGCAAAGTTTTGCATTCTCCTTCTTTTATGTCCTGCTGGTCTGGTTTAGACAGTAACTGTCAGTAACTGAGGCAAGGGCAGTTTCTTTGCCCAAATGGCTACCTTTTGCCATAAAGAAAGCAAACTCCATATGGAGTTTCTTTGATGCCCATTATCTTCTCTGAAGTAGATTTGTTCTGCCAGGAGCAGACATGTCTCACTGTCATGAAAAGCCTTAGGTTATTAAACATATTAAATGACATATTCTGTAGGTCTTTGAAGTGTTTGAAGACCATCTATCTAAATATATCTACTTATGACCTAGAAAACATACCTAACATGACTATAAGTTTGACTATTATAGATGACTATTAATCTGTATTTCTTAATTATATATTACATTTTTAAATAAGCTGCATAAACATAATACCTTAAACAAGAATAGAAACATACATACAGTATGACAAAATTAACTTTAAATTTGTATCAATATATAAAAATCTATACCAATATAAAATATTTAAGACTAATAGCTGCTTTTTTGGTTAAAGAATAGATTCAACAATCTACCCTTTTATCCTATCATTTCTTTTTTTTTTTTTTTTTTTTTTTTTTTTGGTTTTTCGAGACAGGGTTTCTCTGTGTAGCTTTTCGCCTTTCCTGGAACTCACTTGGTAGTCCAGGCTGGCCTCGAACTCACAGAGATCCGCCTGGCTCTGCCTCCTGAGTGCTGGGATTAAAGGCGTGCGCCACCACCGCCCGGCATCCTATCATTTCTATATCCCCACTTTTTCTTTTCAGAACAAGATCCCTGACTCTAATCTCCTTTGGTTAGTTTTTTCCCTAACCATTATCCATAACAACTTGTAACCAACCCCCTTAAATGATAATAAATATCCATAACCCATTTTTTGGTAATGTGGGCATCGTTTTCCAGAGTACTTCCTGTTGACTGGGGGCACTGGTAATCTTTGGGGGACTCTGAGAAAATGTAGGATAATTGTCTTAGCTGTAGTATTCTGTGAGGCTGGACTATCTCAGTCAGCAGCCTAAAGCTGTTCTGAATGCAGAATTCTGAGGAGACTGTAACAGGCATTTTAAAATGCTGTATCACCTGGGCCATCTGTTTTCCTTGGTGTCTGGTCCCCTTGCTCTGAAAATACATAATCTTTTAAAAGTAACATACAAGTCTGCATTAATACAAGTGTAGACTAGGCATTGTGCACAAGTCAGCCAAAGAAGATTTTTTGTTATGTGTTTAAGCAGGTAAAATATATATCACGTGTCTTGTAGTTCTTCTAGGCTTATTTTTTTTATATCTGTAGTCAGGATTTCAGGGGGGGGTCTTCCTCTATCAAATCTGATTTTCTTTAACTTTGAACAAATCTATAGTATTTTATTTTCTATGGAAATAAAAGCAGAACCTCTTTTCTAAAGTAATGTATCTTTTGACTTCCATTTTGAAGTCAAGAATTTTTAAAATATATAGGTTGGTTTAATCCAGGAGCATTTATAATCAAATGTCTCTTAGCAGCTATTACTCCTTCCTCAGCAGTCAAAAAATTCAGACAACACAATAACATACAGTATGCAGACTCTCTGTGTATATTCCATCTTTACATGACTTTTTTCTTTTAAATTCCTTTGTTCTCCTTTTAAGGACTTTATTTTATTATTTTAAAACTATATTTTTAGTCCATGACTATATATATTCTTTCTTTTCTTTCTCCCAAGCCTATGTATATTTTTAAATACATGTAAACCATTTAGAGGATCTTTTTGTCTAAATCTGCCCTCACTGCATTTCTCCATCTTTTCTGTCTGCATGAGCAACAAAACTGCAGCATAACTTCAATCATGGTGTGTTGGTGGCTGGCTCCTCCCCCTCAGTTCCCTGAGAGTCTAGTTTTACTGCCCCAACTCTGGGAAGTTTCTGGGTCCATGCCACCACTGAATAGTGTGCCACCCGCTGCTCAGAAACACCATTTAAATGTTTGGTAGAAGGGCCTCTGAAAAGAGCTGTTCTGTTTTTGCCACTAGCAGTGAGCCAGAAAGCTGGCTCTTAAAGGATCTGTGCCTCTGCTCGCTGCCAGTCAACAGAGCCCAGTCGGAAAATCTGGCTACCAAGAAACCATGCTTGACTCCATTCTTATATGTTTAGAACCTTTTTTTAAGTTTTATCAGATTTTATGTGGAAATTCTGGCCAAACATTTGGGTATCATATGTAGGTGGAGTTTTCCTGTCCCAACCGCCTGCTCCCAAATAACAACATGGAGACTTAAGATTACTTATAAATGCTTGGCCAATAGCTCAGGCTTGTTACTAACTAGCTCTTACAACTTAACCCATTTCTATTCATCTGTGTGCTGCCCTGAGGCCCCTGGCTTTTACCTCTATCCCATTTTGTGTGTCCAACATGTTCCCAACTGGCTGGTGATTCCTTGTGAGCAATCATCCTCTCATTTAACAATCAGAAAAACTGATCTCCCAGGGGCTCCATCCTGTATCCTCCTTGCCGACTACAGATGAACTCTTATGGCCTTGCAGTGGCAGCCGCCTACATATTCAGTGTATTCATTGTGATTATTCACAGAAGGTTATTCCATAGCAGCTACAGTATGTCTTTCTTGTGATAGAAGTATCATTATTCATAGACATCTCTGTAATGTAGCCTCCACCTGAGACAGCCATGTATAAGCTACCTCCATTCTGCCAACCATCCAGAGCTGTGCTTACCGCCCTATATACATTCACTCAGCTCATGTGATCTGAAACAAAACTGAAGCAATATGTACTTGGAGACCCCAAGTATCCTGTCATCTGTGTTGGTAGCCATTTCCCATAGAAGTCTCATCCTGAGAAGATCTCTGGCTTATCACTGTTGGTTACAGCAGCTGGCATAATCAGGTGTTAGCATCTTGCATCTTGCTTGTCCACCCTCAGCAGTGTAGTGACTGTGACTAGCTATAATTCATTGTATATTTCAAAAAGCTATAGGAAAGGATTTTGTTTTTGTTTTTGTTTTTTTGTTTTCCCCGGAGCTGAGGACTGAACCCAGGGCCTTGCACTTGCTAGGCAAGTGCTTTACCACTGAGCTAAATCCCCAACCCTAGGAAAGGATTTTGAAAGCTTTCATCATAAAGAAATTATAAGCAGGCCAGGTGTGGTGGTGCTCATCTTTAATCCCAATAGTTGGAGGCAGAGGAAAGCAGAACCTTGTGAGTTTGAGGCCAGACTGGTCTACATAGCGAGTTCCAGGCTAGTCAGGGCTACATAAAGAAAAAAAAAAAAAAAGGAAGGGAGGAAGGGAGGGGAGGAGTGAGGAAAGAGGGATGGTGGCACACAGCTATAATAACTGTATTTGGAAAGTTGAGGCAGAAGAATTTTAAGTTCAAGGCCAATATGGGCTACATAGAGAGCTTCCAGCCAGCTGGGCTGCATAGCAAGATCTTGCCTCAGAAAACAATGTCAAAGTCACGTGATGCCGAGGATGGTGGATTACAGATACATGCCTGTAATTCCAGTACTACAGAGGCAGGAGGATTAAACATTTGAGAGCAACTTGTGCTATGAAGCGAAACCTATCTCAAAACAAGCAAACAAAACCAAAACAGCAGACCTGACATTATCCCATTAAAACACGTATCAGTTAAAAATTAATTTTAAAAAGAGCCTAAGGCTAGTGGTGTAGCTCAGTGTTAAAGCACTTGCCTAGTGTGCACGAGGCCCTGAGTTCAATCCCCAGCACCACCAAGAAGAAAGAAGAAAAAAAGAAAAGAGAAAAAGGTAAGCTGAACAGGTAACCAGACCTGGGTCCCACAGAGCGTTTGTTAGTGTTGACTCATATACAGGCTGGTATTTGATTGGGCTGTTAGGCATTTTCTGAGTTCTAAAAGTAGGAAGCAAAATGCCAGTGTGGAATGCTTGGGCTTTTGGTCCTTTGTTCTCTTTTTTCAGAAAACGTTGCAGGGAAGTGATTAAAATTTAATTCTAGGAAATTCCTCTGTGACACCCAGGACATTATAATATATCAGTCTGAAGAATGAGGGAGTAAAATTAGCTGGATCATCAATCAGAACACTGTGTCTTAGTGTCTTAGAGCCAGTGAGATGGCTCCGTGGGAAAAGGCACTTGGGCCTGAGTTCTGTCCCCAGGACCTAACTGACTCCAACAAATTGATCTCTGACCTCCACACATGCACTGTAGCATGTACGTACACACACACACACACACACACACACACACACACACACACAGAGTAATAATCAAATAGGTAAATGCAGTATTTTTGGTTTTTTTTTTTTTTGGTTTTTTTTTGGTTTTTTCGAGACAGGGTTTCTCTGTGTAGCTTTGCGCCTTTTCCTGGAACTCACTTGGTAGCCCAGGCTGGCCTCGAACTCACAGAGATCCACCTGGCTCTGGCTCCCGAGTGCTGGGATTAAAGGCGTGCGCCACCACCGCCCGGCTAAATGTAGTATTTTTAAGGTGTGTCCTTTGTTAAAGAATCATTTATTCAAGGGCTGGAGAGGGAGCTCAGTGGTTAAGAGCACAGACTTACCTTCCAGAGGACCTGAGTTCAATTCTTAGCAACATGTCAGGTGATTCATAACCACCTTTAACTCCAGCTACAGAGGATCTGACTCCTCTGGCCTCTGTGGGCACCTGCACTCATGTGTATATAGCCTCTGCAATACATATACACATAATGAAAAATAAGTCTTTTTAAAACATAATTTTTTTTTTTAAATGAGAGCATTGAAAATAGAGTTTTAGAAACTTGCTGTTGGAATAGCAAGGCCGGAACTTCCTATAGCTTTGGTCTCATCTACATGAGTTTCTCAAATATTTATTTGGCACACAAATAAATATTGTGTGTCTCAGAGACTGAGAATTGTACCATTGTTTTTCGTAAGTCTGAGGCAAAGTGAGAAGAAAAAACACACCTTAAAGTGGGCGTTAGCCTTGACTCTGTCTTTATCTTCCTTAGCAAGTCACTTTGTTCTGTGGATTTTATTTTTCTTGTGTAAAATCAGAACAATGGAATCCATTCTATCTGAAGTACTTAACATATAGAAAGCACCATTGTGCGAACCAGACAGAGACTAAATAATTCATGCAAAGCAGAGAACTAACTGTCTTCCTGTCTGACGCTCTAAGAAATGCTATTATTCAGGCTAAAACCTGTAGGGGACAAACGTGTTTCTTTACTTTAGTTTTATGGCATTGAATTGCTAGGATATTTGCAGATATATTAATAAATAACCTTATAGCATTTAGTGTTATAAGAAAAATACTAAATATTTATTGGAAGCTAAAATTTTTTGGAAAAAATAATTTTGCTTTGAAATTTTATTTAAGCTATAAACTTTGCACATGGTTTTTTGGAAAATACATTTATAGATATTAGAAAATAGATTTATAATGATATCCTCAACAGTTTTGTTTGCCCCTTTATGCACATTTAAAGAGCTTTCTTTCTAATTTTTTATAACTCTGTGTGTATATATGGTAATTTTACACACTGCTGTTTTAAAGAATGGATTGCATTTGTTTCGTGTGTGTACATGCGCACATGCCACAGCACACACGGAGGTCAAAGGACAGTTTGCAGGAGTCAATTCTTTCCTAACGTGTGAGCTTCAGGGAATCACTCCCGTTGCCAAGCTCGACAACAAGCACCTTTAGCCCCTGCTCCATCCACTGGCCCTACACTGCATTTTTAGATTTCCTCACAGCTTCACAAAATCTTCATGAAGTATCTTTTGACAATATGAGAACATCACTCTGCCGCGGCCTCCTTTGGTCTGTAACAGTAGTGTTACTACACAGTCGGATCACAACGGCAAGGGCTGTATCTCACTTGTTCTCACACAGGATCACAGCACACGCCTCATGGGTCTTGACAGCCACTCTGCTTTGTATTCACTTCTGACTCTACTACCAAGTGTGTATTTATGTGTTTGAAGTAGCTTTGGAGCCACACATGTCAACAGATGTCATGCCCAGATAGTCCCTGTCATTGTGTCTTTACTTATCCAGTTTGGCCACAGGACATTTGTGCTAAATATGCAGCAAAATAGTATGTAGTTTGGCCTTTCACCTTTGAATATCTCCTTAATCCTAGAAATGAACCCAAGCAAAACCAAAGATAATTAGTGCCACTGAGAAGTACTGGTCTTGAGATCTATCCTGGGGCCCAGGCTACAGGGGTCAGTTAAGTAGATGTTCAGGCTATCAGCCCCAGGTCCTTGGAATCCAAGTGCGGGGCTTCACGGCCCATAATGACCCTGAAGCAGAAGAGCATAAGCAGGCCTCCTGTTTTCTGGGAGTCTATGAAGGTTTACGGTGTATCACCTGATAAGAAACAGAGGAAAGCTCATCAGGAATGACACTTCCTTTCACCTTCACAGTGGGACTGGCATAAAGTACACGGACAGAGTTAAGAGCGGAGTCACTGGGGAGCAGATCTGGCTGCAGATCAACGAGCCCACTCCAAATGACAAAGGGAAGTACGTAATGGAGCTCTTTGATGGCAAGACTGGACACCAGAAGACAGTGGATCTTTCTGGACAAGGTAAACGTACTCATTACAATTCACTGTAGAGTGAACCAGAGGGAAGTGAGGTTATTACACAGTGATGTCAAAGAAGTTGGTGTTCGTGACACTTGGGTTGAGTGGACCTGTTCTGATTGGTTACTCTGAGTCCCAATCTTTTTGAAAACCTGACTTGTTTTTAGGTTCAATTTGATTATGTGTCACCTTATATGAATGACACCATCCTGGTTAGGTTTGGTTGGCTGAGGACTAGTGTAGGAACTAGGCTAAAATAACAGCCTCCAATGCATTTTATTAATAATGGTTTTGGCAAGATAGTCTTAACTATCAAGAGTTTAGTGGGCAAACAACCATAAAAAGCAAGCTGGAGAGAAAAGCACAACTCTCACAGGAAGAGAGGTCTGTTGACTCATGATCACCTCCTTAAGAGCAAAGTGTGAAAAGTAATTGTGTGTAGGGACTTAAATCATCCAGTCCAAGAAAGCAGTTGCTGGGACTAGAAAGACTGACTGCGAAGGGGACTCACTGACCTATCGGAGCTCCCGAAGGTGGAGGGTGTGACCAGGAGCAGAGGGGAAAGAGTTATTTCTGAAAATAACGATCATACAGGGTTCCTCTGTCCAAAGCTAGAGAGCAGTGAATGAGAAGAACCAGAGGAAAATGCTGAGCAGAACAGAGGAGGCTGGGGGTCTAAGTCGGAAGGTCCCAGA
The DNA here is from genome assembly GCF_007827085.1 of Peromyscus californicus insignis. NCBI lineage: Eukaryota > Metazoa > Chordata > Mammalia > Rodentia > Cricetidae > Peromyscus > Peromyscus californicus. The sequence continues at coordinate 38,465,599 of NW_026294514.1, read as the reverse complement.
TGTCTTAGTCATCTGTTGAGGGATTGGGGTTTCTGTAGATCATGAGGAAGGAAAGAAAGTGTCAAGAGAAGCGAACAAATGACTTGCAGCCCTCACAGATCAAAGGTGGAGCACAATTACTGACTAAAACTTAAAAAACTGAGTCAACAGCTAAAGTCACCAGGCCGTTTCTCCTCATCCCCTGGTTATATTCTCCGCCCGCCGCCCCCATGCTTTCCTAAAGAACAAAATCTAGATAAAAGTCACCAAGGGAGGCTAGATTGGATTTCCTCCACTCCTTGGTGCATTAAGATGCAGTCTTAGTGTATCATAACTCTTCATGGTTTTCAACCTCAGAATAGATTCACAATGTATGTAGAGAACCACTTTCCAAGCATGCATTGAGGCACACGTGTGTGTGTGTGTGTGTGTGTGTGTGTGTGTGTGTGTGTGTGTGTGTGTACAGGCATGCACACATGGTGTTGTCTGAATACCCTACTCTCATGCCACCCCTACCTATTCTGCCTAAAAGACTCACTGAAGGATTTGTAGTCACGGGAGAAACTGCAGCGAAGAGGCAAGGGTCTTCTGAGCCACCTTGTCCCAGCCGCGCTGTGGGTTTCCCCCACTGTTCTTCTGACTGTGGGAAACACAGGAGAAAGCAGAGAAAGCAGTGAGGGGGTGGAGAGGCTTAAAACATCTCAAAAATTAGTTTTAACAACACAGCTTATGCAGCTACCCCACTTCTCACCCCCTTTAAGACAAAGGGTGTGGATCCTCTCACCAGGGTTGCCATAGCCACCAATCACAGGTTAGCTTGACCACACTCCTTTTTCTGAGTTCAGTGTAGGGACCAGGAAGATTTCTGTGCTACCATCCTGGTTCAGCCTGAATCTCAGTCATTTTTCAGATGAGAAAAAATAAGACCCAGCAACTTGAAGTTGACTTGATGCCTATTCTTCCATATATAACATATGCATATATGGGGGTGTGTAGACTAGTATTGTCTAAATATTCTTTAGACTTAAAATATGGGTCTTGGCTGGGGAGATGGCGTCACGGGTTTAAGCACTCCCTGTGGAAGTCCGATGGCCTGGGTTCAGTCCCCAGAACCCACAGGAGAAGCTGGATGTCATAGTACACATCTATAATCTCAGTATGTCTGCCCTGAGACGTGGGTGTGAGTTGGGAAACTCGAAGGCCAGCCAGCCCAGCTGAGCAGCAGCAGCAGAGACAAGAGACCCGATCTTACTGAGCACGGCTGGTGAGAACTGACTCCTGAAGGTTGTGTTCCAACCCCTCCACACATGCCAACGCATACTCTCAACCCACACATGCAAATAAACCATATCTGTGCGTGCGTGTGTGTGTGCGTGTGTGTGTGTGTGTGTGTGTGTGTGTGTGTGTGTGTGTGTGTGTGCATGTATGCATGTGTGTGTATTTCTTGAGCCCCAAAGGAAATGAAAGATGAAATAAAAGGATTTTAAAACAGAGCTGCCTTTTTTCATGATCTCGGTCACGGGTCTTACCCTGACGTCACAGGGATAAGATTATTTTAGAACAGTGTAATTTTCATCTTCTTATCTCACTTGCCCTACCTCTGTGCCAGTGAGAGGAGAGAGGAGGGACAGAAGGTGCGGGAGAATATGAGCAAAGACCAATGATTCATATCATGGAATGTCGTAACAAAACCCATTATTTTGTATGCTAACAAAAAATGTATTTAAAAATCAAAAAGAAAAAAGAAGTACAGTCTCAGGGCTCTGTTCTGTAATGGACAGCACACTGGACTTGAGGCCAGCCTTAGCATCAGTGTGATGCCCACTACTCAGTGTGTTCTCCTGCCCAAACGGACCAAAAAACCTGTCATGAAGACGGTTCAACTGTCTAGCCCAGGAGCCCACCAGGGATAACTTAATAAGAAAAAGCTTTTTCTTCCCTTTTCTTTTCTCTTCTTTTCTTCTCAGGATGCTTAGACAACACACCTTTATTTGAAAGACTTTTATCCCCGTTTTTTTCTTGGGTGGGACTGATAACTAACTTTTTTGCTTACGGTTGAAGGGCCCTTACTGAGATGAGAGCTTCTAGAATCTACTACCTCATATTTTCTACCTAGGGGGTGCTTGTCTTGATGAGAGCATTTCACTGTAAGGTGAAGAAGCCACAGGCAGTCTCCTGGAAAGGTCGGCAGTGACCTAGCCTTGGGACTTTAACCAGCCCTGTGTATCATCAATTCTGACGGAGAAATTTTTAACTTTCTTTTTGTTCTTTTTCTTTTAAAGCATTTGATGAAGCCTTTGCTGAATTCCAGAGGTTAAAGTAAGTTCCCCTTCCTGGCAACTACCGCTTCTACTCAGTTACGTTCCTGGAACCCTGTGTACCACTTGCTTATCTGAGTACCCGAAAGAGTGTTTTGTTTCAGCAAGCACAGGAAAAACCCCACTTGACACTTAGCTGAGCTGCCAAAGAGCTCTGAAGTGGGCTGTGGACTGACTTTCCTCCCCAATTCATGTGTTAAATGAAGTCCCAGCTTGTTGCAGCTCTTTGTGTTACTCAGAGTAGATTTATAACTGCGAGAGCAACTTTCTAAACCTACACTGAGGGGTGTGTGTGTGTGTGTGTGTGTGTGTGTGTGTGTGTGTGTGTGTGTGTGAGAGAGAGAGAGAGAGAGACAGAGACAGAGACAGAGACAGAGAGACAGAGAAACAGAGAGAGACTACTTGAAGTGACACTAATGAAACTTTTTTTTTTGTCTGTCTCTGTCTCTCTCAACCACAGACAAGCTGCCATTGCGGAAAAAAGTAAGTAACTGCCTTTCACATTTAGCACAGAGGCAGACTCAAAGTCGAAACTTCATTTTCCCAGTGTATCTACAGATGATAATGGTTTTTTTTTTTTCTTGTTGGGCTTGGTGACACAAGCCTTTAATCACAGCACTTGGGGAGGCAGAGGGAGGTGGGTCTCTGTGAGTTCAAGGCCAGCCTGGGCTACATAGGGAGTTCCAGGACAGCCAGGGCTACAGAGTGAGACCCTATCTCAAAACAGAAAATGGATTTTTTTTCCTCTTCTTTCTTTCTTTTATAAATTGTAGGTGCTCTACATATGTTTCCACTTTAGTCTTATGTCTGCAGGAAGGTCTCAATTATGACATCTGACTCTTGTCCTCTGAAGCCATCCTAAGAAATCTCTTGGTTACAACCATGTGATAGGTATTAGTCACTTGTAGGCACAATGTATCAGAAGATAATTAAACCCAGTAAAGGAAACAAGAGTCTGAAACACTGTCATTTTAACATTGGGTGAATTCATAGAGACAAGGTTGGAGACTCACAAATTGAATGAAATGGGCCATAGAATGTTAGGCTGGTAACCACAGTGCCCATGCCAGTCAGGAGTCCTCAGGGTGTGCTACAGAAGGGCTCCTTCATCACATGCTCAGACAGTCAGACCCAGAGCATACGTCCTGGCCAACAGCACCAGCCCTAGATTTCAGCACCTCTCATACCTATCACCTTCATCTATATACTCAGCCACAGACACCTGCACAGCACGACCAAGAACCAAGACAAGGAAGCTATCTAAGGAAAGCCTCAAAGGAAGCCCACAACTGCACAAGCCTCTGGAGCCCCCAGAGTACAGCCCTCCAACTGGTGCTCGTCACAGAGAAACCTAGAGAGGCCACACCCAACTCCGAGCCTCTACAGTACCATTTGTTCTGCTCCCTTGACCTTTGACCTGCTGAGTTACATGAGGGCTGGGGCTGGATAGAGCCATGAGAATTAGACAGCGGGTGTCTAAGAGATACAGTAGTCCCAAGCTGGTACTTGAGGTACAGGCCCCTGTGCGTGTGTAGTAAGTGAGTAAAGAAGAGTTAAAGCCAGGGTCACTGAGTCATTTCTTACTCTGCATGTTGAAAGCAGTATTGAAGTAACCATCAGGACAGGAAGAACTGACTTGAGAGATTTGTGTCACCAAATGGTTTTGAGGGCATGATCATTGGCCCTCCTCATTGCGGTGTTTAACCAGAAATTCCTGTGCTTGCAGATCGGGCCCGGGTGTTGGGTGGCCTCCCTGATGTTGTCACCATCCAGGAGGGCAAGGTGAGTTCAGGGTACCGTTGTCCCTGCCTCCTCCACATGGGGAACAGGTCCCAACAGCTACACTGTGGTCTTTTCTTTTGCATCCTCCTCCTCCTCCCTCTTTTTCCTGGCATCTGCACTTCACCAGAATAGCCAGATACAGGGTGAAAAGTTCAGTGTTCCTGTCATGATGTCTGGGTCAGCCCAGCATCAGGATGAAAGTTTGTCTTGTGACGCGATATTTAGGCCATTTCTGCAGAGGCACATTTAAAAACCAACAGCAGCCATCAGGTTGTATGAAAATGAACCTGAAAACACTTGCTCATAACCAACCCTGTAACAAAAGGAGAAATTATTCCAGCACACACTGGAAGGTGGCCCATGTTATTAAGAGTCTCATGGCTACAGGGAACACTCTGCCTCATAAGTTTCTATTAGCTCCATCTCTGATGAAAACCAACTTCTCTCCACTTGGCATTAAACTGGTGTTTCCTGGTTTCATATAATCTGAGATGAAATGAACATGGTTTCTAACCTGTAAACCAGGCAGAGTGGTACTTGCCTGTAATCAAAGAACTCAACAGGGGAGTTTAGAGTTCAAGGTCTGGCTACATAGCCAGACCCCATATCAATAAAAATAGGTTTAATAAAACTCTTACAAGTCCGGAGAGACCTGTAGTGAAGTAAAACCTTTTCCCACTGAAAGGGCATTACTGTCTGCAATGGTGGGGTTGGGGAGATGACCGTAGCAAAGCAAGGCCGTAGATCCCATTCAGTACATTTCTCTGTAGGTAGAACATATCACAGTCAACTTTAAGCTCAGCCTTTGAGAGCAGCTTCTGTTCTTAGACTGTCTTTTCAGCTTTCCTCACTTAACGAGGTTGAAGTCACTGGGCAGCTGTAAAAATTAGGAGAGAAAGTATGAGAAAGCTCTTGAATCCACAGCTCAGATCTGAGGGATGGGTGCTAGTTTTCCACAGTGCTCACAGTGTGGGATTTCTGTTTGATTTAGTTACATTTTACCCCAAGTAATCACTGATTTCCAAAATTATTTACTTGGTCTGTTCAGATACATTTAATGACAATGGTTAGACTCATTTAAAAATCATTACATGTATGTATTTATTTATTGGAGGACATGCCATAATATGTATGTAGAAGTCAGGGTACAACTTGCTAGTGTCAGTTTTCTCCTTCTACAGTGTGGCACTGGGGGACTGAACTCGGGCCACTCGGTTTGGCAGCAAGTGTCTTTACCCACTGAGCCACCTCTCTGGCTTGTACTTTCCTTTCTGAAATGTACCCGTAGAGTAATTCAGTAAAAATGTTAATTAAAACTGGCATGGTGGCACCTGCTTATAAAGCCCAGCACTTGGGAGGTATAGACAAGAAGATCACAGGTCAAGCCTGAGCTACACAGCCTGTCTCAAAAACTTGCTAACTAATGATGAGGTGTAAGCAGGCTTTGTGATTTACCCAACTTTGCTCCCGTAGAAGAGGCCATAAATGATAACGTAAGATCTATACTCCTTTCCTAGCAATGCCAACTCTGTCCCTAGTCAAGATCATGTAATTTAGCATCTATAGCTATGGCAAGGGGCACAAAAGACACAGTGAAATATAACATACCTACCTGAACTGCAGTGGTAAGTGACATGCATCAAAAATGCAAACAATGGCAAATGCAGGCAAAGATGTGGGGAAACTGAATTACTTATACATTGTTGGTAGGATGTCAGCCAAAATCATATCAACTTAGCAAAAGAGCTTGGCAATTTCTAGAGAGAAAAGTGAATCATCTATTTATCATACATCCCAGCAACTGCACCTGGGCATTTAGCCCAGAGATATGGAAACATTAACATAAGAGCCTGTACTCTCTCTTCATAATAGCCCCAAAATGGAAATGGTATATATGACTGTTAGGGACATGCACATCACTAGTCAGCCATGAAGGGCAGCAAGGAATCATGCTGACACAAAGAAGCAGCATGGAAAGTTTGCATACTGTAGATTGTGTCCATGTAACATTTTTGAAATGACGTTTTATAAATGGAAAAAATGAGTAGCAGTTGCTGGAGACTGAGAACAGAGTTGACAATCAAAATGCAAAGATATGGAGCATGGTCTCAATGGATACATCAGTAATGCAACTCTCACACCTTAGGCTTAGGAATCACTGCAGACAGAGTGGGGAGCAGAATGATGGTAAGAGCCAGAGGATCAGGGAATCACTGTGAGACGGTGTCTCCTACTCGCATCAGAAGCTACACCCATAAAGTCTCACCAACATGACTTCCTAAACATGAGCTGAACAAGGACGACATCAGTGGACACGCTAAAGTGGATGGGAAAAAGACCAAGAAACCTCAACCCTACACAAAGATCTACAGGCAGCTAAGGAATGCTGAGAGCCAGAGAAAAAGTCTGCCCTAGGGAAGAGAAAATCAATTGGTTATTCAATACCAAATGGTCAGCCCTGAAAAACACACATGCAAGGAACACTATACAGACTGAGCAGGTTATATTTAGGAATATATACATACATACATATACACAGATACATATATGAATGTAACAACAATTAATGAAACAAGAGGCCATGAATTTGAAAGAGAGCAAGGAAGGGTATATGGGAGGTTTTGGAAGGAGGAAAGAGAAGGGGGGGAAATGATGAAATTATAATCTCAGAAATTGTATTATAAACTCAAAAAATAAAAGGTAATTAAAAAAAAGAACAGGGTTGAAAAGTTGGGGTGGGCCACGCAGCTTTTGAAGGACAGCACAAAGGGAACGTGTGATGATGGAAACATATCGACTGTTGTGCGTACAAAACCTTACACATTGACTAGAACAGTCTTACACACAAGCCTCTGTAGTACTTCTGAGAGTCGCATGGGAATCTTGCCATTTTCTCAGCAAGGCAAAGTAAAGCTGCAGCCTAAATGTCAGCGTTTTAGAAGAGAGTTTCAACACAGCTGGGGACGTTTTATTTGGGATGCATTGAGGCCAAGCAAGCACCTTTGGAACAACGCAGATCAGCAGGGGTTCAGGGAGCTAAAGAAAATGAGCAAGATGGAATGGGAAAATGAGTTAATTATGCAGAGCAGCTGCTGCTGTTCCAACACTGGGCTCGGTGACGCAAATGAAACGCAGAAGTGAGCGGGTGGTGAGTATGGAGTGAGATTTCTCTGCTGATACAGCCCAGAGGCCACACCAGAGCAAAAGGCATCTGGGTGTTTATGAAGGAAAGTGGAGATGGAGAACGGGAAGAAGGCTCCTCTGAGTGCGCTGACAATGAGCACTCTAGACTCCCTAAAGCCCTGCCAGCCCTTACAGATGCTACCCACACGTTACCTCAGAGTGTGACCACATAACTACTTTAAACCCCGGCCTGGGAGCCTTATAATTACCCTTTATATGAAGTTGGGTCAGCTTTATCACCTTCCTTCCCATAAACCTGTCTTGCAGGCACTTAATCTCACTTGTAACGTGTGGGGCGACCCAACCCCTGAGGTGTCCTGGCTGAAAAATGAGAAGCCACTGGCCTCCGATGACCACTGCAGCCTCAAGTTTGAGGCCGGGAAGACGGCCTTCTTCACCATCTCAGGGGTGAGCACTGCAGATTCTGGCAAGTACGGGCTGGTGGTGAAGAACAAGTACGGGTCAGAGACCAGCGACTTCACGGTCAGCGTGTTCATCCCGGAGGAGGAAGCACGCAAGGGCGCCTCCGAACCCCAGAAAGGCAACCACAAGTCCAAGTGAGTGGAGACGGGCTGGAGCTGAGGAGAGCCAGGACCTGCTGAGCTACCCACCCACCATGCTGCTGTTGTGAAAATGATTTGGGTTACAGATGGGGAAGTGCTCCTGGTGTCTCCCCGTTTTCTGCTGGCTTGCGAGGAAGTTATCAGATCTCTTATTCATACATATGAGGCACCGATTAGTGATGCTGTAAGGATTTTTATCTGCAGTTTATATGGTAGAACACTTTAGGAATGATTTGAAGGAAGAAGGCCAGGAGATGTTGGAGAGATGTAGAGTGAGAGCAGAAGAAACAGGGCAGAGTTGGAAGCAGATGAAGTTGACCTGTAAGTTCTTGGGGGCGGTGTCTGCACTTGCCATTCAGTGAAAACAGAAGCACACTGTTGAGGCCGTGAGTGTGGCTGGTCACTGCTGCTGTAGTGATGGTGTAGTTCTGACAGCAGCCTTGTGACGTGGCCTCCCTCCGTATGAATAAAGAGTCTCCTGCCTTTCCTCTTCCCCTGGTGTTTCTGATCCTCACCACGTGGCTGCTTGGGTGGGGCTTTCCCACCTGCGGTAGCTCATCTCCCGATTTACAGCCTTGGGGCAAAAACAAGACCTTCTGGACATAGTCAGATGAACCTGAGGGAGGCCTATCAGTCAACTGAGGCTCAGAGTTCAAAAATCACACTGACACTGCACATCTGATCACTTAGCCGACACTCCACCATTAAGATGGAATAGTCACTGATTAAAATGTGCCGATTAATTATGACAAGATGGCATAATGCTGAAGAGTTCATACCTCCTTTCTCCTGTCAAAGGTAGGTATCTTAGTCTATGTAATGCTGCTATAACAGAACACCTGAAACCGAGTAACTTATAATGGAAAGAGATTAATTTTTTCTGGGTTTTTTTTGTTTGTTTTTTGTTTTTTTTGTTTTTTTCGAGACAGGGTTTCTCTGTGTAGCTTGGCGCCTTACCTGGATCTCACTCTTTAGATCAGGCTGGCCTCAAACTCACAAAGATCCGCCTGGCTCTGCCTCCCAAGTGCTGGGATTAAAGGCATGCATCACCACTGCCCGGCGAGATTAATTTTTTGATTTTCTAGAGGCTCCAGAGTCCAAGATCAAAAGGCTGATATCTGGCAGGATGGGCTGGAATCTTGTCGGGGACCTTTTTGCTGTCCCGTCTGGTGACAGAAGGAGGGGCAGCAAGAGTGAACTCTCAGAGGACAGGAAGTTAGGTCCAAACAGCCTTTTCCCAGGAACCCTCTCCAGAGGCAACTAACCCATCTACTGCGTACCCTAACTGCATCTAACACTGTCAGAGGTAAGTTTCTAGTTGTGAACATTGGGGGCACGTTCCAACTGTGATAGTAAGAATGAAGCAGCCGGGCGGTGGTGGCATACGCCTTTAATCCCAGCACTCGGGAGGCAGAGGCAGGAGGATCTCTGTGAGTTCGAGGCCAGCCTGGACTACAGAATGAGTTCCAGGAAAAGCGCAAAGCTACACAGAGAAACCCTGTCTCGAAAAACCAAAAAAAAAAAAAAAAAAAAAAAAAAAAGAATGAAGCAGAGACATCCCTATTCAGGAGAAATGGCTCCTATGCACATAGAGCTTTAAAAAGTTCTGGGCTGAAGTTGGCTCTTACTGATGGTTGGACATTCACTGCCCACCAGAGTGTCTGCTGCTGCGCACGGGACGCAGGCAGGAGCAGGGTACTGAGTTCTCGCTGTAACTTGGAGCTCATTTCATGAGAAGGAGGTGTTACCTGGCTCTCACTCTGACTCCTTCTTCGGTGATAGCAGGTCTCGCTTCCACGTGGATTCTCATCATGAGGCCCTCACTGAAGCCAGTGGGACGGCCTGATCTTGGCTGCTCTGCTTCTAAACCAAAGAAACTCCATTTCTTTGCAAAGCCAGCAGGCTTCAAGTTCTTCAATACAGAAAACTACATACATTCGAGCACGGCTGGTAAATGTGCTTCTGGAAACCAAGCGAACCCCAAGGAAGGTGGCTGTCCAGACAAAGTCTAAATTCTCCTGCCTCAGCACAAAGGCTGCCTACCTGTCAGGAAGCCTGGGAGCAGGAGAGTCCAGCAGTGGCAGTCTCCCAGGCACCCTCCACAGAACCCACAATACAGCACACATAACAAGAGCCAGAGGCAGAGTTCCAGTGTTAGGGGACAAAGGGTGTGGGGGGGGGGGGGGAGCAGCGCCCAGCACCCTGCCCTGGGACTACCCAGGCTCAAGAAGAAGGCACGTTGAATCACATGAAAACAAAATTGAGATACCATGTTCTGATTTCTGAAATTGTATGAGAACATGAAACCAACATGTTGCTCCCACCATGGGACAGAAGGACGTGATGGGACAGGGAAGCAGGGAGGGAGAGAGGAATGTTATATTCAGGGCAATATTTGCTGACATTCCTCAACAAACTGATTCTAAGAATTATTCCAGCCATTATAGTGACCAAACTATACTATCCACACCACAATCCAGTAACTTTTAAATCTATTTTTTTTGTTTTTTGTTTTTTTTCGAGACAGGGTTTCTCTGTGTAGCTTTGTGCCTTTCCTGGAACTCACTTTGTAGACCAGGCTGGCCTCGAACTCACAGAGCTCCACCTGCCTCTGCCTCCCGAGTGCTGGAATTAAAGGCATGTGCCACCACCACCCAGCCTTAAATCTATTTCTAAGTGGAAAAACACAACTAAAACCATAGCCATGTCTGTGTGACAGTGCTGAAATTTCCTCCTAATGTATAATTCATGAATCTGTGACCTGCTACAGGTAGGCTATTGGTATAGTCCCATTAGAACACAGAAAAATCTGTTCTTATAAAATTAATATATACTAAGGGCAACTGACAAGTTCTGAAACATTTCTAAGTCCTTGAAGTGCATCCTTACATTTTTTTTTTCTGTTTAAAATTTAGTTATTGAGGGCTGGAGAGATGGCTCAGTGGTTAAGAGCACTGACTGCTCCTCCAGAGGACCCTGGTTGAATCTCAGCACTCACATGGCAGCTCACAACTGTCTGTAACTCTAGTTCCAAGGGGTCCAACATCCTCACACAGACATATGTAAGCAAAACACCAATGCACATAAAATTTTTTAATTTTAAAAAAGTCTCAAAAATTTAGTCATTGAAAAATAGTCTTAGGGCTATTCTTTATAATATTAAAATTCTTTAATTTGTTAAATTATATTTATCAATTGATTTTTTTCCATTTTAATCATTGCTGTTATCTGACTTAAAACATTACCAAGAAATTAACCTTAATTGCCCATTAAACAAAGTATATAAATATGGAAAATTTGAGTTCTCTTAAATGTTCTCATGTTATATAGATTTAAAATGATAGCCAAACATTTTAAGTTTAGAATCAGAAACCTAAGCTGCTCCTAGGCTAAATTATCTAAAAACATTCCAAGTACATAAAAATAAAATATACGGACTGGAAAGACGGTTCAGTCAGTAAAGTACTGGCCGCAGGTGTGAAGAGCAGCGTTTGATCACATAAGAAGTCAGGGGTGGTGGTGCACTTGTAGTCCCAGCACTGAGAGGCAGAGACTGAAGGATCCTGGGGCTTTCTCGCAGCCAGCCTGGCCAGAGCAAGGTAGACAGCTCCTAAGGAATGTCACCTGAGGTTGACCCCCACACACACACACACACACACACACACACACACACACACACACCCTTCCACACATACACACACAAAATATGTAGACTCTAGAAAGCAGTAATACTAATCTTATATAGATAGAGGCCTTCACAACAGGGACTGGTGTTTAACACTAACACCAGAACAGGAGATATGGACTCAACTTGTTCAAGGTAGACTGTGCAAAGGCAGCTTAGACTAAACAAAAATGGTAATAGTAAAAATATCAACTGACACAGAAAAGCCGTGTGAGCTTGCCATCTGCCTGGAGGTGGTTCTGGGGAGAAAAAAAATTAACAGATTCCTCAAGCCCATAATGGCTACATGTGGGGTCCACATTTACAGCTTGACATGGTGTAGGAGTCCTGAGCCAAGAACACCCCTGAAAATGGAAACGATGCCTGGAGTCCATAGAAGCAAATGTTAAACTATACTACAAGGGACGTCTGTGTCTAGCCACAAAGGATCACTGTTAGGAGGATTGTCCTTGCATGAACAGCCAGAAAACCTGGCTAAATATAAAGCAGAAAATGCCTGGGGCCTGGGCTAGCACACACACACAGAACTGTGATTCCTAAGGGGGCTGGGCATGAGTTACAGCAACAGCTGTGACTTCTCCAGCTGCTTGCTTGGATGGAGAGCTCAAGCTACAGTTCAGTCTCACTGAACTGAAGAGAGGAAGCTGGAACTTCAAAAAGGCTGAGGTGTCAAGACTGCCTGGGAAGCTCATGAGAGAGAAGAACCGTACAGAGGCCAGAGGGCTGAAGTGATGCAGATGGCCGGGATGAGTTCTGGAAGGAGCCACTGGAGGGGAGCAGACAAAACATTCTTGAAGCTCACTCAGGCTGGAAATAGTTCTCGTTGCCACCAGCACACACGAACAGTGTGATTCCTGGGGCACTGGGCAGGCTCCCCAGAAGCTTCTCACTTTAACCCTAGAGGCAAACAGTCCCAGACTGAAAGCTGCTCCAGATCCCAAAGCTAAAACAGAATCTGCAAGCATGTGGAGAGATGGCTCAGTGGTTAAGTGTGCTTGCCTTGAAAGCATAGGATATGAGTTCAAATCCTCAGCATTCACCTAAGAAATCAGCTATGGCTTCAGGTGCCGATAATTCACGGGGAGGGCAGAGACAAGAGTGCTCACTGCCAAAATGAGAGAGCTTCTGGTTCCTTGAGAGACCTTCCTCAGTGCGGTAAGTCAGAAAGTTATAGAGAAAGACAGCATCTTTTCCTGGTCTCTGCATGTGTACATACAGGCACACATGTATACATGCACACAGACACACATAGGCACACATGTGTGTACATACAACACATACACATGCCCCCCCACACACATGTAAGGAAGCTTCAAAAGGATGGAATTTCTGTAAGAGTGGGACTATGTGTCAGGATAACACGCACACACTTCAGATGAACACAGCACTGAACAATGTAACAGTCACAACAGCCAGTATCCAATCCAAATTTATCAGGCTTGTACACCAGGAGTGTTGCTCCTGTGAGAGCATGATGGGCAGGCCCAATATTCAGTTTCCAGTACCCAAAATAAATACAAATAACACATTAGTATACCTGCAAAGAAGTAGGAAGGTAATGGCTGATGAGTAGAAGAAAAATAGTTATAAAAATAAGCCCAGAAATGACATGCATATGGAACTCACGACAGAGCACATGTTAAGTATGCAAATAAATAGCTTAAAGCAGTCATTATAAATATAGTACTGGCTACAGCTGGTAGCACAGGCCTGTAATACCAGCTAATAGGGAGGCTGTGGCAGGAGGATCATGAATTCAAAGTCTGCCTGGGCAGCCTTGTGAGACCTTGTCTCAAGATGAAAAAATAGGAGGGCTGAGAGTCTCGCTCATTCATCTACTCCTTGTGTAGAGCAAGTGAAAGCTAAATTCAGTCCCCAGTACCGCAAAAAGAACATCATCCATACATCTAGGAAACAGGAGGAAAGAATAAATACATTCAATAGGACATGGAAGACTAAAATATCGTGAATTTGCAAAAGAAAAATATTCATAAAAATCTTTGAAGCAGTTAGAAAACCATGAATTATACTCCAGAGGAACAAAGGTAGACTATCAGAAGACTCTGCTTTATGGGCTTTAGAAACCAGGGAACGGTGAAGCTAGAGCTTTAAAGTCCCATGACTTGGGTGAAGGCACTTGTCACCAAGTCTGATGACCTGAGTTCAGTCCCCATGGCTCACAATGTGAAAGGAGAGGACCAACTCCCATGGATGGTCTTCACAAACATGCTGGGGCACCTATGGAACCCCCCCCCCACTCCACCCCCCCCACACACACACACAGAGTCTTATTTAGGGCTTTTATTGCTGTGAAGAGACACCATGACCATGGCAACTGTTATAAAGGAAAATATTTCATTGGGGCTGGCTTACAGTTCAGAGGTCTAGTCCATTATCTTCATGGTGGGAAGTATGGTGGCGTGCAGGCCGACATGGTGCTGGAGAAGCAGCTGAGAATTCTACATTCAGATTGGCAGGCAGTAGGAAGAGAGGGTGCTACTGGGCCTGGCTTGAGCATCTGAAACCCCAAAGCCCACACCCAATGACACACTTCCTCCAACAACAAGGCCACACCTCCCAACAGTACCCCTCCCTATGAGCCTATGGGGACCATTTTCATTCAAACCACCACGTACACCCACACCTGCTGAAAATATTATACAAAAACTAAAGTAAAATGGACTTTTTTTTCAACCATACATTTACTGTTTACATTCAGGAAGGGATTTTTACACAGGCAATGGTTAACAAATTAGAAAGCATATTTTTAAAATTAAATATTTTACAATTTTATAAGCAAAAGTTTTAGAAATTATCTAAGAAATTGTTTTAAAAAATCTAGATGAGAAAGTTGTTGATAAGAAGGAGCACAGCTGAAAGATGATCAAGAGAATCTTAGTTGACTGTTTTCCCTGCTGTCTGAGGAGGGACGGAGATTATATTGTGAAAAGGACATGCAACATTTTCAACACGCCATACTCATCGGTAAAATGAACTTTCTCTGGCAAACTAGAGCCAAGAAATCTACTGCCCACGGACCTGTGCTGCAGGAAATGTTACAGTTCCTCCAACAGAGGCAGACGTGGCCACCAGGTGGGAATTCAGATCCATGTAGAAGTGATAGAGATGTAAATACACGGCTAATGGTGGAACAGATTTTCCCATTTCCTGTGTCTTCCCCTGCTCCTGGTGCGCCTCATCTAACCCAACATTGAGCACCGGCACACAAGTCTACCAACCTGTATCAGTGCCAGGCTTCTCCAGTCTCAGGGACAGTCTCATCAAAGGTGTCACATGGGGAAAGATGTCGGCCTGCCCGGACAACTCTACCACCCCTCTACCCCCCAATTCTGTCTTGAGCTAGGCCACTTCAGAGGCTCCTGCAGTGCCTGACTGTGGTGGCCCAGGAGAAGAGGATGATGCCCAGGCTGGAAAGACATTTAGGGAGTAAAATGAGTAAGTCTTGGCTGGGGGTTGCAGAGTGATAAAACAGAGAACTGATCAGGAGGACTCACCTACCTATATGTGAGAGCAACTGGGTAGATAGATGGTTTTGCAGCTAAAAAAAAGAGGCCATTTAGAGACAGAAGGGGAGATAGTGTGAAATGTAGCATAATAGCAAAAATAACAAGTTTACTAAAAACTCAGAGTAAGAAATGGTGGCTTTAGGGGCTGGCGAGATGGCTCCGTGGTTGAGGACTGGAACTAATAAGCCTTGGTGTTTCTAAGCCAGGAATAAAGTGGTTGAGGACTGCATCTCCAGAACCCACATGAATGCTATGTGGCTGTAGCTGCCTGTCTGCAATTCCATCCTCAGAAGGCAGAGACAAGATAGCTCCAAAGCAAGCTAGCTAGAGCATGGGCACATGCAATTATACGTGTGTGCCTACACATATGAAAACATGCATGCATATGCACACATGTGAAAATGGAAAAGATGAGTTATAGTTTTAGCAGATAACCCCTCTAAAGAACCCTAAATGGCCAGAGCAGGTGATGGGAGACGTGAGTGGAAAGCAATGGTCGATGGTGCTTACGTGATGATTGACGTTGAGGTCTAAGAACAGACAGAGAAAATGTGAGTTAAAACACCAGGAACTCTGAATTCTGTTACTGTACATCCCCAAGGCAAAGCCTCTCATCCTTGTGGTGGGTTCATGGCTCATGAAATCCGCATAACACGGTAAGTTTTTGTTTTGTTTTTAATTTGATTGTTTGGTTTTAGAACAGTAGCTGTGTTAAAAGTTAAGTTCCCCAGCTGTGAATCTGGAATTTTCTATGCTGCTTTAGCAGTTATTGTAATGTTTCAGGTACCACGTGACATTTGTGGAACAGGCTAATAACTAATAACACTGCACTGTTATTAGCACAAACTGCATGTTCTGGTTACTTCCCAGTATCTACTGCGATCATCTGAGGAAAGAGATCTTTGGCTTTCTAACAAAGCTGGTACAGACTCAAAGGTGTCCATTATATTCTACCTAGGTTAGCACTGTAACTTCCCGTGAGGCTTTTAAAAATACACAGCTTCTGGGGACAGTTACCATCCTGACACACAATGACCATCACGGCTACAGGTACTTGCATTTTGACTTTGACTTCAGTGCTTTGAAGATAAAATCACACAAGAAAAGTTTAAGTTATTGAAATAACTTCTAATGAATGAGTCAAGATATATATAACATATATATATGATATATATATGTACTGTACTCTCAATCTCTAAAGCATACATGAAAGCTTCCAAAATTACTACACTCATTGTCATTAACAATGAAGTAATTTCCAATACCTTAAAAAAAAATACAGTCATAGTCTAGTGCCAGGAAGCGATGTGATGTTTCTCACTTGCTGACACATACGCTGTTGGTACCCAGGGATCATACAGACTCCATTGTGTGTGTGTGCATATGTGTGTGTAGGTGTGTGTGTGTGTGTTTGTGTGTGGCATAGGCACACGTGTGAGGGTGTCTGCGCCTGTACTCACATGGAGGCAGAAGAAGGGTGTGGAATGCCCTCCGATGTCACTTCCTGTGTTAGTCCTTTGAAACAGGGTGTGCCACTGAACTGCAGCAAGCTGGAGGCCAGCCAGCCCCAGTGACCCTCCCATATCTGCTTCCCCAAGGACCAGGGATGTCCCTGAAGAGTAAAGTATTTATTGGCCCTGTGTGTGCCAGACCCTGGGTTTGAGCCCCAGCAGCACGAAAACCAACCAGCTCTGGAAAACGATAAGCCAGGAATAAGAGTTCCATGTCACTGGACAAACAGAACTCAAGGACTTCCTTCCAGAGCCAGCTGTGTCCCTTGTATTGTTCTGTGTCCTTTATCTGATGGCTTTAGGGCTAACATTGGCGGCCATCTAAACAGTGCTCAGAGCCTGCCCACGGAAAGCTCCTTCAGGCAGCTAGCCCTTCATGCCAGCCGCAGCCCAGACATGTAGCCCATGTATGCAGCCCTCCCACTCCCTGCTGCTCTCCAGGGTTTAGCCTTCTCTGCTGGCTCCCCAGACCTGGGAAGCATCTATGCTCACCGACACCTGCCAACACAGGCACTTCCCGTTCCTTTACTTCCTACGCAGTACAGCTCCATTCCCAGAAAGTCACATGGCAAATGTCCCTTTACACAGCCCAAACCAAGGGCCACGATGCCAAGAGGAGGTTTCATTATTTTATTTCGCGGAAAAGAAATCTATCTGCAGAGGGAGACCCTGGAATTAGCAGAGCTGAAACACTTCTCTCCAGGGGCTGCCAGTTTCTGAAGCACGAAAAGGAAGGGGAGACAATGGTGCAAGTGAAATCCAACTCTTGATTTCCACCAAACTGGAGAAAAACGCAATTACCTCTCTGCCGTGTGATTATAGATCTCCTATCTTCATCACCCACATATTTGGTAAGTATTTGCAGAATTCACAGTGTAGGTTGGCTCTCGTCTTCAAAGAGCCCTTGGCATGACAGCTGAAACCCCTCAGCCCTTAAAACCCCTGACTGCCAGCAAGACTCACGTCCAAGTGGAAAGTTACTAACGGCTTTGACCTCTGCACACATGCCGCTGGAGGCCAAGGAAGTGCACGGGTGAAGAACTGTTCTCTCCAGTGTGTCAAGACAGGGTTCCTCAGGAGTGTCCAGCTCTGGGAGCCGACCAAAAAAAGGGAGAAAAGACAGAACCTGCTCACATAAACATCATGCCTATAAAGAACTAGACTAGCCGGGCAGTCGTGGCTCATGCCTTTAATTCCAGCACTCGGGAAGCAGAGGCAGGTGGATCTCTGAGTTCGAGGCCAGCCTGGGCTTCAGAGTGAGTTCCAGGACAGGCTCCAAAGCTACACAGAGAAACCCTGTCTCGAAAAACCAAAAAAAAAAAAGAACTAGACTACTGCATTTAAACACTTTTCCATTAGAATGTTCCTTATTTTTTATATTTACTTTGTTTTTCTTTCTTTCTTTTCTTTTCTTTTTGACACAGAGTTTCTCTGTGTAGCTCTGGCTGTCCTGGAACTCACTCCATAGACTAGGTTGGCCTCAAACTCAAGAGATCCACCTGCCTCTGCCTCCTGAGTGCTGGGATTGAAGGCACGCAGTCATATTTCCTGAGGTTTATTGCAGTTAAGGTAGTTTCTTGTCCAGGTCACATTATGATCATTAGCATTTTTAAAAGCTATGTTTTAATAGAGGTTATGCCTTTGACTATAAGTGTCCAAAGTCAGAAAAGCTGTAAGCAAGGCTCTAATGATAAGTAACTTCATCTGGAGGAATCAAGACATTTTATAGAGATGGCTCATTGGTTAAGAGCATTCACTGCTTTTCCAGAGTACTCAAGTTCAGGTCTCAGCACCCATGTCAGGAGGCTCACAATTGTCTGGAACTCCAACACCAGAGGATCTGACACCCCCTTCTGGCCTCTGAAGTACTTGCACACACAGGTGCCCCCTCCCCAAATTAAAAGTAAAGATAATGAAAACATATTAAAATACAATCATGCAAGGGGTCACTTTAGCCTATGAAGGACATTTTGGGGCATCTGGTAGGATCTGAGTGGCCAGCAGAAAGCAACATTTATGAAGGACAAGCAGTTGGCTTGCCGGCAGGGCAGGGTGCAGAACCATTCATCCACTCTGATTGTTAATTCAAAACTAAACTAGGAAAATGCATCATCCAAAGGCCAGACCTATCCAGTAAATGATCAGGCCTTTGCTGATAAGTACTTTAAAGCAAAATAAGACAAAAGTGTAGAAGATAAAATAAACAAAATCCTACTCATTAAACAATTACTACAGTGGTATGTTGTAGAGTGTATGTAATATAAAATGTATATATTATTATTTCTGTATTTATTACATAGAGCTGTGCTTTTTGTTATGTGGAGATAGTATATGGATATAATTGCATATTGTTTTTTATAATATAGTTATTTACTATAGAGCTATAAATAAGGTAAAACTAAGGGTCTTGAACTTTAAAAGTATTGCATTAAGAACTTAAATAACAAGACATTTGAAACCGCTTCTCACTTCTACAGTACTCACAGCTGCGGAAATGCACTATGTTCCTTGTCAACAGAGGAAGTTGGTTATAAAGACATCATTCAGGACAAGAGTCAAACTCTGGGAACTTCCTTTAAAGGAAATGGGAAGAACAAAATCAGAATGCATTTATTTCTGTTAGCTTTAAAAGACTTTATGTGGAGACCAGCGGGATGGTTCAGTGGGTAAAAAGTGCTTGGCTTGCGTTGTGACACGAACTTTTCCTGGGGGGGTTGCAGCATACAGGTCTACTCACCACCAGACAGGAAACCCATGGCAGACCAAAGCACAGATACCAAGTCCAACTTGGTGACCCAGTGGGTTTTACTGAGATTACTTATAGGAATATGGGTGAGGGGTCACTTACAAGAGCAGAAATGACTCAAAGAGTGCTACATCACCAAAGCCCACTCCAGCATGGGTGACAGCTCACAGAGCTGGGGACCTAGAGCCCACTGCACAGCCTGCAGGCAGCTCAACAGGTTGGAGAGTGTCCTTTCCAGGTGCCTCAATTGGTCCAAACCTTCCAGGTAGCTCGGCTGGTTTCTGCTTCTTTCAGGCAACTGGTATGGGCTGAGCCTTCCAGGCCTTTATTGCTTTCTCTGGCAGGGAGGAGTCTTGAGAATCTTGTCAATTTCAGGGACTTCCTGAAGATATTTTGAGTTGTTTACCTTCCTGTTTAAAGAACTTCCCTGTCAGAGTGGGTGTTTCAATTTAGGAGAAAACTGGTACACAACAGCATGTAAACTGATGACCCAGTTTTGGTCCCCAATAAAACCCATGTAAAGGGGAAGGAGAGAACTGATTCCACAAAATTGTACTCTGACACTCTCACTCTCTCTCTCTCTCTCTCTCTCTCTCTCTCTCTCTCTCTCTCTCTCTGTCTGTCTCTCTCTCTCTCTCTCTCTCTCACACACACACACACACACACACACACACACACACGTATACACAATAATAATAAATTTGGGCTGGAAGGGAGGCAGCAGGGGTTAAGAGTACTTTCTGCTTTTACAGAAGACCCACGTTTGTCTCCTGGCACCCACATGGCAGTTCACCATGCACTGCAACTCCACTTCTAAAGGATCTGGCCTCCAAGGGCTCCTGCATGTATGCAATGCACATAAACACATGCAAGCAAGCACACGTAACAAATTTAAAAAGCAATAAATACATCTTTTTAAAAAATACTTTCTGTCATTATCAGGTAAATCACTGGAATTATGCAAAATCCTGACCCATTTTGCATGTGCTGTGGACTGTTTGCATATGAGCAACAGAGTGCTATAATAACAGCTCATTACTTGCTCTCTCTCTGAGGTGTCCATCTACCTACAGAAAGGTACAGAATCATTACATGATTCCTCTGCCCACAGAGCAGCCTTCTCAAACGTTTGCCTCAAGAAACCAGGAAAAGTTACACTAAGCACCCAATGTCTTTAAATTAGTCAATTACCAATCCAAGATTTTTTGGAACATATTAATATTATATATTATATATATTATACTATATATATTATATATCCAGGGATAATAGATAAGTCATCAGTTTTGCTGTTGTGTCACCCACTTATTCCTTCAGAAAATATTGATTGAGCAAAAACTAGGAGGCTACAAAGATGAGCGACACGTGGATACTTGCCCTCAGGCTGCTTTTGAACACTTAACAGGGCAATGAGCAGGCTCTAAACCACAAGTAAAGCCACACATGCACAAGGAAGACAGACAGATATTCTTAGGAGGGAATGCTGCAATTGCCCTTTGATGAGATGAGGAAAAGGTAGAATCCAGGATGAGAAAGGGCTCTGTGGGGTTCATTCTCTTCAAGCTTTCACAGGAGGTGAGTTTTATTCATTTTGAAACCAAAAGGACAAGTATTACCGTTAGAAATCACCTAGCATCATGAAGGAACCCCCGGAGTAGACAGGTATACTAGGAATGTGGTTAAACAGATACTTCCAGATAAAAGATATCCAATAGAAATTATTCTGTCTTCATGATAGGGTAGATTATTTACTTCAAAATCTGTATATTGAAGCCCCAGCCCCTAGACTTCAGAACATGACAGTGTCTGGAGATTAAGTTCTTTAAGGAACTGAAACAGAAAAGAGACCATTGGCTGACTGGAGAGATGAGCCAAGGATTAACTGTGGTTACTACTATTCCAGAGGACCCAAATGCAATTCCTAGCACCCAGGTCAGGTGACTCACAACCACCTGCAACTCTAGCTCTGGTGTGATCTGAAGTCTCTGGCCTCCGAGGACACCTGCACGCGCACACACACACACACACTGCATGAGAAGAGATCCATGTAAAAACAAGGAATCACCTCCTCTGTAACACAGAAACTTGGACATTCTAACTGGACAAGCAGCCAGCTCTGAGACCCCCACAGCAAGTGGACCTGTTCTGGAAGTTTGCCTACACAGCCCAAGGAATGTGGGGCACAGAGAGAAAACAAGATCTACAGATGAGTTCATGAAGGAAAACTCAGACACCATGCAGGGAAAGCTGTCTCATGAGGAAGCACCCCAGAGGAGAGTCTTCCTGTAAGAACAAGAATGAATGAAATAACAGAAGAGAATTCTTAAGGTAGTGCTGTGTTTAAATACGGAAAGAGCAAAGAAATGGAGCCGGTGCGGTAGGAACCAGTTGCTATAGAAACAAACGAATGTATTTGGAAAGGAACATCAAAAATATACTTACTGAAATGAAAGAAAACCTTAATAGAGAGCTGACCAGAGAACTAATTAGTGAATTAGAGAGTACATTGGAGGAAATAGCTCTTGAATCAAATTAGATATATAAAAAAGGAAACCCGAGAAGATCATCTGACAGACCTGGAGTGGTTTAGAGGTTAATAGCACTGGCTGCTCCTCTAGAGGAAGAAGGTTCAATTCCCAGCACCTACATGGTGAGTCACAGCCATCTGTAACTCCAGTTCCAGGGGATCTGAGGTCCTCTTGGGTCCTCCTCAAGCACCAGGAATGCAAAAGGTGCACAGACATACATGTAGGTGAAACATCTATACACAGAAGAAAAAAAAATAAATTTTTTAAGTGAGACCTATTAGGCTAGGTGTGATGGTGCACACCTTTGATCCCAATACTCAGGAGGCAGGTGGATTTCTATAAGTTGGAGACCAGCCTGGTCTCTCAAAAATTATCATGGTCCAGCCTTAATAATCTTCTTCCCAGGGGCCCAGAAGAGAAGCTACTAATGGCACGAATTCTTTTCGGGAAAAGAATCTAAGTACAACGAGCTCTTTCATCTGTCTACTTTATTCCTCTGGGATAAAATTCTATTTACACAGCATCAGTTCTGCTCTCATGCCTAGCTCCTTTCTTGCCTGTTTTCTGTCTACATTTATCTGCTGTCCCCTCTATGTTCTATCTTAATTCTCTCATCTTAGTCTTTCTCATCTCCTTCTTCCCCATCTGGCTCTTCCCCCTCCTCCATCTCATTCTTCTAGGTCTCCATCTAGTTCTCCAATCAAAATCCTCTCTCAGTCTCTGAGGCTTACAGTTATATACCCATGCAATAGCAATGCTCTAGCTAAAGCAGGGTCACCAGGCTTGAATTCTTACAGGGTCATAAAGGCAGACAAGAGTTTTCCTCAGGCAGTGACCGTCTTTTACAATCCAAAAGGGGAGTGGTAAGGGAGGAGGTCAACTGAAAGCTAAAATCAGTTAATATATCAGAAAAAGGGAATTTATGTGCTCAAACTACATTCCTAGAGGTGGTTAGGTAAATGTTAGGAGTCTATAATGTTAGTTTAAATACCACAAAGGCTGTATAAGAAAGGAGGGTCCAAGCTTAATTTGCCTTAATCAGGAGATTGTTTGGCCTTGGATGCTTGATAGGTATTTCAGATAAAATACACTGTTACGAGTTCTTGGAAGCATACATAGCATACAAGGAAATCATTGCAGGTATCAGCTAATATATTTACAAAAACTAAAATATCACCAAGACTTCTTAAGCCATGGTTTGACCTTCAGAAAAGTCCTTGACCTTTCCAAGTAATAGCTTTTGTGATAGTAACCGAATTCCATTACATTTTCCTGTGGCTCACAGCTCTGGTCTACACAGCAAGTTCCAGGCCAGCCAAAGCCATACAAAAACAACAACAGTAATTAATAATACTAATAAGACATGTCAATATAAACCCAAGCAGGATTCCAGAGATGAGAGTAAGAAGGATGCAAATATTATTATATTTTATGTTTGAATTTTTTAAATCAGCATATGTTAGATGCCATTATGCTATTTTAATGGTTTTATGACATTTTCACACATGCGTATTCTGGATTTCTGATACATTTCTTTTAAAATGGATGTGTATCTGTGAATGAATGCCGTGTATGGAGATGTCTGAGGAGGTGCAGGAGGGTGTTGGGTTCCCTGGAGCTGGAGTTCCAGGCTATGCTGCTTAGTCTGGGGGTGGGGGGTAGGGAGTGGTGATGGAGGAGGTGGGGGGTGTTGTTCCTTTTGTTTTTGTCAACTTGTCACAAGCCACCACCTGGGAAGAAGGAATGTCAGCTGAGAAAATGCCTCCGTCAGATTTCCCTGCAGCAAAGTCTGTGGGGCATTTTCTTGATTAGTGATTGATGCGGAAGAGCCCAACCCACTGTAGGTGGTGCCACTACCGGAAAGGCGGTCCTGGGGTGTATGAAGAGGCAGGCCGAGCAAGCAGCTTTCCTCCATGGTCTCCGCTTCAGAGGCTGCTGCCTCCTTCTTCCCACCTTGAGTTGCAGTCTTGGTGTCCCTCAAAGGTGGACGGTGACCTGGAAGTCAAATAACCCTTCGCCTCCCCCAGGCTGTTTTCGGTCGTGATCTTTATCACAGCGATCAGAAGTGAGCTAGGACACAGATGGTTGTGAGACAACCTGACGTGGGTGCTGGGAACTAAAGTAAGGGTCTCTGGAAAAGCATGAAGCGCCCGTAACTGCTGAACCGTCTCTCTAGCCCCCATGGCAACATTCTGCCAACAAAGTGTTTCTGTGGTTCTCTTCCCTCTTCCATGCCCTTAAATACACACACACACACACACACACGCATCATATATATATATATATATATATATATATATATATATATATATATACACATCATATATATATACACACACACGTCATATATATATATACACACATCATATATATATACACACACATCATATATATACACACACACATCATATATATACACACACACACATACACACACATATATATACACACACATCATATATATACACACACACATACACACACATCATATATATACACACATATATACACACACACATCATATATATACACACACATACATCATATATATACACACACATCATATATATATACACACACACCATATATATACACATACACACACATCATATATACACACACACACATATATATACACACACATACATCATATATATATACACACACATCATATATACACACACACATCATATATATACACATACACACACATCATATATATACACATACACACACATCATATATATATACACACACACATCATATATATATACACACACACACACACATCACTATCAAGAGAAGGGGGTTGTTTATTTTTAAAAAAATATGATTCTATTCCATGAGCAGAATATCAAAGGGGAAAGAAAATGTTAGCACCACACGTGTGGCTAAGGCACACTTGAGAGCACACCGAAGCTCGTGTGGGAAGCAGGTGTATGGCCTGCTCTTCCTCTTGGCTCCTTCTTCACCAGCCACAGCAACAGTGGGCCAAGAGAACACGGCTCTAGTCCAGGTGCTTAGTGGAGAAAACCGGATTGAAAAGGAATTCAAAGGAAAGAGAGAGGAGAGTAAAGTTGGTCCTGCATCAACATTCAGGTGATACTTGATGACACTTTAGACTATTGTTAGCAAGAGAAACGGAGAAAAATAGACAAGTTTGAAATACAATTTGAGGTTACAGATTTGTCAGTGCGGGGCTGGGGAGATAATTCAGTCAGGAAAGTGCTAACACTGCGTGCATGAGAACCCGAGTTTGCTCCGTAGAATCATATGGATGAAAAATGCCAGGCAGAGTAGCATGCACTTGTAATCCTAACTCTGGGAAGGTAGAGACAGGCAGATCCCTGGGGCTCACTGGCCAGCAAGTCTGGGGTGCTTAATGAGATCCAGAGTGATGAGGGATCATGAAACAAAAAGATAAGGTGGACAACTCCTGAGGAAAAGTGTCCAAGACCTCCACATGCTCCCTCACACACTAGTGTGCACCCACTCACAGATTGGATGATGCACTGGATACAGGCATGAGGGAAAAGGGCAGAACTCTGTGAACTTCAAGTCTTTTGATCTGCTCCCTGGAAGGAAGGTGGCTCCACGACCTGAGATAGAAAAAATACCAGAGAGGAAACAATTTCGGGGATGGAGACACTCTAACATTCTCTGTTGAGTGTGTTGAACTTGAGATGCTTATCAGACGTGTGGATAAGAGTTAGGTGGGCACAGCTGTGGTTGAGGAGAGCGATCGGAGACAGAGAGATTTTAGCAGTCATTGGCCCTGCCTTGTGGAGCACTGCTGTGATCTCATGCTTCAGAGGCAGAGACAAGAGGGGCACAAGTTCGAGGCTAGCCCTAGTGAGACCGAGTCTCAAATTTTTCCCCAAAGTCATCAAGGGCCGCTAAGATGGCTCGGTAGGTATGGATGCTCCTGATGACCCCCAACCCCTGGAACCCGCATGGTAGAATGGGGAAACTGACTCCTGCAAATTTCCCTTTGACATCCACACATGCACCACAGCACACGCATGCCTCCCTCTCACACACAATTGGTTAGTTAACTAATGTAAAAGATCGCTGAAACACAGATATTCATGAGAGTTACAGGCGTTTAAGAAAAGACCATGTCTAGAGAGAAGGAAACAAGGAATCAGGGAGAGCCTCAGTCCACACTGGTGTTTAGGGTTCTAGATGAGGAGGATGCAAAGGCTCCTGAAACAACCTGGGAGGAAGGAGAAGGGCCAGGAGTATCAAGGAGGCCAAAGAGAAAAATGTTTGTGTCTGCCCACCCCACCCCCAAACAGAGTGGCCAGCTGGGTCCCATGAGATGGTAGCTAGCCTTGAACTTAGTTTTTGTAACAGGAGCCTCAGTGAGGACTTTAAAACACGGAGGGTGTAATCCTGGAGACCCAAAGTTAGGGCCCATTGTCCGTTCATAGCCTGCATGGAGAGTGGAGATGAGGTGGAAGCCGAGGGGCCGGGGACTGGGGGTGGAGGCGTTTCTTTAGGGGAATAGATAATAAACTGAAAGACGGTAGTGGTGACAGTGTAGATGACGACCAAAAACCTGAGCAGACAGCAGGGAAAGGGGACAGTCAGAGAGCAGGAGCAGCTACACTGTGCTTGGACAGGGAGCGCGTCCTGTCCTTCACGTGACAGAGAGGCAGGTGGTTAACGATGAGACAAGAAGGACGCTTCTATCTAATTGCATTTATTTTTTCACATAGAATCTATCTATGTAACCCAGTCTGGCCTCAAACTCAAACTGGTACAAGGTTGGCCTTGAACTCCAGTCCCAGCCTCCTGAATGCTGAGATTATAGGCATGTCCCACCAGGCATTTTCTTAAGGAATCATGAGGCTAAGCCATCAGTCTAAAGCGAGGGACCACAGAGAATATAGAGGACTTGTTTTAGGTATTAAAGAGAAAAGGGTTTGGCATAAGGATCTTAGAGATCAGGAGACATAGCAGGGTTTCTAGGAGGCGCGGGGCTCCTAGGAAGTTCTGCAGCCAGTGTTTCGGACGAGATGCCCGAACGCAGTTGGGCAGTGTTACCCGCACAGCTGTTAAATATCTGGTTGCACAAGTGTGATTATGATGAAGACAGACCGTGGCAGGTGAGTATGTAGAGAGAATGGGGACGCCGAATTCGGGGAGGACCACAAGGAAGTGAGTGTCGTGCTGGGCCTCGGAGTTCCAGGTTGGGGCTATTACTTCCTTGTGTCACTGCTGCAAAGTGCCCGACAAGAGCAATTTAAGGAAGGGAGCGTTCGCCTTGGCTTACAGTTCTAGGGAATACAGTCCGTCACGCAGGAAGACAGGGCAGCAGGAGCAGATAGTGGCTGTCCACTACATCCATGGTCAGGAAACAGAGCCAGGAAGCCCTGTGCTCAGCTTACCTTCTCCTTTTTAAATTCAATTCAAGACTCTAGTATGCAGAATGGTACCTCCCACATTTACAGTGATTCTTCTAACTTCTGCCTAATCTAGATACACACATAGCATAATCCTGATCAGAGTGTGGAATACCTGGATGTGAAATTTCAGAGACATCTTCTTAACGTCTATGTACGTATCTGCAGGATAGGTGATAATCTACAGGATGAAGCAGGACATGGTGGCACTCACCTGTAATCCCAACTCTTGGGAGGCAGGAGGATCATTGTGAGTTTGAGACCAGCCTGATCTACATACTGAGCTCCAGACCAGCCATGGATACAAAGGGCAACACTGTCTAGAAAACAACAACAATAACAAAAAAGTCTAAAGGATGAGATTCAGAAATGCAAGAAAGGAGCCAGCAACATGGCACCATGGGTACAGGTGCTTGCTGCAAAAACTTGACAACCTGAGCTCCTTCGACAGAACCACACAAATGTGGGAGGAGAGAACTGACTCCTGCAAGATCCCTTCTGACCTCTGCACGTACCCACACAGAATAATGACAATAATATTAAAAAATGTTTTAAAAGAAATGGCAAGAATGAGGCATCACCACCCCAAATAGATCCCTGTAATTTTGCATGGTTGGCTGAAATCACATTGTTTAAATTTACCATTTAGTGATTTTCTATTAAAATCTCTATAAAAGCTGAGGTAAGGTGGTGTCTTAGGGTTTTATTCCTGTGAAGAGACCACAACCATGGCAACTCTTATAAAGGAAAACATTTAATTGGGGCTGGCTTACAGCTCAGAGTTTTAGTCCATTGTCATCATGGTGGGGAGCATGGTGGCATGCAGGCTGACATGGTGCTGGAGAAGGAGCTGAGAGTTCTACATCCAAATCCTCAGACAGCAGGAAGAGAGAGACAATGGGCCTGGCTTGAGCATCTGAGACCTTAAAGTCCTAGCTGGGCAGTGGTGGCGCATACCTTTAATCTCAGCACTCAGGAGGCAGAGGCAGGTGGATCTCTGTGAGTTCAAGGCCAGCCTGGACTGCAGAGCAAGTTCCGGGACAGCCAGGGCTGTTACACAGAGAAACCCTGTCTCAAAAAATCAAAAAATAAAAAATATAAAGAAGAAAAGAAAGACTCCAAAGCCCACCCCAGAGACACACCAACTCTTAACAAGGCCACACCTCCTAATAGTACACTTCCTAAGGGCCAAGCATTCAAACACACGAGTCTTTGGGGGGCCATACCTACTCAAACCACCACAGGAGGCACGCCTGTAATCCCAGTACTGGAGAGATAGAGGCAGGCAGACCTCTGTGAGTTCAAGACCAGCATAGTCTACATAATGAGTTCTAGGTCAGTCAGCAGTAGACAGTGGGACCCTGTCTCAAAGAAGGGAACAAAAGGAACAAAAGGAACCAGGAGTGTATGGAACAACAGTTTTAGAAAAATGGATTTTGCTTGAACCAAATACACGTGGATGGCTAACTGTTGGCCACTAATTTTAACTATTTTACTTGCTCCACTTACGTAGTGACTACTGTGGCACACAGCCCTCCAATAAAGCAAATGTATCTATTTTGGAACTTCCCGTTGAATTGTTCTTACACAAAGGAATCTGCTAGAAGAATGTTAGACTCTCTCCCTTAGGAAACAGATCCAGATGTCTGCAGGATAGCTGATATAATGACTCTTTAAAAAATAAACGAGCCTACTAGTAGAAGAAAACAAAGCTTGCAAAAAGGAAGAAAAAAAAAAAGAAATGTGTATCAAAAAATATTTACGACTCTACTTTTGACACAGAAAATTCTACATTAAACAATTTAGTATAACGCAGCGGAAGATGTTTGAATAAGTATGCTCATCACAATTTTATTACACCACCCCCACACATAGGAAGCTCCTGAAGGAAAACCTTAAGAAGCCACTAGGGAAACGCAATGCAGTCATTGAATACCGACTGAGATCTTACCTAGTCAGTAAAGATTGTTTGGCTTGTTTTTGTTATGGCCACTGCCCTTGCTGCTGTTGGTATTGTTTGGTTTGGTTTGGGTTTTTTTTTTTTTTTTTTTTTTTTTTTGAGATGAGGTTTCAGCTTTACTGTGTAGTTAAGGGTGACCTTGAACTCCTGATCCTCCTGCCTGGGACTTCCAAGCGCTGAGATTACAGAGGTATGTCACCACGCCTGTCTCCTTTACTTTGTTTTCAACTCAGAAGTACATAAATCAACGCAGAGGACAAAAGATGAAAGAGGCATGGATATATTAATAACTGTTATAGGATGGAACTATGGGATTTTTTTTTTAAGTTTACTTTGATCCTTTGTGCTTTACTGCGTTGGGGGTTTTGTTTTAAAATCTGGACATGATGCATGCCTGTATCCCAGAACTCCAGAAGCACAGTCAGGAAGACTGTATCTTTGAGGACCACCTAGGATTCATGCAAAGTTCAAGGGTATCAGGAATTAGCTAGCCTAAGTATACATTACCATCAAGGAAAATTGCCAATTTTATTTTGTTTCCTAACTGTGCAAAATGTATCCATCAACCAGTTTCAAAATTCTACTTAAGTCTTCATTAATTACAGCTGGGAAGATGGCTTGGGGGGGTCAAACGCTTGCTGTACAGGCATGAAGACCTGAGTTTTGATCCCCAACTCATATAAAAATCCAGTCAGAGGCACATATCTGAAACCCAGTGCTGAGGAGAGCAGAGATCCTGGGGGCTGGCTGGCCATCGAGTCTAGCTAAATCAGTAAGCTCTGCTGTGGTAGTTTGAATGTAATTGGCCCCCATAATCTCAAAGGGAGTAGCATTGTTAGGAAGTATAGCTTTGTCGGAGTAGGTGTGGTCTTGTTGGAGGACGTGTGTCACTGTGGGGGCAGGCTTTGAGATTTTCTATGCTCAGGATACCGCCCAGTGTCTCAGTCGACTTTCTGTTGCCTGCAGGATGTAGGACTCTCAACTACTCCTTCAGCACCATCTCTGCCTGCATGCCACCATGTTCCCTGCCATGATGATAGTGGACTGAACCTCTAAAGCTGTAAGTGAGGCCCCTCAATTAAATGTTTTTCTTATAAGAGTTGCCATGGTCATGGTGTCTCTTCACAGCAACAGAAACCCAAACTAAGACATCCAGATTTAGAAAGAGACCCTGCCTCAAAAAAAAAAAAAAAAAAAAAAAAAAAAAAAAGATGGAGAGCAATAGAGGAAGACACAGGATCTGGAAGGCTGTAGAGATTTCACCCATGACCAGAGATAACACAGTCTAGGCAGGAACTCAGCTTGAACACACCTGGTCTAGAGAACATCCAAATGAGTTTTGAGTTCCTGTCGGCTACTCTGAAGTTCTCACACAGCCCGGAGTCTCTGGCAATCAGATGTTTACCATAATGACTTTCAGTTCCTTCCTCCCAGGTCTCTTCTTCCTTGATGAGTCTGTGGGTCTTCTCTACCTCTCTGTCCTCTTCCATAGACTCTGTGTCTGCCTTCTTTGTGCCAGAGCATTAGGAGTGTGTGCCAGACTTGGCCATTCATGTTCTTCAGATGGAGCCGTCTGCACAGCCAACGAACCTCTCTCCAGCTCATATTGTTACGGTGTCCACAATCTGAGAGAGATAGGAAGGAGAGCCAAGGAAAAGAAACACCTCCGTATAATATGTTTACATATTATAATATTTATGTTTAAATATAATTGAAAGAAGAAATGATATTATAAAACTGAGTCTTCATTAGAAAAAGTTGGGGTTCTATTCTAGTTTCGTGTCTGTTGCTGTGATAAAATATTCTGGCAAAAAGCGACTAAGAGAACAGGTTCATTTTACCGCATTCCTGCAGGGCGTCACAGAGGCAGAAGCTAGCAGGAAGTCACATCACACCCACGGTCAAGAACAGAGAAATACGTGCAAACTCACTTGTTTACCTGTTTGTGCTCAGCTCCATTCCTCCACGCTTACGTAGTTCAGAACCCCTGTCTGGGGAATGGCGCCACCACAGTGGGCTGAGTCTTCCCACATCAATTCCCAAATGATTCTGGGTTGCGTCCACTTGACACGTAAAGCTAACCATCACAGGCGCTGGGGATTTAAACCTCCAAATGGCAGTGGCTTAAACCACACAGAAGCAGACTTTCCTTTTTATAGCAATTCCAAGGTGGAGATTTACTTCAGGCCTGGAACAGTGACACAATCCCATGAAATTCCCAGGGACCCAGTTCTTGTAAGCCTGCTGTCCCAATGTAGAACGTGGCCTTGGCTCAGGAAGTCTCACACGTATAAAAGCTTAGCTGAAAGGTACAACAGAAAACTCCAGGCCATGCAGAGGCACCAGTGGAACCAGAGAGGAGAGATACTGAAGAACAGCCAAGGTCCTAACAACAGCCCTACATCGAATGCCTCATTACCCTTCCAATGCTCCACCTCATAGTAGCTTCATTTCATTAAGGTGGAAGGACAGAGTACATTAGCCTCCCTCTTATCTTAGGAGAGTATGTTCTAAGACCACCTCCAATGGATGCCTGAGGCCTCAGATAGTATAGACTCTATACTATATATAGATATAGTTCTACGTAGTTATGTTCTTCTCTATCCATTCAGGGCCATGATGAAATTTAATTTACAGAGTAGACACACTAAGAGAGTAACAACAGTAGCCACTAGTAAAACAGGAAAAAAATACACTCATATACTAGGATAAAAATGATTTAAAACTTACAAGTTGTTTATCTCTGGAATTTTCCATTTAGTACTTTTGGAACTCTGTTGGCTATCTGTTTACTAAAACCTGGAAAATGGAATCTGGGTAAAAGGGTAGTGGGGGTGGGGGACTATGACATAAGATAGAAAATACCCAGATGGTACCTACCGGTGGGTAATAGACAGGCACAGGGCAGAGAGGTTACCTCAAGGTGGGCTGTCGGGTCATTGAGGAGACACTGGGCAGAGCCTTCCTCTTGGTTTATTTCCTGCAAGAGTGCTGTTTTCCTGTACTTTCTTTGCTTATTTTATTCGGTTTATTAAAGCCCTTCTCTTTGCATCTAGCATAGCGTCCTGTGAAAAGCAGACTTTTGGTACCTTAGTCCAGGCCGTAGAGTGACGGGTAGATGTCTGGCTTTTTGTTTGCCTGTTCGTGCGTCAGGTAACGTCTTCTGCACATAGAAACTTGGCTTTCCACTTCCGTTTCTCTCCCTCCCCCAGCTGGGCTTCATCATGCAGTCTGATTTGGCCATTTTCTAGTTCCCCGAGCAACCTCCGTGAGGCTGTATTAGCCTCCGATCCTCCCACCCTCGATAAGCACCATGGGGCAGCCCAGTCCCACCTGGTCAGGCATTTTCCTTCCTGTCTGTTCATAGACTGGTCCTCGTTGAGACTTCCTAGGGTGCTTAGTGTAGCTGTTTAGATCTTGGCTACATTCCACAGGACAGAGTCCTTGCTCAGACAGCCTTGAATAAATACTTACCTTACCCCTGCTGAATCCAACCCCAGGCAGTCAGTCAGTGGGTGGCCCATCTGCACAGTTCACCCATTCAGCAAGCAGAAACTAGACCAGTCCTGCTGCTAATCCCCAAACCTTTGAAATCTGTTAACTCTGGAATTCACTGACTACATGTACACAATAGAGGCTTTGTGAAGGGGCTACTTTGGGGGCATGAGCAACTCCAGGCAAATCGGTGAGTTACAGCAAAAGCAGTGAGGGCAGACGTGAGGGCCTCTCTACCCCAGGCACGTCACAGAACTTTTCAACAGGAATGAACAGTGCCATGCTTTCCCCTTTTACTGTGCAAGGGTTCCAGCTTGCAAATGAGAAAATTAGCACAGAAGGTCATTTACAGAGTAGTCACCAGGCTGGACCAAAGATCCAGACCCAAAGCTCCTGACTATGACAGGAGGTGACCCACAGGCCTCTTGCACCAGAACGTTCCTATCTTATTGAACATTGAAATGGAGGCAGAAACTTAAGCACATCACAGAGCTGAGCCTATCTGTGAGTTCTCGATCTTGGGCTAATTGCACATGCTTAAAAGCCATTTGGGACAAACACCTCTTTGGTGAGAGTCAGCGTTGCTCCCTGTTGACTCTGTTACTGATGCTCCTTTGTGGGTCAGGGAGCAACTTCAGCACTGTACAGTAGCAGAATCACTGAGCTAGGAGACGGCCTCCAAATACACCTCTTTCTGACCTTACGCCACCTGTAAATGGAAGTAAGGATGCTGTTGGCTCTCACTCATGGAGACTGAGCAAGGATTAAATGAGATTGTTCATTGTATAAATATCTATGGGAGAGAGGACTAGAGAAAGGTGATCACCATCTACCAAGTAACGGACAGTAGTTCTGGGGCCTGTGAGAACGCTCGACAGGTAAAGGTGCTGGCCATTACGTCTCACAACCTCAGCTGGATTCCCGGGACCCACACAGCGGAAGGGGAAGAACTGACTACTACACGTCGTCTTCTGACCTCCACGTACATGCTGTGGTATGTGCAGGTGTGTGCACACACGCACACCTACTAAACAAATAAGTGCAAATTAAAAAAGAAAAGAACTGGCATGGGATTGCAAAACAGGGTCACTACAGAAAAGAGCCCAATCCTGCATAACAGAAATAGAAGGCAGGCTTTTGAAGGTTATCACTGTAAAGAAATGAGGCGGAGGAGAAACGTGTGCTTAACCTGACATAAACATTATATAATACACATATGTATCAAAATATCACATAGTATCCCATAAATGTATGTAAGATTTCTGCGCTATTATGGGTCAGGTAAAAAAAAAAAAAAGTGCACTCAGCAAGCATGGCAGCTCTTGTTTGTCATTTCAGGAAATAGATGCAGGAGGATCACGGTCAATTCCAGGCCAGCCTGGTCTATATAGGAAGAAATCAATGAATGAACTTGAATAAGCAGGAAAATGTGCCTAATAGCGTCATGTGACTTAGTTGAATAGTAAGGGGGTTCTCTCCCATTTTGCCCCCCTTTACTTCCTGTCTCATTTTCTGGGGATGCTCTTTTCAAAGGGCAACCAAAACATAGTAAAGACATAGGGAGAGCTTTTTTTTCCCCCAAAGAAATCTTTCGAAGCATCTGAAATAAGGAATTTATATTTGTGTAATATTTTTACTTACCTTGCCCCTCATTTTTTAAATTTTTTTATTATTATTAAGAAATTTTCTATTCATTTTACATACCTACCACAGATTCCCCTTTCCTCCCTCCTCCCGCTCCCCAGTCTTCCTCCCCTCAACCCACCCCCAGTTTCCACCTCCTCCAAGGCAAGGTCTCCCATGGGGAGTCAGCAGAGCCTGGTACATTCAGTTGAGGTCCAAGCCCCTCCTCCCTGTACCAAGACTGCACAAAGTATCTCACCATAGGCACTAGGTTCCAAAAAGCCGTCTCATGCACCAGGGACAGTCCTGATGCCCCTGCCTGGGGGCCCCCTAAACAGTTCAAGCTAAACGACTGTCTCTCCTATCCAGAGGGCCTAGTCCAGTCCCATGGGGGCTCCTCAGCTATTGGTCCACAGTTTATGCATTTCCACTAGTTTGCATTGCCCCAAAATTTTACAGCAATTGTCTTATTATTGTCAAATCAAACACGTTTTTAATGCTTCCTGGTGGGGACAGCGTTTCTTGTACATGCCATATTGACAGAGTGTGGATGAACCAAGGAAGACTGTAAGAAGTAGAGTCAATGGTCACAAGGGAGGATGGGACTGTTTCTCCACACCGCCACACAAGCTGTTTCCTCTTCCAGCTGCACTGAGGTACTGGGCTTTTGAAGCCAGGGAGCTAGCTGGAAGGTGGCACCTCGCTGCATTGGATGACTCTGGCTTTCTCTAAGTGTAAGGGACCAGACAAAGGCCGTGGGTGTAGCTCAGGAGTAGAATGCTTGCCTCCAATGCATGAGATCCTGAGTTGAAGCATGCACATGCATACACATACACACATACACACACACACACACACACACACACACACACACACACACACACGCACACACACATACACACAAATACACAAATGCACAAGCCATACCACATACACATACATATACACTACACACACACACACAGCACATACAGAGCATACAACGTAGACATGCATATATACACATACACACAGCACACAACATATAGACATGCACATACACACATATATACACACACCACACACACACACAGAGCACACAACACATAGACATGCACATACATACATATATACACACCACACACACACACACACAGCACACACAGAGCATACAACACATAGACATGCATATATACATATATACACACTACACACACATGCACATATCACACACACAGTACACACGCAGCATACAACACATAGACATGCATATACACACATACATACATAGCACACAACACACAGACATGCATACACACACCACACACACACACACAGCACACAACACATAGACATGCATACACACACACCACACACACACACACCACACACATAGCATACAACACATAGACAAGCATATACACACACATACCACACACACATACACACACAGTATACAACATATAGACATGCACACACACACACACACACACACACACACACACACACACACACACACACGAGGGAGTGGTATAAACACGGGTCTTGATTACATTGAGTAGAGGGAGTAACCGCTCTCACCAACACCTAAGAACTTCCTCTATTTTGTAAGAAAAAAAACACCTCAGGTTCCTCTGACCCTCTCCTAACTTTCAGAAGGCACTGTCACCCACTAAGGGAGAAGGCTTTGCCCCAAAAGACACATGAAAAGCAGGGAGGGATGAGGCAGACTTTTCATGGTCCACTGGGACAGATGGCAGATATGTACAAAATATGTTCTCAAGGCCTATTTTTTTTTTCTTCATTTTGACTTGTTGTGACAAGTGAAGTTTTTAGGCAAATAAATATATTGGATCATAATTTACCCTGAGTATTGGGATAATTAAAGCAGTGGATTTCTCCATCCCTTTTATGTAAGAAGTGTCTCTCTGTGACATGAGTTTTGCTTTGCCTCTGGGCTTCTTTTTAAAATTGAGACATAATGTTTGTACATCGTATAATAATGCACTCCCTGTATACAGTGTGTAACAATCAAACGAGCTAATGAGCCCTAACAATCCGTGTACAGGGGCGCAGTAAAAAAGCCACCAAGATGGCTCCACAGTGGGGGGCAGTGTGGATCAGAGAGAACACGCAGAGCATCTGGAAGAGTCCAGAGCAGAGAGAAAAAAGAAGCAGACTGGACATGGCCAGGGCTAGGGAGGTGGAGAGTGGGAAAACCATTCAGGTTATAGGGAAGATGAGTAGCTTCGGGGAGAGAAGCCTGTGAACTAGATCAGCCTGGGAGTTTAAGGTAGAGGAGGAGGTGAGAAGGGCCAGGATGCTAGCATGAGAGCTTTGAAAAATATACCAGGTATTTGTGAATAGGGATTGTAGGAGCCTGGAGGCCAGCATGGGCTTTTATATGCAACCACAGGTATATGGAGAAACATGTTCCTTCTGCCAGAGGCAAGGAAAATGTCTCCTCTTGGCAGAAGGGAACCCATTTCATAAGTTCCTGAGCAATGCTGGCTTTTATCTAGCTGCCAGAAATCTTTCTATAGTCCAGCTAGACTCAGTTTTGAATCAAGTCAGTGGGCCTGCCCTTTAGGGGGGAAATAGGGTACCCTTTGGAGCTGATACCACCAAAGTGCATCTGGGTTTCATGGTGAGGCACGTGGAGAAGTGCAAATATTGGTGTATCTCCAATGCAAATTGCTTCTACTAAAGATAAAATCAGTGTTGGCTCCATAGCAGTTCATGAAGCAGGGGAGTTATTTTATTTTTCTCCTACTGTGTATCACACACTGTCTTTTAGTGTGGTTCACCTGGGTATCACTAGCCTGAGGCAGGTTCTGGCTGACCAAACCTCTGGCCCTGTAGGCTTTTATAGGCTTCAGGTACACTTGGGGCTTGTCTGCCATAACAGCCCTTCTGACCCAAGAACCAGTCCCAGCTCTAGACAATCCTATACTCAGCTCCACTCCCTCACTGGCCTCCAAACTGTGCTGTGGGGCGCCAGTGTAAAATAATAATCCCAGGCAGGCGTGATGGCACACGCATCACATCACTCAGGAGGCAGAGGCCAGCAGATCTCTGTGAGTTCGGGGCCAGCCTAGTCTTCAGGCCAGCAAGGACTTCATAGTAAGGACCTACCTCAAAAAACAAAACAAAACAAAGATATTAATACCCTTTGAAAATACACATTTTATTTTTATTGTGTGTGTGTGCAGGTATGTGTGGAGGCCAGAGTTTTACATCAAGTGTCCTCCTCAGTCACTCTCCACTTTAATTTTTTTGAATCAGGGTCTCTCACTGAGCTTGCTGATGACGCTAGGTTTGCTGGTTACCAATTGAGCCATCTCCTCCATTTAATTTTATCAAAGGGTCTAATGCTCAAATTTAAAATCCCTAGTAGGGATGACATCTTCGTGGAGCAGGATATTGCAGAATTCTAGCCGTGCTGATCTGGCTGAGCCCAACTGATTGCCTAGGGAAATAGCAAATAATCTGATAGAAACATCACCTCACTGCCAGCTCTCAAGAAAGATGATCTTTTTACATCTTGGACCATACCCTTCGGGGCTGGTGTGACACATGTCACAAATGGCTGAAATTCAGCCAGGGAAGCACAGAATCAGTGAAAGATTGAGAAAAAGGATGTGAAATCCAAGAGCAAGTATCAAGATGAGGCTGTATGGAAATATAGTTATATATTATATATAATTTATGTAGCATATGCCATAAAGAATATAGTTAGTGGCAGGTTTCAGACAGCAAAGGTCAGGAGCAAGAAGGAAATAAAAAGATTGTTCACAACAGTGTATCTATGGGGTGATCAGCGTAAGTTGACCTGATTGCCCCTTTGACTTTTCTGATTTACACCAGGAGGCAACAGATGCTCAGGTGTAATCTAATTAGTGTTTAGCCTTTGAAAAAAATCTATTTTTGGGGGGGGGAGGGAGTTCTTATTTTAAATTTAGATTTGGAAAGCTCCTTTGGGTTCTTTTTTAGAGTGCCAGTTTTCTTATTTATTTGTTTGTTTGTTTGTTTATTTGCTTTTTAGACAAGGTCCCATTCTGAAGTTCCAAGTGGCCTAGAATTTGTACTGCCTCCTGCTGAGCCTTCCAAGTGCTGGCCTTACAGGCAGGAGCCACCACACTCAGCCAGTTCGTTTCTTACAGAACTGTATTGTGAGATGTTAAATACAGAATTCAAATTCCCAGCACCCACACAGCGCCAGGTAGATGTGGTGGTCCACCCATGTTCACGGTACTTGGGAGGCAGAGACTGGGGATCCTGGATAGCCAGATTAGCCGAATTGGTGGGCTCTGGATTCAAGTAAGAGAACCTGGCTCAATATATGAGATGGAGATCAGTCAATGAAGACACAGACACTAACCTCTAGCCTCTGCACACACATGCACATGCTCAGCAATTCATGTACACATGTCCAAACATCCGCACATAGGTGCACCACGGTGCGCACACACACACACACCAAAAACAAGAAAAATTTATTTCTTTTCTAAGTTACTTGTAGGTATATACTACTAGTAAACAGCATTTGTAAGAAGCAAAGAAAATTCTTCTTCACCTTCCAACAACTGTTACTGGTTCGGTCTTGTAGTAGGCATGGCCTTTTGGTGAGGGTCTAACTTACTTGTGTTCGAGTAAGACCATACTTTTGTGTGAGTTTTATGGAGGAAAGCTAATGGGAGCCCATGCTGTATTTCTCTCAGTCTGGTGCCATATTTAGTACTCTACTTGGTACAGAAGATGTGCTGGTAAGCCAGACATGTCAACAGGAAGAAGGAAGATTTCACAACTTGGAAAGACAACACAGTGAGTCAGGTCTTTCTGCTCCATTCCCAGCCGGCTCCACATGGTTAACTGGATAATCTGAACGAGTCATACCACACACTCAGCTGCTGCTGTCTGCATCAGCGTGTATCAAAAGGAAACGAACCTGGTGACTTAACCGGATCCAACATAAAGATTAATGAGTGAGTGAGAAATAACCGGAAATACAACTTTATTTACATTACAGACTAAAACTGTAAGAGATGTTTACCTTACAAATAAGGATTTTTAACCTGGGTTAGTTGCATTCCTAGAAAATTCTATACTATTTATTATTATAACTATTAATTAATTTTATCCTTATCAGAATTATAAAGTAAAATAAAAATTTTGACATAGGCCCCAATTCCAAAATTTTAGGTTTTTTTTTTAATTTAGGAAAAACTTCCTCAACAATCTCTTTTATTTAATTGGGAATTTATGGACCAAGTGCGACTATTTTAATTTAATTAAATTGCATAGTTCCAGGCTGGGGAGAGGGCTTGGAAGTGAAGAGCACAGACTACTCTTGCAGATGTCCTGAGCTCCCCAGGACCCACATCTGATGGCTCATAGCCCCTGTAACTCAAGCTCCTCAGGATACAACGCTTCTGGCCTCCCCCAGCACTGCACTCATGTGCACTCGCCCACAGCCCACACAGAGACATGATTTAGAATAATAAAAGTAAATCTTTTCAAGGAAACCTTTGTAGTTCCTATTTTTAGTATTCCATGTTACTTATTCTTTCTTCCTTTTAGGGGCTTCTATTAATTCCACTCCCATATTTTAAAGTTATTAGCATACAGAGTCTTGGGTATCATCACATCATTTTCAAGTGTGTTTTGTTTTAGGTGCTGCTTCGCCCCTCCCCCATCTCATTCCCCTCACCCCCATCCTCTCCTCATCTTTTTCCTGCTTTCAGGCCATTTGTGTCCTTGTGCCTCCCCCGCCCCGCCCCCCACCGCCTCTTCCTCAGCATCTCTCTTTTTATTTTATTTTGTAACTTATTTTACATGGATGGGTGTTTTGCCCGCATGTATGTTTTAGGTATCAGATGCATACCCGGTTCCCCATGAGGCTAAAAGAGAGGACCGGAGTTCCAGACAGTTGAGCCCGCATGTGGATGCTGGGGGGAAAAGCCAGGTCATCTGGAGGGGCAGCTGGTTCTCTTAACTGCTGAGCCGTCTCTCCTCGCTCTTCTGCATCGCTCTTCACCGTCTTTTGGTCTCGATCTTTAGGCTCCACCCACATAAATATACATGGGAGAACATGAGGACTTTATCTTTCAGATGTTGTGATTTCCTTTTTCTTGCAGATAGTACAACTCCATTCATATATGTAACACATTTTTATTACCCATTCACCTGTTGATGAGCATCCAAGCTAGGTCCATTCCCTAGCCGTTATGAGTATAACAGCCATGAATGTGCAAGTATCTCTGTGGTAGAATACGGAACCACTGGATATATATATATATATGCCCCGGAGAGGTATAGGTGGGTCTAGGGCAGCTTACTTTCTTGGTTTGTTTGTTTGTTTGGGGGGTTTTTGTTTTGTTTTTCTTAAGAAGCCTTCACAATTGGTATTGGTGGCTCACACCCTTAATCCCAGCACTCAGGAGGCAGAGGCAGGTGAATTTCTGTGAGTTCGAGGCTAGCCTGGTCTACAGAGTGAGTTCCAGGACAGCTAGGGCTACACAGTGGAACACTGTCTCAAAAAAAAAAAAAAAAACAACTCCCTCCCCCGCAAACAAAACAAAACAAAAGAATCCTTCCTGCTAGGGCTGGAGAGATGGCTCAGTGGTTAAGAGCACTGGCTGCTCTTTCAGAGGACCTGGGTTCAATTCCCAGCACCCACATGGCAGCTCACAACTGTCTGTAACTCCAGTACCAGGGGTTCTGACACCCTCACATAGATATACATGTAGGCAAAACACCACTGCACATAAAATAACAATAAATTTAAAAATTTTTAAAAAGAATTCATGCTGATTTCCATAGTTCCCATTTCTGTAATAGATACACCACCCCTTGAGAAATGTGGGTTGGAAATTACCTCCATACCCCATTACCCCTGTAGTAGTGAATACTCCTGTGGGTGCTAATTCTGTCTCCTCTAAATGCTTCATTCCAGCCCTCCTACACACACAGATGTAAGGCCGAGTAAGTCTGTTTTTCTTTTTCATATATGAGCACTCAGCCCATCCAGAGCAGGTACATGAGCTCTTCTCCCTCTTCCCTGCCTCCTTCATCAGATTGATGTAGGCTCACAACCACTAACCACAGCAGACTAAAGGCCCAACATGATTTATGACTCGAGGCCGGGCTTACAAGAAAGACCACTGCTGTTTATTGATCCGCCTTGCTGTTTTATGGCTGATTTCAATGAAATGAGACAAGGAAAGCTTTAATTAGAAGTGCCCACGATTTAGAAGACATAGTGTTGTCATTAGCAGTTGCTGTAAATTAAATACTGTATGTGTAAGTAAGATGTTCTTCACCTCAGGTGATACTGT
This sequence comes from Peromyscus californicus insignis, assembly GCF_007827085.1. Classification (NCBI taxonomy): domain Eukaryota; kingdom Metazoa; phylum Chordata; class Mammalia; order Rodentia; family Cricetidae; genus Peromyscus; species Peromyscus californicus. Next base: position 38,423,975 of record NW_026294514.1, on the reverse strand, counting down.
GGCCATGTTCCTGAGCAACATCTGAGATACAAAAGAAATCTTTGCAAGGGAAACAATTATTTTTGAAACCTGTCTTGAGTCCTTTTGTAAAAACATAAGGCCCTTAGCAACAAGCTACTGATTTATTCTGTATAATCGGCATTGATTTTAGCTCAGAAGTGAAAGCACACTGAGATTTTAGGTTTTGGGTTATTGAACTAATAAATGTTCACTGAGTGGTAAATGCCAGATACTGAACTGTATGCTGGAGGAACAGTGGTGAGCAAATGAGACAAGATGCTGTCTTAATGACCTGCGCAGCCTTGCAGGAGAGACCCACAAAATAAACAAGATGGTGTATGGCGCTTCACGAGGGGCAAGCTTTCTAAGCAGTGCAGCCTGAAGGCCGAGCATGAATCAGCATATGCAGGCTGGTACGATCTTTCAGATCTGAGTGAGGGCCCAGGGAAGGCTCCTGTTAGCCCTGAGTTTGTGGGGTATACATAGGGAAAAGGGTGGAGACTGACGTGTGTGTGTGTGTGTGTGTGTGTGTGTGTGTGTGTGTGTGTGTTTGTGTATGTGTGGTATAAGTGTGTGTATATGTGTGTGGTGTGTGTGTATAGTGTATGTGTGTGTATATGTGTATGTGTGAGTGTGGGGGGTATGTGTGGTGTATGTGTGTGTGTGCATATGTGTGTGGTGTGTGTGTGGTGTATGTGTGTGTGCATGTGTGTATGTGTGTGTATATGTGTATATGTGAGTGTAGTATACGTGTGTGTGTGTGTGTGTGTGTGTGGTGTGTGTGTGGTATATGTGTGTGTATTATGTGTGTGGTGTGTGTGTGGTATATGTGTGTGTATTATGTGTGTGGTGTGTGTGTGTGTGTGTGGTGTATGTGTGTTTGCATGTATGCATGTGAGTGTATGTGTGTGGTGTATGTGTGTGTCTCAGTAGTTACCCTTCCACGACTGACAACATTCCAGAAATACAACAGATATTTGTGGCAGAGGCAGTAGCAGAAGGGACAGGCACTTATAATCACTGTTGTCATTATTTCCTAAACTTATACCAGAGCTGGAAATAATTGAAGGACATATTTTGGTTCATGAGAAAGTTTCAAATAAGTTGGATAAAGCAGCCATGTATGCGGAAAGACAACTGAAATTGAAAATCCACATAGGTTTGGTACCGAATGGATGGTACTAACATTTTTTGTTCTAGAAGTTCCAAACTAGGGCAGACTAACAGTCATTGAGATTGTAAGTGTTGGTGTGAATGCTTGGCTCCTAACGCTAGCTCATTTATCCCCAATGCCTTCAAATCCATTTCAGCAGACATCATCAGGAGTTTTCACTGGGCACAACCCAGGAGTGAGTTGACAAGCCAATCTGAAGCCAGGGCCTGTCTTCTCAGGAGCTCTATCTCCAAACCCCAAACAGGAGCAACAGAAAATGTCCTCGGGGACGCTAAAAATGGAGGAGGGAGGAGATGCTGGCCCAGCACAAAGAGCTTTTCATGCCTTGCACACTTGTTTATATGGGACCTAAGTTTAGACTCTAACCAGAGGACAAAATGAGGAAGGAGCCTTCCTCTGCAAATTCCACATGCCCTTCTGAGTCTTTTGTATGATCGTTCCAGAAGCTTCCTTCCCAGGCTTCATCTGTTTCTGGACTGTTGATAGACAGAGCTGTGTTTTCTGGCACCAGATCACAGAAAAATTCCAGAGATATAAAGAAAATGCTCGACATATAAAGTTTGGGAAAGAAGGTGCTTATTGGATGGAGATACCTTCAGCCTTGGGGAAGGTCCTCCTCCTCTGCCTAAATCTAAGAATATTTTTTTAGCCAGCCAGCCTGGGCTTTCTTATCCTGGTCCTCCTTGCCCCTCCCGTTTGTACTTTTCCTTTCTAGGCAAGAACAAAGCCTGAGTATCTTGTGAACCGAGCCTTGGAGGGGAGGATGCTGTGGGAGCAGGAGGTGCTGTTTGCTGGTACAGAGCTGGGGACAGCAGCTGTTCAACGAGGACTCACTTGGGATCCCCCCACCCAGCTGTCCCCTATCCTTCTTTCCAAGCTCTCTGGGACGAATCTGGACTAATTCTCTGCCTAGATGTCGATGCTAACCAAGCAAGTGGGCCATCCCTGGGCTCAAAAGTGGTCTCTTTCCTCATAAAAGTTTGTGGGTGGTGAACAGCTAATTAATTAGCTCAGGGGGTGCCACGTAGATTCACTAATCCGGTACTACTCACACAGGACTGTAAAACGGCTACAAAGTTATCTCCTGAACTCCAGGGGATAGTAACAACAAAAACGTCTCTTAGCAAGGGAGGTAAAAGCCAACCGAGTAGAAAATCACCTCCAAAGCCATCTCTGCCCCTCCTCTGTCTGGAGACATCTGTCTAACATTAATAAGCCATTTAGAGAAATATAAAGGAAAGAGAGGGGAGAGTCATGGGTAAGAAGCACGTTCATGAGACAGAAGTGAGGAGGGAGAGGCAGGCAGAAGACGAGGGAACCACTCAAGTGCCAAAGAGGAACCACTACCCTGAGACAACACAGCCTCTCTCCTGGTCAGTGTGCACCTCAGCTCTGTGGAGGAGGAAAGGGAGGTTCTGGAGGTTTCTTAAGGAGAGTTTAAGAGACCAGATGTCCATCTTCTCACAGCACATTCTTAAACACAATTTGCAACAGCCCAGGCATTCCATTCAAATTAGGAGCTGTTTTGAAAAGAAACGAAGACGTTAGCCACTGATACAGGCCGTCTGGAAGGGCAGGACAGTTAAGACTCACAATCAGAGTTTTCTAGCCAACCTCAGAATCATGGCTGCGCTACAGCTGGATCCCTGAAAGCCTCCACACATGCTGTGGGCAGACTCCTTCTGAGGTGAGTGCCGTTCAAAATGCCTATTCCTCTTTAGCTGATAAAATGATTTTTGTTATCAATCGTTGGATTATGTAAACACAAACATTTAACTGCCAAGGAGCAGAAAAAACCACACAGGGCTCCTCATGAGCAAGTGTCAGTTTCTATTAACAAGGACTAAATATTATCTATATTATCAAGTAGTTACTTCATTTGAAAAAATACAGTTTGAATTATTTTTTCAGTGAGCAGTATATTCACACACACACACACACACACACACACACACACAGAGCGGGGGTGGGGGGTGTTAATTATAGGGATGAACTAATGACATTCACAAGGAAAAGCCTCTGAATAGGACCAGCTAGGAAGCTTGAAGAACCATAGACACAGAACTGTTCAGGGCACAAGGTTGTGACGTCCAGGTAGTAGGCAATATGAAGTGGGCTAAATGTCTTGAGGAGGAGAAACTGAATTTGAGCTGGAGCCCAGGAACGGAGGCAGAGGTCCTTGGTTGCAGAATTTTCCTGGCCAAGACTTATGATGAGTGACTGGGTGATGGGTCAAAATGCTGCCATGACTCAGCTCTGGGGTACTCCTTCTTTTATAGCCCTAGGTGAAGGAGTTATTTCTGGTACACTTGATAAGCTTATGGGCCTGTCTTTTGTGATATGATTCTGATAAGCCCATATATCCATGTCTTCCTGACTTAATTTCATAAAGCCACTGGCAGTAATATTTTATTTACGTAAATAAGTTATCAGTCTGGACCTAATGGTCTATTCTGGGCAGATAGTGGCTGGTTCCTGGCAGCGTCACAATGAGATGCTGAGTCATTCTACCTCAGCATTTATACCCAAAATGGAGTCACCCAGGGCAAGGGACAGCATGAAAGATACTGTTATACGTAGTATGAAGTAACTTAGAACAGGGCCCAGATTAGTCACCAAGGCTCTGATGCCCAAATCCTTCTTAGACAAAATTGCTAGCACACGTTTTTTTTTTTTTTTTTTTCTAAACTGGCTAGTTGAAAATTGTGGGAGGCAGTGGGTACTCCGAATAGTGGTTTTTTGAGAGATTCCAGCTCAGCCTTCCATAGATAGATCTGTCTACTGGGTAGGGCAGCAGTCCTAACTGCTGGTTATGGTGTAAGTTGCCTCAGACATGCCCCCCAGGGATTCAGCTAGACAAGATGGCCAGCCGTAGAGATTTCCAAGCCAGCAATGATTCTAACACATTGGTCTCTGGGGGGCTGCAATTTTATGAGCTGGTGGAAGATGCCAATGAAAATAAGAAAGCTCATGGAATAACCAGAAGGGTGGAAGTTTCCAGGACAAAGAATTATAACCATCATTCTAAAAGAAAGCAAACGAAGCAAGGTCTAAATCCAGCAGTTAGAGGCTGAGGCAGGAAGATCATGAGTTCCAAGACTCGAATATATAGTGGCTTCAAGGCCAGCCTGGGCTACATAGGAAACCCTATCTCAAAAGCAAATAGGTAGAGCTAGAGAGATGGCTCAGTGGTTAAGAGCATTTACCACTCTTCCAGAGGACCTGGGTTTGATTCCCAGCACATACATAGTGGCTTACAATCCTTTGTAACTCCTAATGCCCTCTTCTGACCTCCATGAGTATCAGGCATTACACATGATGAACAGACATGCATTCAGACAAAACAACCAAACACATAAAATAAAATAATTTAAAAATAAATAAGTAAAGCCGGGCGGTGGTGGCACACGCCTTTAATCCCAGTACTCGGAGGCAGAGCCAGGCGGATCTCTGTGAATTCGAGGCCAACCTGGTCTACAGAGTGAGCTCCAGGACAGGCACCAAAACTACACAGAGAAACCCTGTCTCGAAAAACCAAATAATAATAATAACAATAATAATAATAAATACATAAGTAAAATGAAAGAAAACTAAGGGAGCCGAAAACGTAGCTCAGTAGTAATGCACTTGACTAGCATAACCGATGCTGTGGGGTTCTACTCTCCGAGCATGGAGAAACAAACGAGAGAGACCTACATGCAGTGCCCTGGAGATGTGCAATGTCAATTCTGGGTGACCTGTTAAAAGAGCTCCCGTGCTTCAGCTATCTCTTTTTTGCCTGTCTGACCCATTTTACACAACTCTTGCCTCATCATTTAGAAGGGTTTCTTACAAAACAAATTGTATAACACCCTGTTAAAAAAGAAGTCATTTCTTGCAAGGTGTTAGGGAAATTCTTAAATAATCTGATTTTGTCTTAAGTGATACTAGCAAAGCTTATAAGTACACAATAACTTAACAAATAGAGATGTACTGATTTAACTTGTTTTTCTGTCTTTCAATTATCCTAAATTTTTATTGTGAAATAAATATGCAATACTGCACAGTGTAAGCAGTAGCACATGACTGGTACAGAGGTACTCTGTGTGCCCCTCTGAGATTTCGACAACCTCTTGTTTCTCAGGCAGTCCTTTCTTGAAATTTATTTATTTATGTTTGTTTGTTGAGACAGGGTCTCATGTAGATTAGGCTGACCTCAAATTCACAGCGTAGCTGAGGCTGTTCTTGAACCCTTGATTTTTCATCTTTCCTCCCAAGGGCTGGGATTACAGGCCTTTTCCCTGAAAGTTGTTATTTATTTCCTTGTTCTTCTTTCTGGTGTTTATTGTCTTGGCTTTTATCCTTAAACAGTGTATCATGGAAGAGAATTGGCAGAATGAAATGCTAACCTTTTGATGCTTGCTTGCTCAAGATTGTATTTTCCAGATTTATCCATGCTGAGGTAATCCAGTAGTGCTTGGCTGTGTGATAATACAACAGTCGAAAGTCCCACCATAATGGGTTGCTCCTTGCAATTACGAGAAATCCTGCCATATTATTATGTGCGTCTTTGTGTACGCTTGTGCAGTTAACCCCCAGGGCAGGAATCTAGCTCTGGAAACAGCTTGTGGATGTGGACTGTCAACTTTCTATCTAGGAAATACCAGACTGTTTTCTAAAATACTACAATGTGAGGGGAGCCAGCTGGTTCCACGCCATGTGTATGACTCGCATTGGCAGATATCCCAGGGCTCTGACACCTCTAACATCTTGGGGTCTCCAATAGAATCCAGGCTTCCCTTTCATAGCTTTATGCAATGGCCTCTTGGAAACTCCATGCAGGCACCTCCCTGTCATACGCCTAGTCTCAGTGGCTCTCCTTAACCACAGAGAAAGATTCTACAACCCCTTTACTTGTGTATCATTCATAGCTTAAAAGTCAGAACCATGTGGGTGACACTGCCGTGTTTGAATACCAACTTGGTGTGAGCCCTGGCACTCATGAATCTCATTTGTAGCTGCTTTGATTTGTTGCTGCTTTTCAGAAGCAGAAAATTCCTTAGGCCTTTTCCTTTCACAGGTTGGAGGTTTAGCTGAGTGGGGTCTCGCCCTGATGGTACCCCTCTCTTTATTCCATTTTTGATCAGGTCTCTCCTTAACTTTCAGCACAAGCCTTGGCTCCAATGTTAAACTTCCTTGTGCTGTTTTTCTCTTTAAACTATGTATGCTGTGTTTCTATTTGCTCTACTTGCTCTTTTTCATTACAGAGCTTCATAAGAGTGATTACTAATAATCAAGCAACAGAGTCGGCATCAGGCTGTCTTCAAATCTCCACCACCAAAGAAATTAGTCCATTACTTTTCAGTTTAGCCTCAGGCAAATTATTAGGACAACGGTAGAAATCAGCCATATCTTTACCAGAATATCCCAAGTGGTCTCTAGTTCAATTGCTAATATGGTTCCCCTCTAAACCTCTTGAGGTGGGCCTCCATAGTCCATGTTGCCCTCAGCATTATGCCATACTGTCTTCTCATCTCCTACTAGGATGGCCTGCTAAGCTCTTACAGTGTTCAGCCACTTTGCTAGTCCAAAGTCCCAAAGTCTTCCATGTTCCTCTACAAACCAACATAGTAAGGTCTGTCACAGCACTAGCCCACTTCCTGGTACTAACTTCAGTTAACTTATGTTTCAGTTGCTGGGATAAAACGCCATGACCAAGGCAACTCATAAAAGAAAGCATTTAATTCGGTTTACATTTTCAGAGGGTGAGTCCATGACGGCAGAGCAAAGGCATGGCGGCAGAAACAGCTGAGAGCTCACATCTGGATCTGCAAGGACGAGGCAGTGAGCACACTGGAAAAAGGTGGCCTGTCCTCTGGAAGCTCAAATTCCGCACCTAGTGACACACCTCCTTGAACAAGGCCACAAGGCCACACCTGCTAATTCTTCCCGAATTGTTTACCAGCTGGGAACCAAGTATTCAAACAAATGAGCCCCCAGCAGGAGCCATTCTCATTCAAACCACCCAGGAGTGAGGGAGGGGAAAAAAGACAAACACTTAGACACACTGAAGCCTGGGACGGGACTGATGGAGACGCCTCAGCACCCAGAAGCTCAGGGCGTATTTTATATACAGTTGAACAGAGTGGGGTTATTGTATACAGCTGAACAAGGTGGCGGGGTTATTGCATACAGATAAAGAAGGAGGCAGAGCTTATGGTATAACACCGGGCCAAGGAGACAAGTTTAGCCAATCTTGGCAGGAACAGTCTTCAGACCAGAATATGGGGGAGTGGACAAGAAGCTATGGTGGGCATTTTTTTCTGCATATATTATCAACATCCACATGTGGAAGGCTCCGCTATCCCGCTGAGCCTCACTCTAGACCAGTGGTTCTCAACCTTCTGAACGCTGCAACCCTCTAATACAGTTCCTCATGTGGCGGTGACCCCCTCCAACCATAAAATACTTTGCCATGTCGTAGCTGTGATTTTGCGACTGTTATGAACCATAATGTAAATACTTTTGGAGACAGAGGTTTGCCAAAGGGGTGGTGACCCACAAGTTTGTCGTGGACATTTCTATTGCGTTTATTAGTGTATTATCGTTGTACAAAACAATAGATTTATGACGTTTGACGTTATGACCTTATGACGTTTTCACGCATGTAAGTCATGTACTTTGGTCAAATTCAGTCCCCATTATCCTTTCTCACTCCCCTTCCTTGACACTAAAGCATTTCATCTTTCTGTCTATCCCTGTACCAATACCATCCCGCCTCCTTATTAAAGTTTTGATAGCTACACGGTAATTCTTACTTTTATGTTCTTTAAGAATTTCTTGGAGAATGGGCCTCTATGTAATTGCATTGACTCCGTAGGTTAATTATAGAGATCTTTCTGTCTGTTATTTCCAGCTGGGTATAATGATACGTGTCTTTAACGCCATCACTCAGGAGACAGAAGCAGGAAATCATGACTTCAAGGCTAGTCTGAGATAGAAAAGAAAAAACTCGGTTTCCTAAGCTCAAGGGCAGGGCGTGTAGCTCAGTGGCAGAGTGTTTGCCAAGCTTGAAGTCTTTCCTTTTCACCCAGCACCTTTAACCTATACACACAGACACGCAGATGTGCATACACATTATTCCTCTCATTTGTTCTTCTTCATGATCTTTAGTGAGATCTTAGAACGATCTTTATAAAGGTCAGGCATGTGTTCTGTTAGATTCGTCTCTTGGCACCTTCTTCCTTGATATCATTCTAAATAGATCTGTGGCTAAAATTTCTTCCCTAGAGAAAATTTAAACAATGTCTAACTCCTCCTCCTGGAGCTCCCAACAACAAGCTAAGGTACAATTCCCCATTCACTCAGGGAAACCGATGATGAGTTTCTTAGACTTATTTACAGAGCTATGAGCAGGGGGTTATGGTCAGGAATGTGGGTGGTTTAAAGCAGCCACACCAGGTCTGCACATACCATGGGAGATGACTCCCACTAACTTTGATGATAGAGGTCCTCTCCCCTAGTTTTTCCTTCCCTATATATTCCAGCCCCTTCCCAAAGCCATGTCAAATTTGAGCAGAATTCCATACAACTGTTTGAGAGGCATGGCTGGATGCCTGGGTGAGGGTTCCATGACCTTCTCTGTCCTTCCTGCCATGAGGGAATGTCAACCGTCAACAAACCCAACTGTGACGAACCTTTGCATGGTGGCCATTTGTCTCAGAGAATAGTAATATAGTTTAAATATATATATTATATATAATATATATTATATATTATAGATATATTATATATATTAAATATATATTTTATATGATTTATATATAATATAATATAGTAATATACTTTAAAAACACAAAACAACAACAAAAACTTCCTATTTATTGCCATTGTTTTTAAATGCTAATGATTTAGTATGTTGACTCTGACATCCAGCAACATTATAAAGGTTTACACTCTGCTCACTATTTTAATATTCTTTTGACTATTTGCATACTCCATCACATCCTTGTAATTTTCCCCTGGCTAATTTGGATATATTTTACTTCTTACCTCACTCTACTGCTTTGGTCCTCATACAATACTGAGCAAAAATGCAGCAAACACCACACTTGTGCTCAGTTTCGAAGGAAAGGGTGACCTGTGATATTTTCTGAAGGTTTCTATAAATACCCTTCTTCAAGAAAAGCATTCCTGAGAGATGTGGTGGCAATTGTCTTTAATCCTAGCACTCAGGGAGGCAGAGGCAGGTGGATCCCTGTGAAGCTAGTCTGGTCTACATAGAAAGATCCAGACTGGCCAGGGTGTCAAAGTGAGAGCCTGTGCTACAAAACAAACAAAGAGCATTCCTAGCCTTCTGGGAACTTGGTCTGGGTGGATAATGAATGTCTGCTTCTGTTCAGATCATCACCAATTCTTTAATGTGGTGAATTACATTAATTGGTTTTCTCATTGTAGCCCAACTTGTAGTAGGTTTGGTTATGATATCTTATTTCGCCAGGTTGAAAATGCTAAAATGTCATTCAGGCGTTTTGCATCTGTATCTGAGTGAGATTGGACTTGATTTTTTTCTTTTTCATGCTCTCCTCATCAGGTTTTAGTGTGAATGCTACACTCGCTTCATGAAACGAACTGGGAAAGAAGCCACCTATCCTACCCTCTGGGATAGCTTGTATGAGACTGATTTCTTCCCAGTCCAGCGTTTGACCAAAAGCCTTTGCAGAACTGTTTCAGGTTGAACGTTTCCTTCTGGAAAATAGCTACTGGTGTAGATAGATATTCTTGCACGATTATGACTCTGTCCTGACTTCCTTGTTCAGTTTTCAAATCCATTAGCACAAAAACAACATTCTCTTTGTAATTTCCAGATTGTGTGTGATTATAGTTTTTATGTTTTTACACTGGTGTGTTCCTTTTTTTTCCTCTTCATTGTTTTCCACAAGGATTGTAAATTTATGTGTCTTAGATAAACAAACTTGGGCAGGTATTGTTTCTGCTGTGTGTTTGTTTCCAGTTTTATTATTTTTCCTTAATTACTTTCTTCTATTTGCCTTTGTTTTGCTGTTCTTTTTCTAGCCTTTAAGCTCTTTACATTTCAAAAGGTTTCTCTTACAATTCTCATTAATTACTTGTTCAGTTTTTGCTTCTGAAGCTTTAATATATAGTACCAAATATCCGATATATAACATTGCAGCATTACTATATTTCCATGCAGCTTGTTTCTTGACCACAGCTTTCTTTCTTAGTCAGTTTTTCTAGTTATCTTTTCTTACTTAATTTTCATTATTTTTTATTATCATTTGAGATAAGGTTTTACTCTATACCCAAGCAGGCCTCAAATTCTTGATCTCCCTCTCAATTCTGGGATTATAACCCTGCGCTACCAGGCTAGTTACATTTTAAAAATTAAATCTTGTCTTAGTTGTATTATGGTCACAGACTCTAATTGATGTGCTTCAAATTTTTCCAAATGCTTCTAGACCTGCTTTATAGCTCTCATGTGTCGACTTTAGTGAAGTTTGGGAGTGGGCTTGCAAAAAACGTATTATTTTTCCCCATTCTTTTATTTTGCTTCTGGAGATCCATTTTTACTGGTCTTCTATTGAGCATATGGTATCTTTTCCTTCTGCCCTTTAAGACAGAGTTGCGGGAAGCAATGTTCAAATCCAGGTTTAGCAAATACCCTTCAGGCCAAACGCTGAAAACTTTCTGCTCTCTTTGGCTTCTGGCCTTCATCCTACCTTGGTGCTACTTCACTTCTTAGTTTCTTGCCAATTCATAGACTTTTCCAGAATGTATTTTAAACGTTTCGCCTTGTGTGGGGGGTGGAGGAATCCCTGAGTGTGTGAGGTCCTGAGTGAATGTGTGTTGTTGTTACGGGATCAGCTATATACAGGACGCTAGCCTCAGACCCAAGGGAAATCGATAGCCTTCCCTTTTGGTGTCTGTGTGGATGCTGACAGTGTATAGAAAACATCCATCATAACTTTCTTCCCTGAGAGGTTCAGGGCTTGAAGACTGACTGCGCCGCTCCAGAGGCTTCTCTATGAAGACTAACCCTATCTCTTTTGTCTGGCTGTACACCATAGACTCTGCCTCCTTGTTTATGTGTACGTAATAACCTCACCTCTTTGTTCAGCTGTGGGAAATAACCCTGCCTCCAAGTTCAACTGTATGTCGCAAACAAGCCAAGCCTCCTGGGTAATGCAGTTTCTCCCACTGAGAGCTCAGATCACTCAGTCCCAGATTTCTGTCTGTCTGTCTGTCTTTTCTTCATTCCCTTGCCACCACAGGCAGGTCTGTCCCTAAAGCCAGGCAGCAACCTTGTATTTTTCCTTTTAGTAGGAGAGATTGTCTGATCCCCTAGACAAGCATAGTCCTAGAAAAATAAATCCGTCTTTATTGGTCAATAGGTGTTCACTGATTGCCTGGTATGCACCGAGGAAGAGCTATGATTGCTACCTCTACATGGTCAACCTATGGGCTTGAGAAAAAAGAGTCATTGATTGGGGGTGGGCAGTAGGAGCCACTGAGAGAAGGTGATGGGAACTGGGGGTTAAAATAAAGGTTTGGGGACATTCTCATTTACACCTGAAAGCGGATGCTGATCTCTTTGGGACTGGAGAGTAAGCAGACATTAGTGGTAGTGAAGGGTATGTGGGAGATGGGGATAGAGGAAGGGGAGCTAACAGGGACAGACGTGTAGCCGGATAGGAGAAAGAACTTCTAGAGTTCTAAGGCACAGAGGATGCCTATGGTTGACATCAATTAATTGTGTATTTAAAATTACCTGTAGACATTATGAATGTTCCTAAGACAAAGAAACTAAACATCTCAGTGATAAGCCAGTTTTCTTTTTCTTTTTTTTTTTTTCTTTTTTTTGAGACAGGGTTTCTCTGTGTAGTTTTGGTGCCTATCCTGAGTCTTGCTCTGTAGACCAGTCTGGCCTCGAACTCACAGAGCTCCACCTGGCTCTGCCTCCCGAGTGCTGGGATTAAAGGTGTGCGACACCACCACCTGGTGCCAATTTTCTTGATTTAATCGTTACACTTCTTCCAAATGTATTGAAATGACGTGCTATGTCACGTAAAAAATTTACACTCTTGTGAGTCAATTAAAAATAAAGTATATCTTTCCAAAAACAGCTTTCAGAGTCCTGGAGCATCACTAGTTCCAAGCTGTGAGAGCTGATTTGAGTCACTCTTGTCTCAGTCTTGGTTGAATATCCTTACAAAAAGAGCTGGGTATACAGTGATGGCACAGGAAATGCGGGTTGTCATTTGACCCAGAAAATGACAAAGCCAGAAACAGCAAAGCTGCTTTTCTAAAGTTTCTTTCCCCACCCCACCCTGCCCTCGGAGCTGCCAGACAGGAGGGCACAGGATCCTCCCCTCCTAACTCCAGAGAAAGCCTTCTCTTCCAAGATTTCCTGAAAGGTACATCTGCTCTCCCTCTTGAGTTCTTTGGTAATTTTACAGTTTTGGAAATAAAAGGCAGAAGGAAACGTCTTGCAGACAACTTCTGCTTTTCATCTCACCAGCAGACTTCCCTGATCGAGTGGCATGCCCGCTGACTTCTTGTAAAGAGGAAAATGCAAGGAATATGGACGTTAACATCTGAAAAGTGACCTCATCGCAGAAGGATTGGCTGATGCATGCAGAACAGATGAACAGGAGAGAAAATTGAAGCAAAAGGGAGCACTCTGGATGTGCTCCTAGGGAACTCAAGACTTTTTCCTGAAGATAATGGATTGGCAAGGACAGATCTGCCAACAGGGTGGTGATTAGGATCACTGACTGGAGGGATGGGGAGAGAGCTCTTTGGCCTTGCTAGGCTTTCAGAGGGATGGGGAGATTTACTGTAACCAGAGGGAGGCCACAGATTGGGCAAATGAAGAGGATATGACCCATGGCTGTTGTGGCCATTCTGCAGAGAACACTAGACAGTAGAAATGCTGGGGCAGGATGGACATACCATGGGAAAGATCACTAAATGGATGGCAGTGCCACTCTCTGGGATAGGAGATTCTGGACCGGGCTCAAAGGGAAGTGCCAAGGGTGGACAAGACTCTGACATCACTGTAGGCTTTGCTGTGATAGTGAAAGCCACCCAGCTCGAGCTCTTAGATTTCAGAGGTGTTCAGCTGATGAACGTAGGAGGGAGCCTCAAGAACGAAATGATGGTCAAGAGTGTCTCAGGAGATGTGGGTCCGAAAAGGAGTCCACCATGTTTGGCTGCAAGAGGGACCTTGGAGACTTTAGCCTGGACAGTATCATGAATGAAGGACGAGCAGGCTTTCAAGGCAGGAGAAGCTTCATGCTGTTCGATGTAGCTGGGCCTGGTAATGCTGCCTCAGTGGGATAAGCAGAGAGCTTCAAAGGGGGGTGTCACCTAAGCTGGAAAAAAAAAGGAGATGGTCCAAATACAACCTTACAGATCTTACAGCTTATTAAATCCTCAGATTTACTAAGCTTAAAGATGAAAAATAAGACAAATTAACCTCACATGAAAGATAGCTGATATACATTAGAGCTCCAGATGTTCTATTAGACTGAAACACATCTTGGTGGAAATTACGCCTAATTAAAGTTTGAGGTGCCCTTTCATGAGCAGTTTACATGCATGTTGATGTCCACTATTTGAGGTCAGTAACTCACGTATGGGACACAGGCAAGTTCAGGAGCACAATTAGGAGTAATATTCAAAACACCCATTTTCCAAGATTTAAAGTGAAGAGCACTGAAATATACCATGCAAGACTTTAGCTGCTATCACTTTGGTTTTCTTCATACAGTGGCGGGTTTTTTTGTTTTTTGTTTTGTTTTTTCTTCATGTAACAGCAATAAGTTTAAGTATTACGTAGAAACAGTTTAATAATGGTTTAGCAAAGCACGCCCATTCTATTTCTTAATCCTGAAGATTATTATTTGGGCAAATAAACAGACACCAAGTAAATGGAGACAGCTTTGCCAATAAATAAGAATATGCTGTTCCATGGCTTGTAATGGGAGGCTGCCATAGCCAACAAGTTGATGTCCATTCTTTTTCTTTTATTCTTTCCTCCTCCTCCTCCTCCTCCTCCTCCTCCTCCTCCTCCTCCTCCTCCTCCTCCTCCTTCTCCTCCTCCTCCTCCTTTTCCAAGACAGGGTTTCTCTGTGTAGTCCTGACTGTCCTGGAACTCACTCTGTAGACCAGGCTGGACTTGAACTCCCAGAGATCCACCTTCCTCTGCCTCCCAAGTGCTGGGATTAGAGGCGTGTGCCACCACTGCCTGGAGAGGTGTCCATTCTTAAACCAAACATCAAAATAGCACAAAGCACAAGCCCCAACGGCAAAACATCTTGTACCAAACTACATAAAGGACAACAAGGCCTCCTTCCTTTGAAATAGCGGAAGAAGACTGATTAAAAACAAAACAAGGGACTGAAGAGATGGCTCAGTGGTTAAGAGCACTGGCTGTTCTTCCAGAGGACCCAGGTTCAATTCCCAGCACCCACATGGCAGCTCACAACTGTCTATAACTCCTGTTCCAGGGGGTCCCACACCCTCATACAGGCAAAATACCAACATACATAAAAAAATAAAAAATAAATAAACAAAAAACCAAAACTGAGCTACATCTAGACTAGCAGAATGACAATTGGTGGGGAAAGGCTCCTGGCTATGAAACCAGCAGGTGGTAGGGTCAGAAGGTGAGACGAGACTTGGGCAGTGACATGGAGAAGAGAAGAGCTGGGTGTGCCCCAACTTCACAGGTATCAGGTACAGGAAGTCGAGGGACATTCAACAATATTCAATTCGTCCCTACTCTGCCTTGGGGGCTGTGTAAACCAGGCAGTCACCAGAGAATGAGGAACACTCTAGAAACGTGAACCAATCCTTCTGAGTAAGTTGTCAAACCCAGAGGGAGTGGGGGCAGAGGAAGGGCGGCTTGACCAGGGCTTCCTGGATGATGAAAGGAAGGAAGCTTGAGAATATTCCTCTCCCAAGGTAGGAGGTAATGAGACTAGCCCGAGAGAAACAGGAAAAGTCAAGTTGGAGAATGAAAGGCAAGGAAACAAACCGTAGCAGCGCATTCTACAGTCCATGCAGAAAGTCACCTCTGCCCCTCCACGGGAATCAAGTGTAGTATTCAAAGGGCCCGTCAGGAAGGTGCCACTGTTCCCAGTGTATTGACTTGGAAATTGAGGACTGGGTTCCTTCTCTGGTTTTAATTGCACTACTCCACAGTGGAGTAAGATCCTTCGAACAGTTACTGGAAAGTTTAAATCGTTTTAAAAAATTTCTTTCTCCAGTGAATCAGATGAAAAGCCGCCTTGAAGCGAAAATTCCTAGTAGGTTAGGGCGTCTCTGTCGGGTCTTAGTTACCCCTGAGTCAACCTGGTTGAATCCCACACGGGAATGGTGGTCTGTGGAGAGAACTGGCTTCCTGGGCCCCAGCAGAGCCTATACCCACCATGCTTCACTGTTGTAAAGAAACTGCTGTGTCCAGGGCCCACCCCGGAGAGTTTGTATAAACAAATGCATGTTTCTACGGCCCCGAGACTGTATGAATGTTCACGCTCGCTGTGCACACGGAGAAAGGAACAGACATTTAGAAGTGAAGCCGTAGGCTTCCATCTCTACTTCCCACAAGAACCGGCTGCAGAAAAAAAAAAAAAAAAAAACAGTGGACACCCCTAACACAGTGGCAGCCGTTTCTTCAAGTGTGCTTTTTAAACAGGAGGTCTTATAACTGAGCTTGGAGGAGAAATAAGCAAAGACCACGGGTTCTGCCGTGATCAGATCTGCTGCATGCACTCGTGTTACACGGGCATGACGTTTTCACACCATCATGCAACGGACCGCTTTGCACGCGTTTTTTTTTTTTTTTGTTGTTGTTGTTTTGTTTTTTGGCAGCTGGGCTCTGAACCCCTCCGCACAGCGCCGCAAGGTTGCCATGGGGACCGGAGGAAACTTTTTTTTTTTAAAAAACGCTCTCCGGAGGCCCCGCGTCGCGGGCGGGCGGGCGGGCAGCTCTCTCCCGGCAGGGCCCGGGGCCCGCGGCGCACGGCCCGCGGCGGAGGGGGGGGCGGGGTCTGGGGAAGGGGGAGGAGCTCGCGTCACGTGGCCGGGGCGGGGCGGGGCGTGCGCGCAGCCCATCGCCAGCTCGGCCGCCGCCGCCGCCGCTGCCGCCGCCGCCGCCGCTGCTGCCGCCGCGTCTCATTCATGAGGCCCGGCGGGCTCGGCTGTGGCCCGCGGCTCCCGAGGCGGCGGCCCCGCCCCCTGCTCGCCCGCTTCTCGCCGCAGCCCGCCCGGGCCGCGCGAACGTCCGCCGCCGAGTGAGGGCCGCGCGCGGTGCCCGCAGGTAAGCGGGCCGTAGTCTGTGTGTGTGTGTGTGTGGGGGTTCTCGGGGGACCTGCTTCCCCGCTCGCGGCCTCGCCTCGCGTGGGCCACGTAGCCGCGGCAGCGCCGCCTGAGGACGCGCGGGCGCCCGAGGGGACCCTCCCTCCCCCGCCACCTCTTCAGCCGAGGTCCTCGGGGCCCGGCCCGGCGCGGCAGGGGGATGGCCGCCGAGGCCGTGTCTGCGCCCCCACCCCCCCACCTCCACGCTCCGGGCCTGGGGGAGGGGGCGCCGGCGCGCGGTCGCGGCCATCCCCCTGCCGGGGCTGGCGAGGTGCTGTTATTCCCTCAGGCCGTTGGCTGGCCCGCCGCTGCCTCCTGCAGGCCGTGGACCAGGTTCAGATGTGAGTTAGCCTTGCTGCCGTCGACCCTCGGGGCGGGGGGGGGGGGGGGGGGGGAGCCCTGGAGAAAGGTCTTGATTGGTGTGGGAGCCGGAGCTCCACGGCCCAGTTTTGAACGCCGCGGATCCACCCCTCCTAGCATAAGAAAATTATTTTCATTCAAATTTAGGATGGCGTTTCCAAGACGTAATGATGCAAAACAAGACTAGGAACTAGATCGCCCTCGCTTTCAGAAAGTACTGGAACGCTGGGATACTTGGAGAGGCTCTGAGATTACCGAACAAGCGGCCACACGTATATATATTTTTTGAAATGCGTTTTTGAGACTTCAGAAAATTGAAACCGAGTCTCTTGCTTCGGTGCTAACGCTGTTTTGCCCAGCAGTAGGGATGCAGGTTAAGTTGTGACTGAACCTCGGCTCACTAGTTTATAGTCTTTTGATAACATACGGTCAATTTTGAAATCTATCAAAATAGATTTAATGATCCCAAAGGATTATTTGCCGGTTATTTAGTTTATGTGTTGATCGTCGTGACGTTGATTGTTTTCACTGGCGTAAGACCGAGAAGTGTGGCAGGTGACTGGGTTAGCACGGCCAGCCGCCAGGTGTTGGAGGAGACAGGTGTGTTTTAGCCCTCGTTGGGCTGCCCTGCCCCCTGGGCACGTTCAGTCTAGCAGCCACTCACGGGCCAGACCCAGGCAGACTAGAACAGAACAAAGCTGGGCACTGGGGGTGGCTTCTTCCTTCCAGTTAAATATGTTCTTGATTGTGTGTTATCGGACCCAAGGATCTTCATGTTGAAGCGGTGGTAGCATAGCTGTGGACCGCCAGGAATGAAATGGCTGGTTCTGCTTTTCGTATTTGGCACACCAGTTGAGAGTCAACAGAGAAGTTCTATTACTTAGAGGCTCTGGAGCCTTTGAAAACCCCTGAACGCAGAGTGCTGTTTAGAAGTGGATAACAGGGTGCCTGGGGCTTTGTTTCTTGTATTGCCGTATGTATGCAGGCTCCCGTCCCTTGGCATTGTGAATCTTGGTTCATTGACTGGACTGTATCCTGCACGGGGCACAGAATCCCTGCAGGCAGAACCTCAGTAGCAGTGCATTACCAGGCACAGAGGCTGGCTTTTAGAAGAGGTTTGCTTGGTGCTGGTTGAATGAACGTAGGAAGCGGCAAGCAGATTGTCCTTGTAGGTCACTGGGAGCCAGTGGATCTTCCTTAAATTTTCTTGTATGGCATGCCATGGATGGATAATCTTGGTGCTGCCACAGGTCAGAGGTGGTCAAAGGTTAAGTTAGGCCAATGAACATTACCATGGACATTTTGTAGTGTTTTAAGTATTAATATTCAGCTTAAATATAGCATGAATCACTGTGTGAACAGCTATTCTCTTTTGTATTGTATGCATAATATACATCAGACCTGGAACATTGAATGGAATCGTTCTTGCTGGGAGGTGGACTAGGCGGCTGCCTCCCTTGGGTGCATAACAGCCTGTTGTCAAGTTTTTAAATCTAAGTTAAGTCTTGGCGTCTTTTAATTTAAACCCTTTGTACTGACTGCAGGGACTGTAACCTTGTGTGTGTTTGGTAGTAGCGGCTCTAGGATGTGTACCTGCTCTTTTCAGTTGGTAGGCAGTGTTGTAGGAGTTTATTTGGAGCTTTGCTTTGGCTGTCTCTGCATCCCTTCATTGCTAAGTAAGTTAATACTCTTGGCTTAGATGCTGGGTCTTTGGCCCTATCGCTTGCCTTCATGGTGAAATAGCTCATAGGTTTGTAGTCAGGGCTGAAGTTGCCTGAATTCTATAAAAATTATGTTTCATTAAACATTGGAAGAGCTTGAAGATACAGTGTGGAGTGATAACTCTCTGGTGATGTCTTGATGATAATAGTTTTCGTTGTCTGGGGATAGTCTCATATAGGTAGCTCAGGCCTTGAACTTTGCATTGTATGCCACCACAGTTGGTTCAGGAGGTTCTGGGACTTGAACCCAGGGCTCTGTGCATACTAGGCAACTACTCTACCAACTGAGCTCTATCACAAACCTCTTGTAATAAAGTATTAGAATACATTTTCTTATTCTACCTCCCCTACCATTACCATAAGTGAATGTGTGCACTTGTGTGCATGTAAACAGAGAAATGAGTCAGGTGTCCTCCTCTGTTCCCTTATATCATATTCTTTTGGGACAGGTTCTCTCCCTGAGGTCATGTATTCAGTTACACTGGTGAGCCAGCAAGTCTGTCTCCACTTGCCCCCCAGTGCTAGGGTAATAGGTGGGTGAGAGACCAGTGGTGCTGGAATCTGAACCCCGGTCTTCATGGCTGTACAGCAAGTTTTTTGTTTTTGTTTTTGTTTTTTTAGCTACTGAGCCATTTCTCCAGCCCCAGCAGTATACTTTAATAACTAAACACTTTACACGTTTAGGTCCTATATTTTTCAAGATGAACACATGAGGGAAAAAAGTCACTCACTCTTGGGGACCACATGCAATCAGTAGGGATCCCCAACTGTTGGTAGCAACCTGTATGTAGTGGTGGGCTGGCCAGAATACTGCCCTGGCCATTCTAACCTGTTATCCTCACCTTCGCCCCTGGTGTTTGTTTATGGCAGGAAGCTTGAGTTGATGATCTCACAATCTGGAAGGAGATAAGAGGAAAGAAAAAAAGAAAAGAAAAAAAAAAGGAAAAGAAGAAGAAAGCCTGATTCTGAGGCAGGAGCACTAGCACTCAGCTAGCCTGGGATACACAGTGAGACCTTATCTCAAAACAAACAAACCAAGAATGTGTTAGGAGAGGAACTATGTTACACTGAAAGGTACATACCTTGTGATGTGACTTAGGGCAGCGTGAACACTTTTCTAATTTGGTCATGGACTACGGTTGAGTCTTGTTTTAAACAACCTTTTGCATTTGTTTTTTTGTGTACTGTACTTCTGGAGCCAGTGTTAATCCACCAGGTGGGGTTCTAGGGACCAAAACTCAGGTTGTCAAGCTTGCTGGCAAGTGCCTTGCTGAGCCATCTCACAGGCCTTCAGTCCTTTGCCCTGAAAGCCTTTGGATATTAGCTTTCAGTGATGGTTACGTGTGGACTTAGATGTTAATGATGTTACTAAGAAATGGGGAAAGAAGGTAGATTCTAACTTGCATAGGCTGTCAAAATGATGGGTTATATTGTGAGCTCTTTCCACCTCCATTTTACCTCTGCACAAAGCCAAGGTAGTATTTGATTGCTAATTCTTTGAGAATTCTTTTCGGATTATTTGGGTCACAACTGAGCAAGGTGGTGTGGCGGGGGAGAACAGCTCTGGAGACAGGAGCTTTTAAAAATCTGTTTGCAGGGTGACACTTTTTCTCACTCTTGGAGCTTAGAATTGTGTGATTTGGTACTTACCTGTGGTGACACACACTTTGAATACGAACTGTCCGGTGTAGGTTTTGTCTCTTTGCTGGGTAGACACTGGCTTCCAGAAGAGCAGACCTAGTGGGGATTGGCAGCCAATGGATTCCTTTTCTCACCCAGCCTTTATCCAGTTTCTTCAAAAGTCCTTACTTCTCTAGTAAATTTTATTAGCTATAACTGAACACCAAATTAAATACCACTTGACTATCTCATGTCATGTCTTCCCTTGCTTCTTGTACCAAATTCCCTTAACTTCATGTATTGCTTAGTAATATGTGTATTGTCTCAACTCTTCATTTTTACCAACCAGAAGTACAGATAAAGTGTCAAGTGGTGGTTTATAAATTCTTAGTTGTTTTCAAGTCTTATCTTCCCTGTTCTAAAATAT
Organism: Peromyscus californicus insignis; assembly: GCF_007827085.1. NCBI lineage: Eukaryota > Metazoa > Chordata > Mammalia > Rodentia > Cricetidae > Peromyscus > Peromyscus californicus. Next base: position 38,403,310 of record NW_026294514.1, on the reverse strand, counting down.
GCAGTAATTGATTACTGGTTTTCATCTTAGTTCTCAGTTTTTGGTTTTTCCTCCCCAGATACTAGTACCCCACCTTCCTGTATTTTGATTAACTTCGGCTTTAGGCATTAAACCCCTTCACATAAGGTGACTTACATTACTTTGTGCACTGTGCTTCTTTGGGATTTCTCTGGAATCAGCTGTTAATCCTCACAGGTGTTAGTCTTTATTAGGGTAACTTGGTTGTCTTAACCTTTCTGACATTCTGCTTTCTGTAGACATTGACCTAAAGGGAGCAGTAACATTGAGTCCATATCTTGGGATGCTAGTCCTTGAGGTTACGGCATAGTCTAGTGAGAAAGTAGGAGTTTCAGATTGGTGGCAAGTTGGGCTGACCCCTGTGGAGTAGGTGTATTGAGATAGGGTGTGTCAACTGCACATGCTTCTGAAGGGAGAAGAGGAGACTCAGAGGTGGATGGACAGGGGAATGCTAGCAAGGAGCAGAGGCATTTGCAGAGACATATTACTTCAGTGCATTGGGGTACGTTTCAAGGGTTGGAGTATTCTCTCATTATTTTTGGAGCAGTAGTTAGTTGAAATATAAGTAGCATTTAGTGGGAACCTAAAGAGACAAGAGTTGTGAAGTTTAAGAAACATGGTTAAAGAGCAGTATTTCAGGCTGGAGAGATGGCTCAGTGGTTGGGAGCAGGGGCTGCTCTTCTGGTAGACTCAGGTTCAATTCCCAGCACCCACATGACAGCTCACAACTGTCCCCTTTCCAAGGGAAAAATGACTACTGAGCTATTTCTCTCTAGTTCGTTAAAAAAAAAAAAAAAGCAGTATTTCAACAAGAAGATTCTAGATTGAAGAACTATTGGAGCTGAGTGGTTACATTAGTCTTCTTTATTAAAGAAGAGGAGTTACAGGTGGGAAAAGTGTCCTTCAGAAGTGCCAAGATTGGTCCAGGAAGAGAAGGGAGGGGTGTGGTGCTACCAAGTAGCTTCTTTAGTGGCCGGTTGAATCTTTGCTTTTACCTATTTCTGAAATGTAATGGAAGCAATAGTTGATACGAGAATATTTACTTAAATACCTGTTTTTAAATTTCTTTTTTTCTTTTTTGGAAACTGGGTCTTATGCAGTACGGACTGGCCTTAGACTCCCGCTTTTCCTGCTTCACCTCCCATGTGCTCCACCATGCCTCTTTTCTTTTTTAAATACAAAGTTAACAGAATTTTAAACAAAAAGTTCATAGATAAGGATTGAAACAAACAGAATTGTCTGATGATTTGATTACATGTTTTTTGAGCTGTCACCCACTATGCAGGTAGTTAATATGAATTTGAGCCTTGGGTTGGAGCTCCTTGACTTGTGTTACGATATTTTCCCCAGGGGTTGAGTGTGTAAACTTGTGTGCTTCTATTAGGAATGACTGTAAGTCAAGACTGTCTGGGCTTTGTGAAGCTTCTGGGGAAATAAGCTTTTAAAGTGATGGCGCTGGCCTTATTTTCCTTTTTAAACATACCAAAACATCTATCTACATAGTAAGTTTCCTTAAAATCTCTTACCCTTGTTTTCAGTGAATAAGAGGCACCTATTTGACATTATAGCCAGAGCATCCAATTAAATATAAAGGATGGCTTAAAAGAGAAACTCAATTTACAATGTATATTGGACAAATGCTTATTAGGAAGGATTGATTTTTCAGTTATAGGATTTTCTAATGGCTCATGGCTTACCTAGTTCAAAGTAGCCTACCTAGCCAGCGTGATCTGAAAGATGGAACCTCGGAATTTGAGGTTTCAGTATGCTCTGTCCACTGGCCTAGTCCATCAGGTGGTACAGATGCCTGCTACTTAGTCTCTTTTAAGACTGTGCCCTGGTGTCTGTAAAAGCTGTGCTTGCTACTGTAGTCTCTTGATTGAGCACCTTCTTTGGGCAGGCGTTGTGCTAAGAGCTTTACACTAATTATGTCTAAAGAGTCACAACAATCCTGCTAGGCTGAGATAATAGCCTGTTTTCTATGTGAGAATACTGAAGCTAAGAGGTTTCTGGAAGGGCAGGCAATTCCCCAAGGTAATAGCCACCCTCCATTGCCCTTACCTTCCTGGCCACACTGCCCAAGGATTCACACAATTCATATGCATTTATTTGACATCCCTAAATCAACTTTAGGAATCTGTTTTTACTTGATTCGATAGAATAAAGAAACTTCTTAACGCCAGCATTTATAAGTGAGTAATTGAAAGAGTGCACCTGCTGTGGAGCCTTGGGTTTCTCTAAAGCATTTCTGTGTGCAAGACTGATTGAGCCAGGGAGAGAAAACCAGCTGGGAAAGCAGTGGAGTTGAAGAGGCCCACCATGCCTGCTGGGTACCTGCTCTGGAATGAGTTGAACATCATTCAGCTGATGTTCCCTGCCTACCTACCCCTAGGCTGAGACTGGGTCAGATGACAGCTATTTTTCAAGAAATGGGACCTCTAAATTCAAACATGGAAGGAAGGTGGTTCTGTGTCAGTATTGGGAAGGAGGAAATGGTTGCTGGACTGCTCTGAGTAGCCACTGCGCTGCCACCTTGAAGGATTCCCTTTGGTAATTGTGACTGTTGCTGATTTGAGGGTGTATGCTCTATCCCTCGTTTTGTAGGACTGCACTGTGCAGGAGGAGTATGAAAGTGTCCGCACTGGATGGAGTGCCCAGCCTTTCCTGTGTTCAGAGTCTTTGTTCCATCACAGCGGTACACAGCTGAAACCTCAATCCAGTAGAGCGTGAATTGTTTCTAAACAGGTTTGTCCTTTAACTTGTAACTTTTTCACTGTTTCATTTGACTTGCTCAGTAACTACATATGCAGATAAGGTCCCTGTGATGGAATTTTACTCTGTATAATAGAATAAGTGAATGACCTCAGAACCTTTCATTAAAGAGAAATATATTCAGAACTATGAATACACTTCAAATGTATTAGCATATCTTAGTTGTGCAAAATAACTGATTTCAGTGTGGCATTTTCTCTTGCATCCTTTTGCTACCTAGTTGACTTGACTCAGTTGTTTCTTTGGAGAGCCACCTGCCTGCTTGGCTAGTTCCAATAGTAGATGAGGGTATGTTAGACCACACCTGCCTAGAAGTTGAGAGGCCAGGCTGCAGGCTGAGGGCTCCAGCTAGACTAGACGCCAGGGTTGAGAGTCACAGGACAAGGGAAAGTGTTCCTCTTGTCTGAAAGTAGCTTGTAGTGTTGTTGGGGAATGAACTAGTCATCTTAGATATAAAGCGGAGTTCTCTAAACTGAGTATCGAGGATCAGGATTGGGATTCAGTTTAGGAGATTGAAAGTGAGAAGCAAAAGAAATATGTTGGAGAGAGTACTGTGTTTATATTTTTAATGTGCAAATGCTTATTTGAAGGAGTTTTTTTATATTCCAAAAAAACATTTGTGTGTGTGCTTGCATAGAATTTTTTCCTGGACTCTTAACCTTCCTGGTGTCGGTGTGAGTAGTTTTGTTGCTGTCCGTTGTTAAAGTCACAAATTAGCATATTCTAATTCATCTTAATAAAATTGTGAAATAATTAAAATAATTTTATCTTGTATATTGAAAAACACTAACCTGTGTAACAGTTTTGTCAACTTGATACAACCAGCCTGGGCAAAGCATCTCCATGAAGGGTTATCTGCATCAGGTTGGCCTGTACAGGGGCCTGCCTGTGTGGGGGGTGGGGGGTGGGGATTGTCTCGGTTGCTTTAATTGATGTGGGAAGACCCAACCTGGAAGTGGGCTGCACATTCCCTGGTTTGGGGCCCTGAACTGTGTAAGAGTGATTAAAGTTGCCTTGTGATAACTTCTCAGTGAAACTATCTAATATTTTCTCAATTTCCACTGCTTATATTTTCATAACTAAATGTTGTTCAGAACTAAGCATGTGCAGTGATTTTACTTTGTACTACATATTTTTCTTTGGTGTGAACAGTGTATGCTGGCTTTACTTCTGGGCACCAGTCATGACTAGGCTCACGTTATCCGACTGGCGGTGCAGTCTCTGCCTTGTCCTGAGTATCGGTCATCCCTCCTCTGTTGGCTCGCTTGTCCCAATTCTTCGCTCGTTTTCCCTCTACTTTTTGGAATTGTTACTTTTGAGAAGTCAACTCTTTTTTTTTGTTTTTAAATGAAAAAACTTGTGTTTCTCTTTTCTCCTTCTGATTCTTTCTCCCTCTTCCTCCTTCATCCCTTTTAAAAATGTGTCTCTTAACTTTATTATTGAAGTGCCTTGGTTTATGATTTGGTGTCTGTGTCCTCAGACCAGACAGGGCTAGGAACTAACACCTGGGAAATACCTGCCTCACTTGGGCCTTGTTTTGTTCTCACACCTGAACAGGAAGCAGATATTTCGCCAGAGTCTGAGGCCAGAGGCATAAAAACACCAGAGAATCCAGGTGCCTGTTAGTTCCCGAGGCTTCTCCCTACATGGAGAATCATCTGTTCCTCTGTCCTCATGAAGTTGAGGAGGTGGCTGGCTGGCCCTGGGTTCTGCTCCTCTGATTGGGAGCATGTAGCCCTGTCTCCATGGGATTCCTGAGGCAGGTGGCATTTTTCTATTATGATTGCCTTTGGTGGAACCCTCAGTGGTGTGGGTATCACTTCATCCTTTGATTCTGGGGTTCTGTGGAGACTTTCCATTTTCAAGGACCTTGACAGTTTCAGGTTGTTATTACTGTTGTTGAGATGTGTGTGTGTGTGTGGGGGGGGGGCCTCTCACTGTGTTCAAGACCAATGGGCTTCAGTGATCTTCCTGCCGAGTAGCTGGGGCTGCAGGAGTACACCACCACACCCAGCTGACCTCAACACTTTGCGAGAACTAGTCCGTATTTTGTAGGATGCTTCACTGTTAGAATTTACCTTACAGTTTTCTTATGCTAAGACTAGGTTATGACTCTTCCTCTGAATGGAGGGTAAATTACCATCATTTGACTCAGTGATGGCCATGGCCTTGATCACCAGGCTGAGGTTGTGGTTATCAGATTTTTCCCCACTGAAAACCTAATCTGTATTTTTTATAAGGTTTTTTAATTTTATGTGTATGTGTGTTTTGTCTGCATGTGTGTGTACATCATGTGTGTGCTTGGTGCCTGTGAAAGTGAGAAGAGGGTGTTGGATTCCCTGGAACTGGAGTTAGGAGTGATTGTGAGATACCATGTGGGTTCTGAGAACTGAACTCAGGTCCTTTGCAAGAACAACAAGTTGTCTTAACTTCTGAGAGCCAGCTCTCCAGCTGCTGTCTGTCTGCTGACATTTGTTTGTTTACTTGGGAGGATGCATCTCAGTGAGTGGGTGGAGGTCAAAGGACAACTTCCTAGGATTGGTTCTTTTCTGACAGTCGTTAGGGAAGGGTCTCTTGTTTTTGCTGCTGTGCTGGGTATCAGCCTTCCCCCATCCCAGTTCTCTTATCTCCACCTTCTGTCTCCCTGTGGGAGTGTTACTCCAAGCCATCCTCTTGGCCCCTAGTCTGTGTTCTTTAGAAATCACCCTCCCAGCCTGCATTTGAAGGGTGGGGAGTTACTCATTCCATATGTGTTTATAATTTTACATGAGAAATAAGTATCTCACCCCAGTTGATTAGTTCAAGTTATATGCTTACATTGGACTAGACTCATACATAGTCCCTAATACTGTGGGTTATGATCTAATACTATGTGTGTGTAGTTTGTGAGAGCTAAGTAACAAAATGTGGGCCTGGGTAGCTCAAGCTACCCAATGGAAATGCGTTGTCTTTTTATAAGATTTTTTTTAAATTTTATTTTATGTGTATGTGTGTTTTGTCTGCATGTATGTGCGTGCACTATGTGTGTGCTTGGTGCCTATGGAAGTCAGAAGAGGGTGTTGGATTCCCTGGCAGTATAGTGTCATTTTATCTTGATCATCTATAAAAATCTTTTTATTGAGTTACGGTCACATTCTAAAGAACTAGAACTTAGAGCTTAGATTTCCTGTTTTGGGGGGTACACTCAATCCCTAATAGGATCAGGAAAGGGTAGATATGCTGTTGTGTGGGCTTAGCAGAGTGTCTAGTTACAGTAATATTTTAAAAGGTGCTTTTAGGCACTGTCTACAATCTTCAGAGAAGATCAGAAAGAAAGCCCTTAGGAAATAATTCTCAGATTATAACTGAAGATTTTTGTTCAGTCTTGTGTAACTGCTAACATTTCTGCTGATTCTCAGATGTTTAACAGCTGAGCATTGGAGTCACCTCATGCTTCATTCTTGCTTTCTTTCTGAAGTAATTCAAAGGTTGGCCAAAGTGAGGAACACAGCATCAGAGCCTGGTGCGACAGAATTAATCTTGTCTCTTTTACAAGATAGTCATGTGACCATAGTCAGCTCGTCCCTGTACTTCCCTTGGGTCTTTATATTGTATTTTCAGGTGGCAACCCTCCTGGAGTTCTGCTTTAAAAATACCCTGCCATACATTTTCTTATTGTGGTCTTTCCTCAAGTAGCCTCCTCCCTCCCTCTTTCTTTCCTCTCTCCCTCTCTCCCTCCCTTCTCCCTGTCTCCCTGTCTCCCTCGCCCATTTCCCTTTTTCTAGCTATCCTAGCATAAGACTTGTTCTTGTTGCCCTCCCTTCTATTAGCATCAAAGCACGGTGAGCGCAGGTGGCTTGTCATCCAGGTTCACTGTCTGATCCCAGCCTGCAGAAAAACGTGTGTGGAACCAGGCGGGGAGTCGAAGGCCTTTGAGTTGCTACATCCCTGGCGCTTTACTGACTTGAGTTGCTCTTGGACCTGCTGCTCCCTTGTTGAAGTCACTCAGTGTGAGGACCCACCGTTGACAACCCGCTCTTAGAGCTGCATCTGGAGTGAGGGGTAGCAGACTTTCCTCTTGGAAGCTGGGGGATAACTTCTGAGATTCAAAGGCAGAAGAGATTAGAGATATTTGGAAAAGGAAATGAGTGTCAAGGGGACACGGAGCTTTGGTTGCTTCTGTGCTGTCAGCTAAGCAAACTGGTGACTCAGTGCCTATTTGTGCCTTACAATGACTGTGCTTCTACCAATCCCTGAAGGTCTTCTCCCCCTCCAGGAGTCCTAAGTGATGACTGAGGCCATGTGTGAAGCCACCTTTTTCCTAGAGCTACACATGTCTGGATTTTATCATGGCAAACTTCAGGGTGACTGGTACAGTGCTAGGCATTAGGATGCTGTCTCAAAGGGGAAAAAGCTATAGCTGTGACCTCACTAGTGTTCCTTTGCATTTGAGTTAGGTCTTGGAGAAATACAAGCCTCCAAAAAGGAAGTGTGCACACTTACAAAGTATTGTCAATGACACCTGCTGTTGAAGAGTGTGTAATTAGTTTTTGGAGTTTGTAGCAGGTACAGAGATGTTGGTGACTGAGGGAAGGTCTTTAGAGAACCAAGTAATACTAGGTGGTGGGGAATATTGTTCTGTTTGGGGATATATATGTAAATATGTATGTGGGGAGCGTACACTGTCCTAGAAAATATCAGTTCTCTCTGTACCTTCTCTACCTGTTGAAATGGGGTATTGATAGCCGTTGCAGATAACATGTAATACTATTAATCTAAACCTCACCTGTATATCAAATTACTTCAGGTTTTTAGTATTACCCTTTATTATACATGTGGTGTAAGGAAACTGTCGGTACTATTAATAAAAATGTAATTGTGAAGGAGGATGATTAAAAACAGCCAGACATACAAAGACTGTTATGGGGTGTGTGTGTGTGTGTGTGTGTGTGTGTGTGTGTGTGTGTGTGTGTCAAACCTAGTGCCTTGGGCATGCTAGGCAAACATTCTACCACTGAGTGACACACCTGGCCCCTACTTTGCCCATGTTATCACCAATATATACATTTCAATTATACTGTCATTCTGGTAAACATCTCTCACTAAATCAGTGGTAGAATAATTTTCTGCCTTTCGAGACAGGTTAAATTTTCAGAAATAGCTAAAAAGTTGTTCACCAGGGCAGTGGTAGCACATGCCTTTAATCCTAGCACTCAGGAGGCAGAGGCAGAGACATCTCTGAGTTGGAGGCCAGCCTGGTCTACAGAGTCAGTCCCAGGACAGCCAAGGCTACACAGAGAAACCCTATATCAAAAAACCAAAAAAAAAAAAAAAAAAAAAAAAAAGACAGTTAATCATGCGTATAAGAGTAATGAATTAAATTTTTTGGCTCATAAGTATTGTATACCACCTAAATGAAATTGAGGGAGCACATTTAGGCATTAGATGGCTCAGTGGTTCAGAGTGCTCAGTGCTCTTTTCAGAGCCACATTGGGTTCCCAGTACTCCTGTCAGATGGCTCACAAGCACCTTTAGCCTCAGCTCCAGGGGAATCCAATGCCTCTGACCTCCACAAGCACCTGTACTCACACACACTACATATACAAAACTTTAAAATGATAAAAATAATCTTTAAAAAAAGAAAGAATTCTTTCAGTAGGAAAGAGGAGCCAGTAATGTACTAGATGATGATATATTGATTTATCACAACTTTAAGAGGTCATTCAGACATAGCATTCATGTTAAATAGGTTTTGCTTAGATATAAATGTGATTAAAGAGTGTTGCATTTGCTGGGGAGGGTGCCTCACTTGGCTGAATACAGGCCTGGGAGAGCTCAGGCCGTTAGTTTCACCTTTACATTGTAGGGCTCTTCTGACCCATTTCAATCCATTCTGCCAATTTGTGGCTGGAATGTGAATTAGATCTATCCTGTTGTACGATGAGCTGAAGAGTGGAATTCCATCGATTGAGCTCTTTGGAATGGGAAAATGATTAGTAAAGCTAAAACAGACTCAAAGAACTGTTGATGTTAGTGAGAATTTAGATTTAGTTATTTGTGTGCTTTCCTGTGTCCCTCTCTAAATGGCAGCAGGGGTCTGACTTCAACAGTTACTGGTTAAGCACTGACTGTGCATGGGTCTTGGGACTATTCAGCTGATAGTTTTAACCTTCTTGTAGTTTCTGGGCACCACCTCACAGAATCCTGACCACAGTCCTACCTGGTAAGTATTCCTGCCTATTAGGAATATAACTGAGAATGGTTATGTGCTAAGGGTAAGTGGGAGAGCTGTGATGTAAAACCCATCTTATACCCACATTTCTAAGGACCTTGTCAGAACAGTCATAAATAAGTTGCTCCATCGTTCATCTAAATGGGTGGTTCTTGTGTTGGGTATGATGGCATACAGCTGTAATCGGATGACAAAGGCAGGAGCATCATGAGCTTGAGGCCAGCCTAGGCTGCCTAGAGAATTCTGCCAGGGCTGAATCATGAAAACCTATCTCAAAGCTAACCAACCAACAAGACAAACAGAGCTAGCTAAATACATAAATGAACAATGCTGGTGATTCCCAAAGAGGAGTAGTTTTGCTGATAGAGGACATTCAAAAGTGACCAGATGTTTTTTTGATGGTCACAAGTTAGGAGAGGGTGCTGCTGACATCTAGTGGTTGGAGGCCTGGGACCTGCATGTCTTTTCACTCCCAGAGAATTATCTGACCCCACATGCAAAGGTGGGGACACCCAGACTTAAAATATTAAAAGCTACAAATCCAGTCACTCCCATGGCCTGGCTTCCATTCCCACTGACTCCCCACCCCACCCCACTGCTCTCCTCTTCGTCTCCAGCTGTCTTTTTGGTGAGGCAGTCTGACTGATGCTAACTATCAGTTCTCTTAGGTACATTGATTATGTGTTTTAAAATGCTCCTAAAAGTCTGAAAAGAGAAAAGCAAACTTTGTATTTCAGATGCTCTGATGTTATAGCACCTTCTAGAGTGCAGGGACCAGGGTTAGTTACAGATTCGTTCTTAGAATCTACATAAAAGTTAAAGAGGGGTTCTGGGAAAGCTTTGGCCACGAAACACTGTAGTGTGAATATAGTCATAATGCTGTCGGTGAGCAAGCACACTGTAAAGAGAGTACATTCCAGAGCTTGCTTGGTTAGGCTTTGAAAAATGAGATTCGTATACCATTGAACTCTGTTCTCCCTGGCTACATAATATATGCTTAGATATTGGTGAAATTATTAAGGCAACTCCACATAGTTAAAAGGGAGGTTTATTTTGTGGGGTAACTTACAAGTGAAGGGATAGGTAACAGGGTCTGGGAAGGGTGTAGCAAAGTCCAGAGGTGTTCTCTGGAGAACTCTGCTCGGTCTACCTCCAGTGTCCAGGGTCCAGGAACCAAGAGAGCTCCCCCATCTGGATCTCGGGTCTTTAGGGGTCCTCTCTCGGCTCCGCGTTGTAGCCTCAAAGTGGGTGGTATTTCCAGGTCAAAGCTAGAACGGCTACCCACTACCCTTAGAAGCCTGGTTTAAGGGCTGCAGAGATGCTTCAGTGGGTTAAGAGCTCTCTTGCTCTTCCAGAGGACAAGAGTTTGATTCACAGCTTCCTGTAACTCCAGCTCCATGGGGATCCAGTGACCTCTTCTGGCCTTGACAGGCACCCATGCTTGTGTGGTGAGGGCACATAACACACATTTACTTTTAAAAATGCCTAGTTTAAGAATTTGATATCAAAAGTAGGTATGTTTGGTATAGCGTAATTTTTTGTTTATGTGTTTTATTTCTTGAGACAGGGTTTCTCTGTGTAGCTCTGGGTGTCATGTAAATCACTTTGTAGACCAGGCTGGCCTAGAACTGACAGAGATCCACCTGCCTCTGCTTCCTTAGTGCTTGGATTAAAGGCGTGGGTTACCACACCTGGCCACTCTGTTTTGACTGGAGGAAGAAACTGTTGTATTTAAGTGTACAGGAAACAAAAGGTACATTGTACATTCACCATGTTGGTAGTAAATATGAAGTTGTAGGCAATGCTTAGATGTTTTCTGTTTAGTGAAGTTTAATGCTTAGAAAACTTAATTCTTTACAGTGTCAATTTTTTAAAAAAATTTTAAACATAGAAGGGTGCATAGCAATTACTCAGAAGTTCATTTTTAAACAAGGAACTTGAAGGCTAGGGTATTTGGTGTCTGGCTCAAATGACATAATAAAATAGCAATTCTGTGGGAATAGGTTATACTTTAAGACAGGGTCTTGTTGGTTGCTCAGACTGACCTTGAACAGATTAGCCCCCTGTCCTTCCCTCCTGGGAGCTGGGGTTACAGGGGTATGCCACTATACAAAGCCCTAGGACCATACTTATAGTTAAGAACTAATATATTCTTTTTGTTGTTTTTAGACAAGGTTTAGTTGTGTGTGGTGGTTTGAATGAGAATGGCCCCCATAGGCTCCTGTATTTGAATGCCTGATCCCTAGTTGGTGGAACTGTTTGGGAAGGATTAGAAGGTGTAACTTTTTTGGAGGAGGTGTGTCGCTGCGGGTGGGCTTTGAGGTTTCAAAAACTCATGCCATTCCCAGTTTCTCTTTATTTGCTTCCTGCTTGGGGATCAGATGTAAGCTCTCAGCTTCTGCTCCAGCATCATGCCTGCCTGCTGCCTGCTAACACGCTTCCCACCATGGTGGTGTGGACTCACCCTCTGAAACTGCAAGCAAGTTCCCAGTTAAATGTTTTCTTTTGTAAGTTATCTTGGTCATAGTATCTCTTCACAGCACTAGAAGTAACTAAGATAGACTATAGCCAAGAACTAAGATACTCTTTGTTTTGAGACAAAGTGTTATTGTGTTACCCAGACTCATCTCAACTTGTGTCCTATCACAGCCTGTGCTAGGATTGCAGGTGTGCTCCACTATACCTAACCCTTGACTGATTTTTAATTCTAGATCATATTAACTAATTACTGGAGCCTCCTCCTCAAGGGTCTCATTTTTAGCTCAGGATGATCCATCAAGCCCATTTGATATTGTTTGAAGTTTTGATTAACATTTTATTGCATTTTCCTTCTCATTACTTGCTTTCAAGTGTACAGTTTAGTAGTGATAATTTTTTTGAAAATGCTTTGCAGCCTCTTGCTCTTATTTTTAAAACATTTTTGTGACCCCTAACAAACTCAGTTAAATAGTAACTCTCTATTCCCCTTCTCCTAGTGAAATCTGTACTCTTTTACTTTTTCTTTGTTTAATATATGGTCTTCCTTTGTTGTCCAGACTAGTCTCAAGCACCTGGGTTCACATCATCCTCCTACCTCACCCTTTCGAGTGGCTGGAACTACAGACATATATGCACATCCAGCTGTAATCTAGCTTATTAATTTGCCTTTCCTAGATTTTTGTTTGACTAAAATTGTTTCATTTAGCATGCTTCAGGGAATGGCCATGTTTACAGCATATATCAGAACTTCATTTGTTTTTATACCTAAAACATAATAGACATTTTTAATATATTGCACATTTTTCCTCCATCTGTTAATGGAATGTTGTGGGTTTTCCCTCTAGCCCTTTCAGTATTGTGAATAATGCTTCAATGAATATATTCTGGATATTAAACTGTCATCAAAGATTTGTTAAATATTTTCCTGTATTCTTAGGTTATCTTTTTCATGATAATACCCCTTGATATAAAATAATTTCAATGAGAGAGAGCAAGTTTATCTATGTATTTTACTCATATTCATTCATGTCATTGCAAAAATGTTTTGGTAATAGAGGCCAGAAGAGGGCATCAGAGCCTCCCACAGGTGAAGTTGCTTGCAGTTGTAAATTGCCTTGTGGGTATTAGAAACCAAACCTGCGTCCTCCAGAAGAACAGCCAGTGTGCTCTTAACCACTGAGCCATCATTCCAGCTCCTGTGACACCCCTTACTTTGTAATCTGTGAGGCATAGGAGTAAACAAATTTGTTTTTCATCCAGATTCTAGAAATCAGAGATGAATACGTACAAAGGATTAGCCCTAGGATATGATTCATTAAGTACTAGATGAATAATGTCAGGCAGGGGACTGAAGAGATGGCTCAGTGATTAAGAGCATGTATTGCTCTTCCAGAGGCCTGGGTTCAATTCCCAGCACCCACATGGCAGCTCACAGCTGTCTATAAATAACTCTTAAGTCCAGGGATCTAAGGTCCTCATGTGCCCTCTGTGGGCACCTAGCACACACACTACACATACTTATTTACATGCAAGCAAAGCACTCATATATAAAAATAATAAATCTTAAATGTCAGGCAGCTAGGCACGACAATGCATTCTGATAAAATACTTCTTGCATTCTAAGAACTTTTGCTAGTCCCCAAAGCCAGAGTAAGTACTGCGTCTTGAGGTCATTTAAGTCTGCGATCCTACTATGTACTCAGCCTGTTTGTTTAACCTGCCTTTAAGAAAACACTGTAGGGCTGGAGAGGTGGCTCAGTGGTTAAGAGCACTGACTGCTCTTCCAGAGGTCCTAAGTTCAATTCCCAGCAACCACATGGTGGCTCACAGCCATCTATAATAGGATCTGACGCCCTCTTCTGGCGTGCAGAACACTCATACATAAAATATAAATAAACAAAATTTAAAAAGAAAACACTGTAAAAAACAACCTTACTTGCCTTACCCACGTAAACAACTTTTACAGCCTAAGCTAACGCATAGCTGTGATCTTAGTCATGTATCATTCCATGCCCCTGACCTAGGAGTAATGCATGTGTGTTATAATAATCATTTGCTGAAACCAGCAAATAAGGTTGAAAGTAATCTTGTTAAATGAATACCTGTAATGTTGTATGCAATGTACAGATGGTTACTGGTTTATTTGTTACCTGAGTCCATTGGGTCTGGTGGGGTCAGTGACTTAATCCCTTGTAAACCTCTGTTAAAGATTTCTGTAAAGTATCCCTCATTTCTTCCCCATGTGCTCTTCTCTGGGCTCTTCAGTAAATACAAAGCAGAAGCCCTTTGTTAGGGAGGACAGAAGACAGGCAGAGCAAAGTAAAGAGTTCTCTGGGCTCACTCTTCGTCAGAGACTAAGGAGAGGGGTAGTATTGATTCCCTCCCTTCAAGAACACTGGTGCATCATTGGTAACTCCTGAGTTTATCATTAATGTGTTCAAACTGATGCAGCCAGGATTGTTTGTTTTAATAATGCATACACATACATACATACACACGTCATATACATACACCCATGTGTATGGTTTGCCATATATTTTAATAAACATTTAACGTAAATTATCTTGTATGCGTAGTCTCTCACATTAAGAAGTTTTTATAAAAATTTTTTTGAAGAATCAGGCTCGGCTTGTTGGAATGACTGCGTTATGACTTCTCAGTGAGGTGTGTAGTTCTTCCTGCCAGCTAGATTTTATTTGTCTTCATATGTATAATTATTATCTTTTGTGTTTAAAATTGAATATTAAAGCCAAGCAGTGACATCTCAAGGCAGGAAAATTGACAGTTTCAGGCCAGCCTGGGCCTTGTATCATGAAAAAAAAAATCAATTATTAATGCTACCATTTTTTTCTTAGATACCTTAGACAGTGAGTTTTGGTGGTATTTATTTATTTATTTATGCTTGTTTTGGGGTTCTGTAATGTTGGGAATTGAAGGCAAAGCCTCATGTATCCCAGGCAAGAACTCTAGCACTAAACTTTATCCTTTTAGACAAACTTTTAATTGAAACAGATTCAACTTCTGAAAGAAACAGTTTTAGAGTTCTGATTATTTTCTTTGAATTTAAATTTCACTGATTAAATAAAATCATTACATGGTAGCAAACTTAACATGATGTTGGAGTTTTCAAACGAGCTGGACATGGTAGTGCATACTAGTAGTACCCGCACTTGGAAGGTGGAGACAAGAGGATCAGGAGGAGTTTGAGGCCAGCCTGAGCTACTTGAAACCCTTTCTCAGCAAACCAAAAAAAGAAAAATAGATAAACGTTGTACAAGTAAATATCTTTTTGCCACCTTTTCTCCTATTTCCTGGACAAGAAATGAAACTGCATGCAAGAATATGAAATGGGAAGTAGTGGTAATGGGATGCAGTGAGAGAATGAATGTCTTGGGAACTTGAAAAAAGAAAGTAGCAGAAAGGGCTGACCACCGCACAAGTGTGGTTGCCAGGTCCTGTTGGCCCATTTAAGACAGCAGATCAATGACTGTTTATGTTACCATAAAGGAACAGCACTTCCTGGCTGCACTCCTGAGTGTTGCTTTTCAAAGCCTGCTGATACAATGCAGAGCGAACTGTTGGTTGACTATCAGCGGTGTGGTTGAAAAGAGAGGCTCTGCAGTCAGCCTGATCTGCAGCTAGCACCAGTACTTTCTCACGGTAGTACATAGTTATGCTCATCAGTTGTTTGTGTCCTCCACAACTTTAGGTTTTGAGTCCCTAGTGTGTTTACTGTTCGAATGAACTTTATATCTGAAAGAATTATTACACTTCTTCCCAAGAGACCACAAACCTGAAAGATATTAATGGGATTTCCAGATTCTAAGTTTGTAGTCTACACTACAGCAGCCTCCATTTCCATAGGTGAAAGGGGGAGGTGCCTGCTAACTACTACTATTTCTTAAATCTGAAAAAATTAATTGTTTGAAAATAGTGGAAAAAGTCACAGGAACAAAATAATCAGTTACCAGTTTTTGAGAAAGTCCAGAGGATCTCGAGGTGGCAATGTTGTGAAGAACCAGTCAAAGAAGGGGAGAGTCCTCTCAGGAGTCCAGGAGTGTAAGTCGGACTGACACCTTCACTGTTTGTTGCAGTTTTCTTTGGAAGTTTTGAGTCACTTCAGTTTGATGGGGGGGGGGGGGTAGGTGAAGTGGGGGGAACACATGACACTTAACATTGTTTCCTCCTGTTGTGACCCCAGTGCTGTTGCTTCTAGAAAATAATACGCTTCTGGAATGGTTAAGCTACCACACTTTTAAAATTACATTTTAAAATTTGACAATGAGACTTGTATCTCAACACTTTTTTCTTTCTTTTGCCAGGACTCACTGTGTGGTCCAGGTTGGCCTATAACTCAAGATGCCCCATCTCTTGAATGCGGGGATCAAGGGATATGCCATCTCACCCGTTTTCGTAGAACTTGGTGTTTATGAAATGGGATGGCATAGTCCTTAGCATGTCATTCCTGTGCGTCAGTGTGCAGACTGAGATGATATGAAAGAGTTAAAGGATGTTGAAACAAAGTTTTATATAGTTAAATAAGCTGTGTCTAGGAAAGAGTCAAGGACACTCCCCCCACACACACACCCAACACACCCATGCATCACTATACCCCCTACACTCCCCCACACACCCCATGCACCCCCACCCACACATACACCCCATACACCACACACCCACACCATACACCTACCCTACACCACACCCCACACACACATACCCTCCACACACCCACACCATACACATACACTACACCACCACCCCCACACACCCCCACTTCTCCCATACATACCCATGTCCCTCCACTTCCCCCAACACCTCCCACACACACCCCATACATGCACCACACACACACACACACACACACACACACACACACACACACACACACACTTCTTCTAGACAGAGGCTTTCTTCACATCTTCTGGCTTTATTTTATGGTAGTGTTGGCCAGAAATTCTAGACAGAGACCATAATTCTGATCCTTAATTGGACTGCCCAGCTTCCCTCTGTTAGTAAGCAGGCATGTTTTACTGCTGCCCCCAGGCAACTCCTCAAAAGGTCAGGGGAAAGCATGACCAAGAGCATTGGTCAGGACGGGTTAGAGTTCAGAGGTACGAAGAGTTCAAACTTTTTAAACTGGGATATGGATATCTAATTTTCTAAGGATATTCCACACCACAGAAGAAGTATAATCTATTAACCTTGAATAGAGTGGATGAAAATATTGAGCAATCACTTTTTTTATTAACCAGTAGACATCAAAGCAAAAGGCAAAGTGTGCTTTATTTTGTTTTTGCCAGACTGCGCATTAAACCTAGGGCCGCCTCATGCCTACCACTGAGCTACCTCCTCAGCCCCAAATGTGTTACTTTATATATAAACGAGGAGCCTTGAAATAGGCTGTTTAATCTTGGGAGTCATTTAATAATCCTCCAGGAATGTAGTTTCTCGTGCAGGAATCTAATACTTCTCCTAGAAAGTTTACTCAGACAGCAGATACACTAGAACTAAAGAGATGAATGCAGAAGGACATAAAGGCCAGGGGGCCTCTGGCCTTTGCTTTGTGTTCTTGGAAAGGCCTGTTTGCATCTTCTTGCTCATTCACAGCTGATGCTGTTCTCTTTAGTTTAGAGATTGACTTAGAGTATTAGGAAACACTGAGCTTGAGTAAGCCATACAGCTGTTACCTGCTAAACAGTTAGGTGACAGATGGTGGCTAAACCCGAAAGTGGTAGCTAGAGAATTTTCTCTTGGTCTTAAATAAAGCATATCAGTCCCTTCAGGTTGTTTTAATAGTTTAGATGGTGAGTTGTGACTAATTATAGATATATGAAGAAACTGCACTTTAGTGTAGAAGATCTTTTCAGAATAAGGAAATCTTACTTCAGGTGAACTGTGGTTCTTTTTTCACGTGAGTCACTTTATCATGAGTGACCTTGAAACCATATGAAGATTATAGAATTTTTTCTTTTTTTAGTGATTTATTTAACTTTATTTTATGTGCATTGGTGTGAAGGTGTCAGATCCCCTAGAACTCAAGTTACAGAAGTTGTGAGCTGCCATGTGGGTGTTGGGAATTGAACCCGGTTCATCTGGAAGAGCAGCCAGTGCTCTTAACCACTGAGCCATATCTCCAACTCCCATTCTTTTTTTTTTTTTTTTGAGACGGTGTCACTATGTAGTTTAGGCTAACCTCAAATTCAAGGCAGTCCTTCCGCCAGCCTCATTGTGTATATCAATCACCACATTTGGCTTGGGATTGTGGAATTCTTTGTAATTGCCATTTAAAAATATTTTCATGATGATTTTTTTACTACTCAAAATGCAATACTCTCTAGTTCCTTGTTAGTACAAAAGGAAAGTATTGTTGTCCCCAGTGTGAACACTGGAGGGCGTTCCATTATTTTTGTTTTGAATTGAGAGGAGAAATAGCTTGTAGCCTGAAATAATTTCTGTTGAGTCAACTTAACACAGTTTCCTTACCTGAAATTTGATCATTTGAAGTTTCAAATCTTTATCCTTGCTTAAGCCCACGACAGAGCAGGTGTGGTGGTGCATGCCTTTATTCCCAGCACTTGGGAGTTAGAGGGGCAGGCAGATCTCTGTGAGTTCAAGGCTAGCCTGATCTATATAGTGAATTCCAGGACAGCCAGAGCTATATAGTGAGACCCTGTCTTTAAAAAGGGGGGCGGGAAGGAAGAAGAGGAGGAGGAAGGAAAAAGGAGAAGAAGAAAGAAGCCTTCCACACCTAGTTGTCCCATGTACTTCTGGGGTTAATAATGAAAAAAACATCTGCAAAGGATGTATATATGTTACTTAGCATCGTTATCACTTGTGGAATCTGAACAGGATTCTGATTCTCCGGACATCATTTTAAACTTTGTTTCTTGAAGCTAGATGCTCTTTTGAAAAGCTAAGTCTTAGAAAGAGACTTTCTTTCCCTTCTTCCTTCCCTTTCCATCATTGAAACAGTCTCATTTTATAGCACAGGCTATTCCTAAACTTGCTGTGTGGCCAGATTCACCCCTCCTGAATCACCCTCACGAGTGCTGGGCTTAAAGGTATGCACCACCACATCCTGCACCCTACTTTTCTTGTTCTGAAAACCACTGAAGAGCTAACGTAGTAACATTTCCCTAGAGTCCCAGCACTTAAGAGGCTGAGATGGGAGTATTGCTTGAGCCCAGCCTAGGCAAAATAAAGAGACTGGTCCTAGGGGTTTAAAAAAAAAAAAAAAAAGATAAAAATGCTTGAGCCCAGCCTAGGCAAAATAAAGAGACTGGTCCTAGGGGTTTAAAAAAAAAAAAAAGATAAAAATGCTATGCAAGAGTAAAGTTTTTCTCAGGATTCAGCTATTTGTATTTTAGTGTGTGTGTGTGGGGTCTCCTTTAGCCCATTCTGGCCTAACTCCCTATATACCTGAGGATGACATTGGACTTCCTGATTTCCTTCCCTTCACCTTCTGAGTGTTGAGACAACAGGCATGCACCATCACACCTGCTTTATTTGACTACTTTCTCGGCGTTGAACCCAGGGCTTCCTGAGGGGTTAGGTAAGCACTCCTACCAAATTGGTATTTCCCCAGCCCTCAGAGTATACTTTTATATTAGCCTGAACAGAAAAGGTTGATGCTTTTCTTAGAAAATCGTGGAGCTGAATGAGAATCATTGGCTTTGATTTTCCTGTGTCTTGGGCCTGGTGGAAAGTGTCAGCAGGTCAGTCTTGGGGGAAACTGTAGGTGTGTGTGCCTGGCGGTGTCCTAGCTCATCTCTGATGGGTCCATGGTACATGCTCCTTTGCAGGCAGGACGTTCTGTGAGTTATTCATCAAAACAATGACACAGCCCTGAGGTGGGCAGGAAACCCAACGGCTGCTCTGTTATGTAAGAGGACTTTTGAGGTGAACCTTGTACACAGAGTTTCTACACCCACGGTCATTGCCCCGCCGAGTCTCCACACTTCATCTGTGGAGCTTTACCTCTGTGCCTTGCCAGCTGCTTTCCTCCTGCCCCAGCACATTCTCTCTGGGTCTCAGCTTGGCAGAACGAAAACATAAAACCAAATAAAGAACTGGAAAATTGTAGGGGGTTCTGTGCCTTTGCCTTCTTAAGTGAGTGACCTCCTTTGGGGCCTTCGCTTCCTCATATTTAAAATAGATGATTTTTCTCTTTTCCATCTCTTTTCCCTCCTGCTTAGTTTCTGCTTTTCTGCTTTCTCTCTACATATTTTCTTACCCATATTTTATTTCCTCTGCCTCTGACTTTTCATCTTCTTAGGTGATTTCTCCTCACTCCCCTGTTCTGTTTTCTCCCATTCTTCTTCCCTGGCCTCTCATTTCTTCCAGGCCTCAGAGGGAGGTTTTATTACTCCTGTCCAGGAGCCTGGAACTGCTGCAGGTCATGGAGGAAGAGATTGGAATTTTTGTACATGCCATAACATTTCAGCCATCAAAACTCTGTCACTTTTCTTGTGAAGGAGAGAAGTTGTATATGTGATGTGTAATTAAATGGCAAGTGAATGTGGATGCATTGTTACCGGCAGCAGATGAGGAATGAGTTGATATAAGATGGATCTTCCTATTTCTAATGTTGGTGAGATTGACTCTGTTTAATTCTTCCCCTTATTTTTTACATTTTCTTTTGTGGGTCTAGGGCCGCAGCACACATGTGAAGGTCAGAGGGCAGTTTATGGAAGTTATTTCTTTACTTCCACCATCTGCGTTCTGGGGGTAGAACTCAGGTTGTCAGGCACAGTCAGTGCCTTTACCACTGAGCCGCCTCCATCACTTAACCAGAGCTATGGTGTGGATCTTGATGAACTAGCACTGTAGTTAGTATTTCCATCCTTTTCCTTGGTCAAAGTTTTTGTTCTTGTGAAGTTTCAAGGTAAAAGAAAAGATTTAATAATGTGAAGTTCAATAAATATGTGTGTATCAGCTAGCTGATTAATTAATTAAATACTTGTATAGAATTGTTAGAAATCCTATCATTCAATTCCTTGTTAGGTAAAAGTTTTTGCCTGTATTCCTTTCCTCCCAAAATTATCTTACAGCCCTAAAACCAATGGCATACAGCAGAAATTGAGTGTGAGCTATATATGTATTTTAAGTTTCTTATGAGTCCCATTATAAAAAGAAGTAGAGGGGCTGGAGAGATGGCTCTTTGTGGAAGAGGGAGCCCGCTGTGCCAGCACAAGGGCCTGAGTTTGGATCACACACACACACACACACACACACACACACACACACACACACAAGCAGTATGTGCATATCTGTAGTACTAGCACTGTGAAGGGCTGAAGCAGTAGGGTCACGGGGGCTGGTTGTCAGACTAGCTCTAGGTTCAGTGAGAGACCCTGTCTCAAAGAAAGAAGGAAGAGCAGAGTAATAAAGCAGGATACCTTCCTTAGTCTGTCCTCTGCATGTGTGCACATCTAAGCACGTGCACCTGTACCACACTTAAACACACACAGTGTAGAAAAAATCCACAAACTCAATCAAAATATTTTTTATTTCAGCATATAGAATATCATTTCCACACACACCACAATTTTTCACCACCTTTTTAAAATATCAAATCTTCCAAATCCAGTGGCTATCTTCACTCATAGTTTATTATAGCACTTAGTACTAACCTGCTTGCAAATTTAGTAGACATATGTGGCTGGAGGGTATTTGTAGTAAACTCCAGAGTCTTAGAAAATGGCTTTAATAAAATGTTTTAACTTAAAAATCAAGTATATTTTTTATGTCTCTGTCTATGTGTGTTAGGTGTTTTAGGTTTAGAAAAGTTTGAATGAGGTTCCTTTATAGTGACATCCTGAGAGCTGGCCAGGGATACTAGAACTTAAATATTGCTTTATCATACTCTTGAAGTCTAGTTTTGTTATTTATAGAGTGCTGAGCTGGGGAATTTCCAGATTTGTGAGAAATATTGGGTCATACCAATATAATGGAGTAAAAATACGTAGTAGTTGGACTGTAGAAACCTGACTAAGTGGGAAACACAGTGATGCCATCCAAGCATATGTAAATCATTTCCCTTACATGATTACATGAGTTTTTCTTCCCTATGTAGAGATGTTTTTATTTCTACAAATGAAGATGTGATTGGCTTAAGGAATCATTAACTCAATCCCTGTTTTGTGTGATGGAAGCTGTAGTTGACTGTCTTGTGATTGGGCAGGACTTGGTACCTATCAGTGTAAACACATGGCACAGCCTGCCCCATGCCCCTGCTTATCTTCTCTGGAGGATGAGGCTGAGGCAGCAAATCTCATTGGTAAAGTTGTGTGTGCATTGCTTTTTTTTTAAAAGACCTGTTTGCTTTCAGTTTTAACTATATTCTTGTCTGCAACAGTTAGCAATTGATGGTCCACAGAATAAGTGTCTGTTTGTTGGTGCCTTCACATCTGTAGAGTCATGCTTGATAAGCTTCTCCGGTTTTAAGATGTTTTACTTAGAAGATAACAGTGAAGATGAGCAGGTTCAGGAAAGCTCATTGAGTAAAACTGCAGGGGTTTATCGTGGCAAGACCCCTCCTGGCATCCTGGTGAGTTCCCTTCACCCATGCCTCTGTAGCCTTGCTTGACGATGAATCTGGGTAGAACTAGAAGGGACAGCACCCACTAAGTCAAAGTGGTGAATGCCCCTTCTTTGGAAGATAGGCTGTTGTGGTAACTTTCTAACTTCCAAGTGTATGTAGAACAGAATTTTTGGCCGCCTGCTCTCGCTCTTTGCCTTTATGCTATCCTTATTCTGTTTGTTGTTGTTATTTAATAACTTTCTGCCTAGAAAAAATGTGGTTGCTTTAAACTGAGAACTTGTTTACAAGTAGATTTCAGTTCTGTTCTTGCACCTCAGTGTGGTAGTTGAGGGATTAGAAGTCACTTAAGTTTTATAGTTTTTTTGTTTGTTTGTTTTGTTTTCCATCCTGACCAAATCTGTAAGGCTAAACTACTATTTGAAACTGGCATTTTGTTTGGGTATGTGATACAAAAGACTATAGGCTTTCCCTTTTGTGCCTATAAACAAACAAATGCTTGAAATGTGTGTGTTCCGGGAAGTTAAGTTTGTCTGAATTTTTTAAGTCTAATTTTCTCTTGGTACAAGGTACAAACTAGAACATGTCTTATAAATTTGAGTTCTAGAAGTCCACTTTAAGGAAATGAAGTCAGGTGATGTAAAGATAATATCATTTAACTCTGCCAGTGGAACCTTGGAAAAATAATGCATTTAAATGCTTATTTTTTGTTTATTTAATTATTTTGTTTTGTTTTGTTTTTGTTTTTGTTTTGTACCAGAGTCCTGGTATGTAGCTCAGGCTGACTATTCCCATAGGTTGTCCTTGAACTTACCATCTTCCTGCTTTAGCACTCCTGAGTGTTGGGATAACACCCATGTGCCATTAAACCTTGCTTAAATCCTTAAAGTGAGTCAGGGGCTGATTAATTTTAGATTCAGATACTCAGGAGCTCCAAATGAAAGTATTGATGTTGTGTTGTATCCTCATTTAATTTAAATTACCTTGGTTATTTTTTAAGTATAATTAAGGTTGAATATTTTTATGAAAACTAGACAAAGTCAACAAAACAAAAAATAGTTAACCTAGTTGATTTTAGTTTTAAAGTTGTAAGAATGTTGTGTCCCCTTTTAGAGGTTATACCATATTCCATGTGATATTTGCTTCCAGATCTGAGATCACTGGTGTCCATATGCAGATTTTTCACTTACTAGTAACAGCCTTATTTGAATATGAATACAAGTCAGATGCTACTGTGGGAGGCAATTTTGTTTTGAAGTCTCTGCTGTAATATAAAGGATATATGCATGTGAATTTGTGCACATTAGTCTTAAAGGTCAGAGGAAAGAATGTGAACATACTTAGTTCTCTATGAAATATTTCTAAAATCTACTAAGTCGCCAGCACACAGACTGGACTGCATTGCAGGGAAAGTTTCTTGGATGTCTTGCTGCTGGTGTTTTTCAAAGGGAAGTCAAAGGTGTTTGCTTAGACTGCATTTTGTTAACAGTCCCCTTTGTCATTGATGTTCCGTGAGTCACCACCCCACCCCAAGAGAATTTTCTGAATGGCTAATAGCTGGCATACTAGATTTGATATCTTCTTAGTAAGCCATAATGATTATCTAGGAGTTTGACTTTGGAACGAACTTGGGTGTGTGCAGTAAAGAATCCTGGCTTTTAAATGTGTTGAACCAGGCAGACGGACAAAAGGATAATAAGGCAAGAAGTCCTCTCTTTTCCTGGCTACCAGACTTATTGAGGAATGTGGGTTTGGAGTGTTCCCACTCTTCTCAGCCAGTACCCGTGATGAGCTGAGGTTCCAAGACTTTCCTCCTCCACCTCAACCCCTTATGGGTTAGGACTAGTGCTAGGTGTTTGCTAGCCCTGCAGAGGTCCTTGCATCTGAGAGAGTGTTCTAGAGTGCTTAATAAAGTGTGCCTTGAGACAACCGCAGGCTGCTAGCTTGGTCTTAAAGGAATTAGACACAACCCTTTAAAGGGTTTAAATTAGAATATCTCCCTTCTTGGGAAAGCATTTATTTTATACTGTTTATGTATTCTAGCCTAATTCTACTGGGTTACAAAATCCACTCAGTTCTGGACAAGAAAACTATAGGCTCACATAGAGTAAAGAGTTCCCTGTGTGATATTGCTTTTTACCTAATAGAAAACAGGACAATTTTTGTTAGTTTTCATCGTTTCATGTCTTAGTCTAGAACATGTTTTTCCTTTCCTTGAATCTTACTTTATACTTTAGAGGATTTACCTGAATTTCTTATGTAAGTTATGCTGGGGAAGGGATTTTTTTCAAAAGGTGGTCAGGCAGTCCTGCTGATGTTGTTTTGTCATGGAACATCATAGCTCTAATGAAATATGTTTGTTACTGGGTGCCTTTGGTGGACCGTCTTAGCATTAGCTGCTATACATCTGGGAGGGAGCTTACCTAGGAATCTGGTACTAAGTATGGTAGCTCTGAGACTTGAAACACAAAAGCAGAGGATGATGAGTTTGAGGCCAGCCTGGGCTACATGGTAAAACTGTCTCAAAATGAAAAGCAAGCAAACAAAAAAGAGATTAAAAAAAAAAAAAAAGAATCCACCTAAAGTGAACCCTGGGCAAACCTGAAGAGAGTTGTGTAATCTCAGAGGTGTTACCACATGCACAAATTGACCTGAACTTCAGGAACTGAAAATAAGCAGATCTCCATTAGGTCAAGGGGCACAAGAGATGGGATTGTAGAAGTTATCCGTCACCTTATATTCTCTTTCCTGCTAACAAAGCACAGCACCATAGCCCTACAGACTGAAATTCAGTCGTAAGATTGAAAAAAAGCAATTCTTTCAAAGACAATGAAGCAGGAAAGAGAGCAGCAAGTGTTACCTTCGACTTTGGGAACTGGTAGCTTGCCTCTGCTCATCAATTTGAAATACTCTGACATTTTCGAGTCACTTGAGGGATTTATAAGTACTGTACCTGTAGTAGGTTTGTATTCTGGTCCTAGGGACTCCTCAGGGGCCTCCGATGTGCAGCAGAGCCAGAACACGGGACACGCACGGAATCCCTGCTGAGCTCTTTCCTTGCATATATGGATTTCTCAAATAGGCAGAAGCAGGAGGGAGTCCAAGAATTGGTTTTGTTTTGTTTTTAGTACAAAGAAAGTACATTTTCTGTTTCAGAATCCCCCTGTCTGGTTGCCATGTACCCTCAGTCTCTTCCAACCTTCTTCCTCTTCTCTTTTCATAGCCTTCACGTTTCAGGGAGTACTGATCAGACATGTTGTGTCCTTTGTTTTGGTTTGTCTGGTGTCATCAATGTTTTTGACAAAAAATACCACAGAAATGGTAAATCCTTTTTAGTGAGTTATCTCTTGATTATTTGCTGGTAGTGTCTACAGACCCCTGTACTATAAAAGAGCTGTTTTCCCTTTTATATAAAAGTGTGGCTGGAGACAGGAGTCAGAGTGTTCAGGTGTTCTGCTTCCCCTTAAACCTGTTTTTAAAATACAACCAAATAAACTCAGAATTTCAGTAAAACCAAATTTGTTTTAATTCTAAGTATAGCTTTCTTTCTAAAGCAGATTACTATTCTATCAGACTTACTGATAAAAAAGTCCTTAGCCTTGAGCTGTTGAGAATGTCACTGGACTCTGGGCCTGCAAGTATTAATAGCTGCTTTGTTAGTAGAAGTGCTATGATAGCCTTTAAACCCCATAGTTCATGTGGCTCATTGCTACCTGAGCTTTGCCAAGCTGCCATCAGGTGCAGGGAAAGGGCTGTTAGCCCAGAGAATTCACACAGGTGTGGTTTCTCAGTGTCAGCTTCACTTAGCTGTAGTATTAACTAAGGCTCTTTTTAAGGAGATGTGAGAGGGTGAGAAAATGGTAGAGAGGAAGATAAATGAGATTTAACATATCATTCCCGGGGCCTACAATCTATATGAATGTTAGTCTGTACCCAGGCTGAGGCTATATTTTGACTGTAAAAGAGTCATATTAATTCTTGACTTAGAGGTCAGTACATAAATAGAAAACTTCCAGTAGAGAGGGATGTTTCAAAGGAAATTGTAAATTATGCTACTAGCATATTCGGTAGTCATCCCTGAGGTAGAGGGTGTGGTTTCCGTATTAACTTTCTAAAATTGGGTAACTTTATGTGGAAGCCAAAGGATCGGACTTCTGTGTTTATTTTGGAGATCTTACTGTTACTAATGATCACTGCCAAAATAGGTTGGTTGTACAATTATATTGTAGTAGAAGGTTTAAGATGGGGTGGTGGGGGAGAAAGTTGAGAACTTGTCCCTTAAAACATATATTTCTTTCTGGCAGTGGTGGCACATGCCTTCAATCCCAGCACTCAGGACCTCTGAGTTTGAGGCCAGCCTGGTCTACTGAGTGAGTTCCAGGACTACACAGAGTTTTGTTGAACACACACACACACACACACACACATTTCTGATCATAGCATTATATCTAAGTTTACTGATAATAAAAGGTTTGTCTTTAATGCATGCTACCATGTGGAGAAATCATCATGGCTTTCTAAAGCCTTTTAAAAATTTTCCTACATCTATCTCAGAAAGTTCCTAGATAAAGTATAAGGAGAATGGCATGTCAGGACACTTGACTGGTCCTATCTCTGTGTGTAGCTGCTTTACTTCAGGTAGAATGCCTGTCCACTGTGGGCCCTGGTTTTCATACCTAATACAGTCCATAACATATGCCTTGTCTGATGGTGAAGGTTAAACACTCATTTGGAAAGGTGAAGTTGAAGTGCTTTGAATCATATGTGATTTGTCGAGGATGTACATGACTTGTGAGGAAATGAAGAATTTGGGCTTTGACCATTAGGAGCGCATCTCCCATAGGAACATTAAGTACAGTTAAACAAGTAAAGTCACTTTGAAAGTAATTTGAGATTTCTTTTAACAAGAAACTCCCCTGAACACCTTAAAGAAATCTTAAAAACAGTTTTCATACCTACTTCTAAGCAGTGCAATCCCATTCCTAAGTGTTTAACTAAATAAAATCCTGTACACAGATATTTGGATTAGCTTTGCCTTGTAATTGTCAAGAAATAGGAACCCCGAGGGTGCAAGGATAAACTAGAGTACATTCACACCACAGAATACTATGTAATAAAGGATAAACTACTAGCTGGGCATCCCTTTAATCCCAGCACTCCAGAGGCAGAGGCAGATGAGTCTCTCTTGTGAGTTCTAGGCCAACCTGTTCTACATAGTAAGTTTGAGGCCAGCCAAGACTACTTAGTGATATTCTGTCTCTAAAAACCAAAACAAACAAAACCCCACAACACCAACAACAAACTAGTAAAGCATATAACACTTAAAACATCTTAGATGCATTGAGCTAAGTACAAGAAGTTACTACATAGTCCATGATTCTTTTTGTGTAAATTCAGACAAGACTAAGGATAGAAACGTGCTGGGAAGTTTGAGGAGGAGAGTTTACCACAGAGAGGCATTAGGTACTTAGAGGAGGGGCCAATCTGATTGTTCTATATCTTGATTGCTATGATCATATAAGTGCTTACTTAAAATACACAGGATCCCAACACCTACTATCACCTGAAACTCTCTCCTGACCTCTGTACACCTCCATGCAGACATGTATATACATGTAAACAAATGTCTTTTTTTTAAAGCACACAGAACTGTATACTACAAAATAATGAATTTTATTATATACAAAGTCTATTTTGAATAGTCCAAAGTACAGATGTTTGAAATCTTAAAATTATATTTCAGAACAGAGTCAATATAAACATGTAGCTAGGGCCGGGCGGTGGTGGCGCACGCCTTTAATCCCAGCACTCGGGAGGCAGAGCCAGGCGGATCGCTGTGAGTTCGAGGCCAGCCTGGGCTACCAAGTGAGTTCCAGGAAAGGCGCAAAGCTACACAGAGAAACCCTGTCTCAAAAAAAAAAAAACCAAAAAAAAAAAAAAAAAAAAAAAAAAAAGTAGCTAAAAATTTTCCTATGCAGGTAACCATCCATAGATTGACTTAGTAATAGTTTGATAGCTTTCAAAATCTGAAGACTCACTGTGTTTCCTAGTATTTACTTCTTATGTTTCTCCTTATTTATCAGCCAAATTAGATGTTCTCTGTAAGAGCATTGGTCACCTCTTAGAGTAGACGTGAAGACTGGGAATATTTTAGTTGAGAGATAAGAACTAAATTATTGGAAAGCTTCATTATAAGACATTGTTCTGCAGGTGGAAATAAGAAAAATGGAGTGAAAATATAGGTAGGGACATAATTTAATTATATGGAACTATAATGGCATCAAACATGTCTGGTCATGTCAGTGATGTGGGGACTGGGGAAAGAATTTGAGACCTACCTCTTTCATGCTGCTTGCCATGTTAGAATCTGCTCATTATTTTGAAATTTAAAGATGTGTACAAGAATAAGCATTTAGTTTTTCCTGCTCTGTTCCAAATTTGGTTACTGGAGAAAGTTCCCTGGTACATTGCTGAATGTTGGGCAGTTAAAACTGTAGCTCTTAACATTCTCCTTGAAGTTGTGCTCTATAGAATTGTAGTGTTAGGTGCGCTCAGATAAACCCAGTCTACCTTTCACTGTGTAACTGCCATCAGTCCTGGTTTATCTCTTGTGACCTAACTGCCCTACGCTGACTCCCATAGGAACTTCCTTCTCAGAGCAGCAAGTTCTGCTGGGCCCCTTGGGGTGCTTCAGAATGATCTGTACAGATGTCGCTTGTTCTCCCTGGGGGTATTTTGAGACTTAACATCCGGAAGTGAGTGTCTTGTCACCATCTAAGTTAGATCTATGCAGGTTTTCCCTCGTGAGGTTACCAGTGTCTGGAGAAAAGCATTTGCTTTCTGATTGTGTGAACATCACTTTTGAGACTTTGAGTTGACTACTGATATCTAAAACGTGTGTATGTGTGTACGTGCACGTGTCTATATCTTCATTTACCTCTTACTTCATTGATAGCAAAATACTCTAATAGTCCTCCCTCTCCTTGCTGATTCTGTTCATTAGAGCTTCTGTGCATTATTCCTTGGTACATTCATGAATCTGTACCAAGCTTTTTCTTTTGGGCCACCAACCAGCTCCTAAATCATATTAGTTATGATTGCTCGGCCTAGTTTAGGCTCATCTAGCTAGCTCTTTTAACTTAACTTGTTTCTCTTTATCTACCTTTTGCCTCAGGGCTTTATCCTTTTCTTTCTCTATATCTTACTTTCACTGCTTCTTGTGCCTGACTGGCTGGCTGGTGGCTGCCTGACTTCTTGCCCCAGGCATATCTCTCATTCTCTCCTCCTCCTCTTA
This sequence comes from Peromyscus californicus insignis, assembly GCF_007827085.1. Classification (NCBI taxonomy): domain Eukaryota; kingdom Metazoa; phylum Chordata; class Mammalia; order Rodentia; family Cricetidae; genus Peromyscus; species Peromyscus californicus. Next base: position 38,373,994 of record NW_026294514.1, on the reverse strand, counting down.
TTCCTCTCTTCTCTCTCAAGCTTAGATTTCTCCTCCTATTTATTCTCTTTGGCCGCCAGCCCTGCCTGTCCTTTCTCTTGCCTAACTATTGGCCATTCAGCTCTTTATTCAGCTCTTTATTAGACCAGTCAGGTGCCTTAGGCAGGCAAGGTGAAACAAATGCAACACATCTTTACATAATTAAATTAGTGCAGCATAAACAAATGTAACACACCTTTACACAGTTAAAATAATATTCCACAACACGAATATTGAAAATATCCAAAAATATTGAAAGCTAGGGGTGTAGCTCAATGGTAAAATGCTTGCCTCCCATTAGACAGTCATGGATTTGAGCCCCAACATACCCTACCCCATTGTTTTGTCAATATGAACTTGGGGTTGGGCTTGATGTGATGGCACTCTTTTCTAAACTTTAGAGTCAGTGAAGTACATTCCCCACCTCCTTTTGAGATAGGATCTTATGTAGACCTGGCTAGCCTCAATCTCACAGAGATTCCCACGACCTCTGCCTGCAAGTACTGAGATTAAAGGAATATACCACCACACCTGTCAAAGTCTCCATTTTGTACCATAACTTAAGAATTTGGAGGGTAGGCTAAATAAATGAGTATAGTGTGGTGAATACGTGGGAAGGGGGTAGAGAAAAGGAATGTGAATGCCTCTGTGACCAGTGAAGGGCTCTCCCTAACAGTCAGTCATGTAGCCCATGCATTCTGAGCAGTACCAATTCCATGATCTTGTCCACTATGCTGTTTTACTCCGCACCCCTTCTTTCTCTCTTTGCTCTTTTCGTCTTTGACTTTAATTTTTATTATTATTTTTTATTTGTGTGTCTTTGTGTGCAATGCCTACAGACCAGAAAAGGGTGTTGAATCCTCTAGAGCTGCTATTAGAGGCAGTTGTGAGTCACCTGATAGGGTTCTGGCAGCTCACCTTGGGTATACTAGAAAAGCAGAAAGTCCCTTTAGCCCTGGAGCCTTTCTCTAAACCTATCTTTTGCTATTTTTGAGGCAGGGTCTTATGTACTGTTAGCCTAGAACTCATTATGTGACTGAGTATGATTTTGAACTGCTGATCCTTCTGCCTCCAGCTCCCAAATGCTAAGTATTTGCCCCAGAACCTGGTCTAGTGTGTTCTTAAGATACATAGTCTGTGATGGATATATATACTTTCCCTCTTGATCCAATTTCTTCCATATTCAGGAGGCCTGAAACATGAATTCACTCTTTTTATAAAGTGGCAGATGGAAAAGAAAACTGGTATTGGATTTTGAAAAATTGACCTGAAAATTATTGGACAAGTGACAGTGTGGAGGGATAAGAGCCGAGGGTTTTTGAAGTGAAATCAGTGACCTTTTGTGGTTAACTCTTTACCTGCTGAAAAGCTGAAGCAAGCAGTGGGGCCACTACTGGGGAAAGAATGTGCATTGCTGTAGTGGCAAAGCATTTTTCCCTGTATTGAACCTTACTGTCTTAGTGTTCTATTGCTGTGAAGAGACACCATTACCAAGGCAACTCTTACAAGAGAAAGCATTTAATTGGGGCTGGCTTACAGTTTCAGGGGTTTAGTCCGTTATCATCATGGCGGGGAGCATGGTGGCACGTGCAGACATGGTGCTGGAGAAGTAGCTGAGAGTTCTACATCCAGATCCTCAGGCAGCAGGAAGAGAGGAACACTGGGTCTGGCTTGAGCTTTTGAAACCTAAAAGCCCACCCCTAGTGACACACATCTTCCAACAATGCCACACCTCCTAATCCTTTTCAAGTAGTGCCTCTCCCTGATGACCAAGCACTCAAATTTATGAGCTTATGGGGGGGGGGCATTCTTATTCAAACCATCACTCTTACTTAGCCGAATCTAGCTCATTTATTTTATAGATAGTGAAAGTGGTCAGTTTAAAAAAATAGACCTCAGTAGTAATATATTTTACACTCCCTTAAAGAAATATGTTGTAGTGAGTGTTATGATGCACACCTGTAATCCCATCACTCAAGGCTGCAGCAGGAGAATCCCAAATTAATTTGTACCACAAACCTAGTCTGTAATAGCCTTGCCTTTTCAAACAAAAGAACATGTAGAAAATATGCTTTGATGGAACCAGAATCTACCAACCTTGTTTAAGGCCCTGTGTCTTTTAAAACAAATAAACAAACATGAATAGGCTGGTAGCTAGCTCAGTGGTAGATTGCTTGTCTAGCATGTAAAGGGCCTAGTTTCAATTTCCAACGTAACTAACTTTTTCTTTTTAAGTAGGCAGCACTTCTACTAGTTACTTTTGAGCTGTTTGCTTGCTAGTTTTACCAGTTGGTTTTTGAAGGGAGTTTGACAGAGGGTCTGAGTTGGCTGTAACAAGTGTGGGCATGTGTCTATCCTTTGTCAGACATTCGAAGTAGTCTCCAAACAGTCCAGGCAAATTGAAATTTATGAGAGATGCTGAGAGGGCAGAAAGCTGCTACATGTGAGGCTGGAGAGACAGCTCAGCAGTTAAGGGCACTGGCTCCTCTTCCAGAGGTCCTAAGTTCAATTTCCAGCAACCACATGGTGGCTCACAACCATCCATAATGAGATCTGCTGCCCTTTTCTGCACCGTGCATACATGGAGGCAGAACACTGTATACATAATAACTAAATAAATCTTTTTTAAAAATCTGCTACATGCAATCTCATTTCTAGACATATCCCAACTCAAGTGGCTCAGCCCTACCAGTGTCTGCTTCTTGTGGCTCTCTGCATACATTCAGGAATGTGTTTGACCCAATTAGAGACATATCTCCCTAGCCCCACCAGTCAGCTCATAGTAGTGCTTCTGTGGACTCAGTTATAGAGGAGCCTCATCCCTGTGTTTGAGAAGGTTCTTGTTGGGTTTTTGGGGTTTGTTGTTGTTTTGTCTTTTTAAAATTTCTTGTATGAGTGTTTTGCCTACATGTAAGTTCATGTACCATGTACATCCCTGGTGCCCACAGGCCAAAAGAGGGCATCATTTCCTCTGTAATTGGAGTTACTGATCGTTGTCAGCCATCATGTAAATGCTGGGAATTGAACCCAGGTACTCTGGAAGAGCAGTACATGCTCTTAACCTATGCACCATCCTGTAGGCAGAGTTTCTCGTCAGGACTGGCAGCTCCCCAGATAACCACACAGAAACTTATTTAATAAGCTCAGCTGATAGCTTAGGCTTGTTACTAACTAGCTCTTTCTTACAACTTAAAGTAACCCATATTTCTTATCTACACTCTACCACGTGGCAGTACCTTTTTTCAGCAGGCGTATTCATCTCCTGCTTCCTCTGCATCTGACTGGAGACTCTGCCCTTCTTCCCTGTGCCTTTTTTTTTTTTTTTTTTTTTTTTTGCCTGCAAGTCCCACCTAACCTCTACCTGTCTAGTTACTGGCCATTTAGCCCCTTATTAAACCAATGAGAGCTACAAATATTGACAGTGTACAAAAAGATTGTTCCACAGCACCATCCCTTCAACCCCTTGAGTTTTTTTATGAAGGATGAAATCTCTGTAATCTCGGGAACTAGCCCATTTTCTCTAATTCAGCCATTGCATCGCATGCCCTTTTAAACTGTGTTTCTTTTGCTGGGGAGATGGTTCAGTGGATAAAATGCTTATGCCTGGCTCTCATCTCCTGTTTTACATTGCAGTGGCTTCCCTCTTCTGGCTCAACCTCCCCATATGATCTGCTGCCAGATCACACCCAGCACCTTTGGGATTAACTTGTCCTCGGTCTGAGGTCATGTGTCATCTCACTTTTGCTTTCCAAACTCCACTTCTTTGTCACGTGCTATTGTCTCTGCTGGGAGCCCCCTTTTCCCACCCTGTTTAGCCCCTTAGACTTATTTCCACACCTAGAACAGTTTGGTTTTCTTTGTTTTTTTCATCCTGAAGCCTTCTTCACTCTCCCAAGCAGATATTTTTTTCTCTTTTCTAGTCTTCTTAAAAGTCAGTAAAGGGACTGGCAGTGTGGCTCAGTGCAGAGCCTTCACATCTAATGCTCAGCTTCTAGGTTTGATCCCAGCACCATTAAAGGAAAACAAGACCACTGCCAACAACATTATCACAGAGCACTCTGTAAGCTGAGGCAGTGTCTGTCTTGTTCTCTTGGTGGGTCCAGGCCCTCTGTGTGTCGGGGGTGGGAAGGTGGGGAGGAGGGAGAAGGAGGATTCTCTTTGGATCTTAAGGACTTGGCATGAAGGAGGTGCTCAGGTTTTTGACTGAATAAAAATTAGCTTCTTCCAGGAACAGGCTGGTAGAGCAGGTATTTGTTTAACGACCACAAATCTCATTATGTTTTTCCTAAAGGAATTACAGTTGTGTATGATTGTTTCTAAGCTATACCTGTAGGGTTTATATAGAAAGACTTGTCCTGGATAAGGCTTCTTATAGACTTCCTTTTCCATTGTGACAGAACGGCTTGTCTTGGGAACTTTGTGTTCAGGAAGTCACTGGAAGACACTGGGTTTAACTTAGGTGTGCTGTGCACAGGGAATACATGTTTCCTGTAGCAAAAGAGAGCTCCACTCAGCCGCACTGTGCTGTGCAGGCAGAACAAGAGAGCATGGGAGCAGTGGATTTTATACGTGCGGCCTGTATTTCTTGTTGAGTCTTGCTTCCAGGAGAATAAAGGGCCTTCGTGGACATCCGTTTTGTGGTGCTCCTTGGGGTAAGGTGGAGTGGTGGTAAACTAGGCTTGATCATCCTTGTGCTATTCCTGTTTCTTGTTTTATAAAATAACGAACATTGAAGAAACAAACTAGCATTTACTGGGGGGAGGAAATGACAGTGCAAAGGGGGCACTTATTTGGAGGCAGCTCCTCTCAGGAAGCCGTCTTCTCTGTCAAGCTCTGTTGTCTGTGGTGCTGCTTCTGTTGACTCAGCCTGCGCTCCTTTCTGTCCAGTTTGTCACCTTTGCTGTCCTTACCACACCAGCTGGGTGTACTGCAAACACTTTATGAAACATCTTCACTCAAGTCAAGTCCCTACAAGATGTGGGCAAGGCCCTGGGGATTTGATTCCTGCAAGTCCTGGAGAGACCAGAGAGGAATTTTCATTAGATGTTGCTGTGGGTACCACTGCCCACTGCTCCCTTTTTATCATCATCATTCATAAAGTAGTCTCATCTTTATGTTATTGTGGATGGTTGGAGAAAAACTGTCAGGATTTAGTGTGTTACAGCTCTGAAGGGAAAGGTATCCTGGCAGTCATAAGCCAAGGATTACCTACAGTTCGGAAGGAAAAGGTATCCCAACAGAAGTGTTAGAGCTCTGTTCCAGTGAGGACAGTTTTCTTAGCTCCAGGAAAGTTTTCCCTAATCCGAATGTAACAACTCTACTCCAGCAGGGGAGGGTCACAGCACTGCTCCGCTTTGCTGCAGAGAAATGTTACAGCTCCACTCATCTTCCCTGGAGTGTAATACCTTGCTCCAGCAAGGGAGTTTCCCCAGCCAAAGTGTTACAGTTCTGTTCTGCTCCTGCTCAATTCAGTTACAGCTCTGCTTACTTAGGTGAAAGAAAGTCGGTACCACAAACCTCAGTCAAGAGATTTATTGGGAGGAAAGAACCCAAGAGAGTAGCTGCCTTGCCAGGGTGGAAAAAGGCAGCCCCAAACTAAACAGGTACAGGGCTTGTATAGGGTTTCTTAGGGGCGGAGCTTTCCAAGGTGGAGATTTTCAGGGTGGTAATTAGTAGGATTTCAATTCTTGAGCTTGAGACAAGCTCAGAGATTGGTTGGATTTCATGTTCATGGATTGGTTGGTTTTCAATTCCTGAATTGGTTAGGGGCAGGGTGTGTTTCTTTGGCTCTGGTCTTGGGGCCAGGGTTTTCTTTCACTGCCCCTTTTTACCCTACAAGGTAAACTCAGCCCTCAGGAACCCTGGGTTGAGGTGGAACCACCTGGTGTACAGTAGTGTACAATAGTGGGAAGCAAATGACTCGTCTCTGTCTCACTCATAAAATAAATGAATAATGCTGGCCTTGCAAACCTGTGTCCTATTTTTGAAGATTGAATGAGGTGCGTTTGATCTTAAAAAGTACTAAGTGGTCATCAAACAATATGTCTTCTTGGGAAGTACTACTCCTCTATGATTCAGGTTGTCACTGAACCACTGTGTCTGGTTTGTCATAAAAGTGAGAGCAGACCAAGTCGCTCTTTCAAGAGTAAGGGTGCACAGCCCAGACTAACAAGTGAGATGCAGTTGTGACTGTCATGGAGGGTGACTTCTCATGCGTCATAAGAAGTAGAGTTGTTTGGGAAAGTGGTCTCTCTAGCTGGTAGTGTATGTTTCGGAGGTGAAGCAAGGGCAGCGTATGCTGTTTAAGAAGACACTCAGGATGGCTAGAACAGAATGTCATGGATGGCATCTGACCTAAACGAGTGTGGGTTACACAATAGACATTTATTACAATTCTGTAGTGCCTTGAAGTCCAAGGCTGAGTTGCTGAGAGATTCAGTGTGTGTATGTGTTGGAGTGGGGGTCGGGGAGGGGCACCTTTTTACAGGCTTGCAGATGTCTGGCTGTGTCCTCATATGGCAGGGTAAAAGAGAATGCTGACTCTTATCTCTGTCTTTCTTTGTATATGAGGACACCAATGAGGGTGAGACTCTTCTAATCACCTTCATGACCTCACAAAGGCCCATCTCCAAATCCCTTCATGTTAGGGGTTAGGGCTTCAGTACATGAAGGGAGACACACATAAATATCCACCTTAAAACACCACCTATGTCTCTGAAGTTTGAGTTTCCTTATCTTTTAAAATATTTGCAGGCATGGTGATGCACACCTTTGGTCCTAGCACTCTGGAGGCAGAGGCAGGTAGATCTCTGAGAGTTTGGGGCTAATGTAGTCTACATAGTGAGTTCCAGGATAGCCCAGACTATATGGTGAAATCCTGTCTAAAAATAGTCTAAGTTGGGGTATAGTGAGCGTTCTGAAAGTACTGCTACTAGATATATTGTATAGTCAGCAGGTTCCTCCTGGCCATTTCTGGGGTATAGTACATGTTAAGACCCTGACCTCTATATATTTTTGTTTTTCTCAGCCTACAAAATATAAACCCAATGGCTTCATGTCTGCCAGGAGAAAAGAAGTTTCTTGACAGCCTGTATTTTTCTGCATTTAGCAACCAGCTTTTGCACAATAGATTTTTATGTATAACAGCACATCTCTTAACCACAGTAATTAAAATCATCCTGAATAGATGTTGTTACACTTAATTATGGATTCTATGCTCTAGTTGATGTAAGCTTGTTACACATTTAGAACATGGTTGTTTATGGCTGAATATAGATGTTTAAAAGTTGCCATTTTCAGGTTTTTTTTTAAGGTCTATACTGTTATGGTTTTTTACAAATTGTAACAATATTCATTTTAGCATTGCCATCCTCAATCAGTCATGTACTGATTCAGTGTGCCACCTAGCTAATATGTTGCAACAGGCAAAACAGCATGTTGTGAACATGTGTGACTTAGAGAACAGAAAAACTCAGAGTGTGCTAAGTGGCAGTGGAAATTTCTTGGTGAAAGAGATGATATGATGAACTACCTCCAAATGAATTTCATCTCTGTTCTGGTTTTAGAGATAATCGTTGACCAATTGAGAACAAAGATCTGCATTTCCTTTCCCTCTAAGTGAGACAAGGACTCTATTAGACCGTAGACAGACACTCACATGGCAGAGCAGTACGTGAATTAAACGTTCAGCATCATTAGCTATTAAAGAAATGCAAATTATTATATATTGTCATAGCTAAAGTAAACAGTAATGCCACCTTGTGTGAGGTTTGCCAGATGATTTCACCTCCCACTTCCCATTGCTAGTGGGAATGTAAAATGATAGTGTGATCTGGAAAGTAGTAATCTTGACTGTTCCAAAACAGCTAAGCCTGAACTTTGTTTGCAGCTGAAAAGTTGCCTTCAGTTGTACTCCTAGGATTTATCCTAGAATATGAAAATCCACATTCACACAGACCCTGTATGACATATACTTATAACTATGGCTTTATTTGTAATAGCTAGAAACTGCAGTTAACCTGTTCTTCAACAAGTAAATAGTTTTTTTTGGGGGGGGGTTGTTTTTTGTTTTTATTTTTTTAATGGTAAGTCTGTGCCATGAAATACTATGTAGCAGTAAAATGGAATGAGTTATTGATAGACATCTGGATAAGTCTGCAGTAAAATATGAGGGAAAGAGGGCAGTCCTAAAAGGCTACATACTTTATGATGCTGTTTATATGACTTCCTTTCTAAAATGGCAGACATTTCAGAAATAGAGAACATATTAGTGGTTGCTAGGGACTGGGGAGAAGAAGGCACTGGTTATGATACTTTGCTGGTGCATCCCAAGTAGAAGACACTCAGTAGAGGATTTGAATGCAGCCGTATTCTTTCTTAGGTTTTTTTGAGACAGGGTTTCTCTGTATAGCTTTGTGCCTATCCTGGAACTCACTCTGTAGCCCAGGCCGGCTCGAACTCACAGATCCACCTGCCTCTGCCTCCTGAGCACTGGGATTAAAGGCGTGCACAGCCACCACTGCCCACCTGTGTAATTGTTATTTGTGTGTGTGTGTGTGTGTGTGTGTGTGTGTGTGTGTGTAGTTGTTTTGTTTTTTGAAGTATTCTTTCTTAGAACTCTGCAGGTCTACACAGATCTCACAGTAGAAAGACAGTTTGTTAATTCATTTCTTTATTTGGTGTTTTGGAGATAGTTCAGGCTGTCCTTGAACTCCTGATCTAGAAAGGCTAATTTTTAAAAATACAGTGAGCCAGGCCTGGTGGAAATCAGGAGGCAGAAGCAAGTGGATCTCTGTGAATCAAGGCCAGCAGCATCCTCATAGTGAATTCCAGACCAGCCAGGGCTACATAGTGAGACCATTGCAAATGAAACAGAACAAGCGAACAAACAAAAAAGAAGGAAGGAAGGAAAGAAGGAAGGAAGGAAAGAAGGAAGGAAGGAAAGAAGGAAGGAAGGAAGAAAATGCAATGAGATGATCCATGAGTATTCTGATGGAACAGCTTGTTGATTGGTCTTAGCTTATTTACTGATAGTTCATTTGATTTTTCCTTTGTTCATTCAAGAAGTAATTATTGTCAAATATAGTGACACACACCTATATTCCCAGCATTTGAGAGGCTAAAATAGGATTTTATTTGGCCTTGAGTTCTAGGCCAACTTGGGCTACAAAGTGAGACCCTGGAGAGAGATTGGCCAGGTGTGGTGGCACAGCCTTTAGTCCCAGCATTCAGGAGGCAGATCTCTGTGAGCTCAAAAACAGCCTAGTTTACCTCTCAAGTTTCAGGCCAGCCAGAACTACACAATGAAACCTGTCTCAAAAAAAATAAAAATTTAAAAAATTGAGTATTTGATGTATGCTTAACCTGGCCTTGCTATCAAAGCCAAATCAATCATCCTAAAACCAAAACTACCGGTCTGTAATTGTTTCATAATTGTAACATAAAGGACTCCACCTTAGGAGATTATAGTAAGTTTGGCTCCTGGTACATTGCTCAAAGTCAGCTCTTTGGTGTGTGCAGTTTGAAGTCTTGGTTACATAAATAACCCAAGGGAATGATCAGGGTTATATGCCTCAGGCTGCCAAGCAGCCAGACCCTGGATATAGTCATCTCTGTGTAGACTGTTGAGCGGAATCTGTGCTACCTTAGGTAGGCACTGCTGGTCTCTGGAGAGTAGGGTGAGTTACGTGCAGGCAGGAACTGGCAGGTCCTCTTCATTTTCTCAAGAGATCAGCACTTTGTCCCTGTTCTACCTAGGACTTACCTGACAACACAGAATGTCTCTCTAGAACTTTGCAGAGATGGAACTTTGAGCTTAGGGTAACTCCAGAGCTGATTTAGAGAGACCACTGTGCGCACGATTAATAGCTTGGACTCTCTTCTAAAGTCTGAAAAATATTGACTTCTGGATTAGCCTAGAACTGGAGGGTTTCTCTGATCCTACATCAAGGGGACGGACTTTCCATGGATTTGGCTTTGACATAATATTAAAGTGTCTGCTGAGTGATGCACTCAACCACTGGGATGAGATCTGACAGCCTAAGGACTAAAGGGTTTGTTTCTATGTGGATTGGGTTTCCCAGTGGAAGAATGGGGGTGAGGGGTAAAGCCAGGCTTAGGTACACCCCCCCCCCCCCCCCCCCCCCCCCCGCTTCAAATTGCAGAGCTCTGGTGATCATGATTTGAGTAGTGAGTTGAGGTTGAGGAACAAATTGATCATGATTTGAGTAGTGAGTTGAGGTTGAGGAACAAATTAAAAACCCTCTTTGTGCTCTGAATATTGTGGGACATAAGTGTTGTATTGAGGTACTGAAGGGATATCCCTAAAAAAGTAATGTTAGCGTGTGTTAGTCCTGGGGCAGCTCACTGTAGTTTGTTTGACGCAGCATGTATCTGAACCATAACATCTCAACTGTCAATTGCATCCCTTGTTTTCTGTGAGAAGAAAAGACCCCTGGGCCTTTTTCTGCTTGGCTGTTGTGGTCAGAGTGGATGCGGTAGGTTCCAAACCACCTGGGCAGGGATACAGGTGTGGCAGTCGGGGTTCTTTAGTTGGTTCTCTACAGGTCCTGAGCTGTTGGTGGAGGGAGATGGAGTTAGTGGACTCCATGATGACAAGTTGGCCCCACCCTTGGGGTGTAAAAGGAAATGGAACTTCCGCAGCCTCAGGCCCCACCTAGAGGCAGCCTCCCAGTCTGAGATGTCTGTCCTTTTGTAGAGATGTGTGAACACAGCAGCAGCCGCTGGAGAGGAATGGGCTCTGAATAGCAAACAAGAGTATATGTTTAATCAAAACTTTTTTTTTTGGTCATTGTTACTAGTTGACAGACTCAATGCTGACATCATATTTGTTTTCTTACAGTCTCAAACCATGAATTATGTGGGCCAGCTGGCTGGGCAGGTGCTCGTCACTGTAAAGGAACTCTACAAGGGCATTAACCAAGCCACGTTGTCTGGGTGCATCGATGTAGTCGTGGTGCGACAGCAGGATGGCACCTATCAGTGCTCACCTTTTCATGTGCGCTTTGGGAAGCTGGGAGTCCTGAGATCCAAGGAGAAAGTGGTAAGTGCAGTGGAGAGCCTGCTTTAAGGTGGGAAAGGGGTGTCAGTGCACAAGGCATCAGGGTCATCCCCCCCCCCCTTACTTTTTTTTTTTTTTTTAAACGGAAATGCTATTGAAAGCACTGGTAAGGAACCCTTGCTTTTGAAGTAGCTTCTAAATTCAGAAGATTCTATTACAGGAAGTTTCTCCAAATGAAAAAGAAACTGAAATTGTGAAGATAATCCTACATGTTGAAACTCAGAACAAAACTGAAGATGTGACAAACAAGGAAGTTGGGCTTATTTCAAAAAATAAATTTTCCTTTGCTTAAGACAGCACTTTAAAATAGTGTGGGGCCAGCCAGATGACTTGGTGAGTTAAAGCTTTTGCCACCAATCCTGATGACCCAAGTTTAACCCCTGAGACTCACATGGCTGGAACAAGAGAGCATATTGGAAAGTTATTCTCTGACCCCTACACGTACCCTGTGGTGCACATGCACACTTTAAAATCTTAATAAAAAGTCTGTCTAAAAATAAAATATACACGCAAGAGAGCTATATGCTCAAGTCAATATAATATTTGCATAGATGCACAAAGCCATGGGTTCAGTCACTGTCACTGCGTAAGTCAGACATGCTGGCCAGTGCCTATAATCTAAGCACTGAGGACAGAAAGGCAGAAGGAACAGGCCAGGATCATCCTCAGTTCAGCCACAAAGCAAATTCGAGGTCAGCTTGGTTGGTTGGTTGGTAGGTAGGTAGATAGATGATAGATAGATAGATAGATAGATAGATAGATAGATAGATAGATAGATAGATAGATAGGATAATACTATTATTGATTATGAGTAGGTAGACTAAGCTCATGTTATCAGGTGTAGATTATATTTGTTTAAAAGAAATTAATTCCCCAATTGAATGTGGTTTTCCTCTTTTGCTTTTATTGGGGGGAGTGTTTTTGGGTTTTTTGTTTTGTTTTGTTTTGTTTTTTAATATCCTTTTTCTCCCTTGGGTATTGGGCAGTAGGGAGGTTTTTGAAGTTTTAAAACCAAGTTAATTGTATAATTCTGTAGAGCGTGTAGTTGGCAACTTTTCACGACTACATTATCTACCTGGATAATCCCAGACACTCTTACTAAGTTTTTGGAGCCCTGTGAGAACACTGCCCCCACTTCCTGGCACAGGTGGAAATGTGTGTCAGAGACCAACATGTATAAATTAAGAGTGATGAGTTTTTAGTTGATATTTTTTTTGGTACACATTTCCCTCTTTTTAAATTTAGGTTTTTTTTAAAGTGAAAGAAAATGGGTTTCTCAAACTAAACTTTTTCCCCACCAGGGAGTATGATGGAATCATTTTCCACTAGATTTTACAGACTAGCCCTGCTTGATCACCTTTAGAAAGCAAAAGCAGCTACAGTTCTACTTCCTGATTTGGCAGCTCCCACTCTAGGCAGCATTGTTCAGCCATGGTTGCTTTGGTATTTGTTTTCTTTGTAGTTCTTTTGTTTTGTTTTTCCAGGACTGGATTTCTCTGTGTAGCTCTGGTTTTCTTGAACTTGCTCTGTAGACCAAACTGACCTTGAACTCACAGAAATCACCTGCCTCTGCTTTCCAAATGCTGAGATTAAAGTCTGGGATTAACCGCTGGCTTCTTTGTATTTTTTGTAGTGACACTATTATTAGTACTCTCAGATTGGAACTGTTTTGGGGGGACTCGAACCATTTATGCCCTGAATTTTCTCATTAGGTGTCCTAGGATCTGTTTGTAAAATTTCTGTGGGGGTCTTCCCAGCAAGTCCTCCCTAGTCACACTCAACCCCACCATACCCTGGAACCAGGTTTCTAATTGATAGGTTGCCTCAGTCTTTTGGCCTTTGAGAGCAGAACTGCAGCAGATGTATGTAAGCACTTGTCCTTGATAGGTGATAAGGGACTGATAGGGGGCCTTCCCTGCGTGCTTTGTAATCGGGGATTGGATTTCTTTACCAGGCCACAGTTAATTCCATTAACTGTTAACTATGAAATACCTAGTCAAAGTTAAATACCTTGTCAAAACTCCAGTACTTTTAGGAGCATAATACACAGGCACAAGAAAAGAAAAAATATCTTCTTTCCTGTTCCTTTATATCCCAGAATCTCAGGGGGTACATTAGGGAAGAAGGCTCACTAGTGTGTATGTACATACACACACACACATGCACATGTGTGGTGATATTTTGTTTGTACTGTAACAAATAAAGCTTGCCTGAGGATCAGAGGGTGGAGCTAGCCATTAGCTAACCTGGAGGTCTGGAGGTCTGTATAGACAACAGAGAGGAAGTGATAAGGCTGGGAGGAGACAGCAGCTCGGCCCTTTTCAGTCTGAGAAGTCCTGGAGGTAAGAGGTGACGTGGGCTGTTCTTCTCTGATCTTTCAGCATTTACCCCCATATCTGACTCCAGGTTTTTGTTATTAAGACCAATTAGAATTTGTGCTACACAAATGTAAATGTGGCCATTTCCTCTAAAAGATAAAGGGAATGTGTTTGTGTAGGATAATTAGTGTATTATTAACTGTATACTTAATTTTTTTGATTGGTTATTATTAGCATATGATAAATTACATATACGTAAAGAATACATGACAAGTTTTAATATATATTTTTACCATGCAAACTCTCTACAACCAGGATGAGAAACATTTTTGTTGGGGAATATTATTTTAAGGTATGTTACTTTTGTTTATGTTGCATTTGTTTAACTCAGTGAAGCTGTGTTACTTTGCCTGTCTAAAACACCTGATGGTCTAATAAAGAGCCAAATGGCCAAAAGCAAGGCAGGAGAGAGGATAAGCAGGGCTGGCAGACAGAATATCTGGGAGGAGGAAGAAAGAGATCTAAGAGCAAGAGGAGGAGGAAGACACTAGGGGCCACCCAACCATCAGTGAAGTAAGAAGTAAAAAAAGGTATACAGAAATAGAGAAAGATGTAAAAGCCCAGAGGCAAAAGACAGAATAATTTAAGAAAAATTGGTTAGAAACAAGCCAAGCTAAGGCTGGGCATTTATAATTAATAAGTGGTGGCACACGCCTTTAATCCCAGCACTTGGAAGGCAGAGGCAAATAGATCTCTGCAAGTTTGAGGCCAGCCGGGTCTACAGAGTGAGGCTTCCAAAGCTACACAAAAAAACCCTGTCTCAAACCCTCCCCCTCAAAAAAAAAGCCCTCCATGTGTTTGATTTATTTGGGAGCTGGGTGTGCCCCCCCCCAAGAGCAAAAACAAACAACAATACATTCTGTTGTCCTGTCACCTTAGTCTCTTCTAGTCCCTGATAGTTCCCATGTTTTTGTTTCTTACAGTATTTTATTACCTTGTTTGTTTGAAACAGTCTCACTATGTGGTCCAAGTTGGCCAGGAGCTCTGTATATAGTCCAGGCTACCTTAAAATTTACTATCTTCCTTCTTCATTCTCCTGGTGCTGGGATTATGGACCTGTGTCATTCTAGTCAGCTTTCATTTATTTGTTTGGCTTTTGAGATGGGTCTTACTTTGCATCCCTGGCTGTCCTGAAACTTGCTGTGTAGACCAGGCTAGCCTCAAATCCACAGAGATCATCTGCCTCTGCCTCCCAAGTGCCATTGATTATTTTAAACTTTTTTTTTTCATTAATTTTTGACTTCCAGGCAAGTTACAAATATAATTAATTCAGAAAAACTTCTCTTAGGTGGGTAAGAATGGTCAGTAGTGACAATGATTGTCATTCAAGTGTGATGGCCTAAGTTCAGTCCCTGGAACCTGATGGCAGAAAAGAATCAACTCCAGAAAGTTGTTCTTAAACCTCCACATGAACACTGTGGCCTCTGCCCTCCTCCCAGTATTCAGAAATTAAAAAGAAAAATTAAGAACTAAAAATTAAAAGTTTCTTTTGCCCAATTTCTCCTACTTTATGTTAGCATTTTTTGTGTCCATTGTACTTTTGCCCAAACCAGAAATTTATACTTGCATACACTGTCAACCAGAGACATTCTCCAGATTTCGTCAGTTTTCCTAGGACTGTCTGATTTCTGTTCCAGTATCCTTTCTACTGTTATTTTGCATGGCATTTCGTTAATGCTCCTCAGTCCTTCCCTGACTGTCTGGTAAGGAACACAGCAATATAGGAATTATTGTCTAGGTTGTCCCTCAGTTTGAGTTTGCCATTTGGTCCTTTGAAATAAGAATACAGAACGATGCTCACTCTTGCTAAAGGGTGCCATCATCTGTACTGCACATCTTATTACTGTTGATACTAACTTTGAATCCCTTGCTGTCTGCTAGGGTTTCTCCACCATGGATCCACTTGTAGGAGAATGTTTGATTTTTCTCCTCACTAGGCTTACTATGCAAATATTCCTGTTTCCCATATTGTTGCCCATAAATTTTACCTTACACTGATAAAATTCAAAGAATTATTAATATGTGTATCTGAGATTTATCTTCACCGTTCTTATTCCAATTCTTTTTTTTTATAATTTATTTATTTTATTTACCTTGGTGTACCTTAGGACTGAAGTTACAGACAGTTGTGAGCTGCCATGTGGGTGCTGGGAATTGAAGCTGGGTCCTCTGGAAGAACAGTCAGTACTCTTAACCACTGAGCCATCTCTCCAGCCCCCCTTATTCCAGTTCTTTTTTTTTTTTTTTTTTTTTTTTTTTTTTTGGTTTTTCGAGACAGGGTTTCTCTGTGTAGCCTTGGCTGTCCTGGAACTTGCTCTGTAGACCAGGCTGGTGTTGTATAATATTAGTTGAAGATGTGTTATATTTGTTTAATGATACAAAGATGTGTTACATTCTTTTATGTTGTATTTGTTTAACTCTGTGAAGCTGTGTTACTTTGCCTGTCTAAAACACCTGATGGTCTAATAAAGCGCTGAATGGCTATTAGCAAGGCAGGAGAAAGGATAGGAGGGGCTGGCATGCAGAGAGAATAGATAGAGGGAGAAAAAGAGAAGGAGGGGCATCGAGAAAAGGAGAAGCAGAGGAGGACATCAGGAGACAGCAAGCCACGGAGTAAGAAGTAAGAAAGGTATATAGAAATAGACAAAGGTAAAAGCCCAGAGGCAAAAGGTAGATGGGATAATTAATTAAGAGAAGCTGGCTAGAAACAAGCCAAGCTAAAGCTGGGCATTCATAAGAAAGAATAAGTTTCCATGTGATTATTTGGGAACTGGATGCCAGCCCCCCACCCCACCCCAAAGAGAAAAGAATTTTAAAAAATTAACTATAGGCTGGCCTCAAACTCACAGAAATCTATCTACCTCTGCCTCCTGAGTTCTGGGATTAAAGACATGTACCACCATTGCCTGGCTAATTCATGACTTCTTTTTTCATTGTTGGTGTGTGTGTGTGTGTGTGTGTGTGTGTGTGTGTGTGTGTGTGTGTGTGTGTGTGTGCGCGTGCGCGTGCGTGTGCGCGTGTGTGCGCGTGCGTGTGTGCGCGTGTGTGCGCGCGCGTGTGTGTGTGTGTGTGTGTGTGTGTGTGTGTAGCAGGAATCTTAAAGAGTCTTATTAATAAAATCAAACCTGGAGCCAAGTATTGGGGTGAACACTGGAAGATCAGAGAGACAGAACAAGCCACAGCTAACCTCACCTGGCCAACTTCTCAGCTGATCTTGTTTCCTCAGACTGGAAGCCTCTGTGTCCTCATATCTGAATGGCTCTCAGCTGAACTGTGCTGCTCAAAACCTAAAAGCTTAACCAGCCAAATACTTCTAGTGTCTGGTCCTCACGCCTTATATACCTTTCTGCTTTCTATCACCACTCCCTGGGATTAAAGGCTCACTTTCTGGTATTAAAGGCGTGTGTCACCATGCCTGGCCATTTCCAATGTGGCCTTGAACTCAAAGAGATCCAGAGGGATTTCTACCTCTGTAGTACTAGGATTAAAGGTGTGAGTGCCACCATTTTCTAGCCTTTGTATCTAGTGGCTGTTCTGTCTCTGACCCCAGATAAGTTTATTAGGGTGCACAATATTTTGGGGAACACAATACCACTGTGTGTGTGTGTGTGTGTGTGTGTGTGTGTGTGTTCTGAAATACATTAAGTGTATCCCACTTAGTCTGTGTAATGTTATTTGTATGTATGTTTTCAGGACAGATCATGATAAGCAATTGGTTTACTCTTGCCTGGAGAAGACTTTCTCACACTCAGCATTCTGTAGTTACCTGTAGTTATATGTGTAAGGTTGAAGCCTCTTGGTCTCCCCACACCCATTCACATTAGCATGTGTATTGTTGTTGTCTTTGTTCAGCTCGTGTTAAGTAGCCACATGTTGGTGAGGCTCTATAGGGGTCTCCTCTAACCTCTCCAGAAAACACAAACAGCAGACTCCCTGGTCCTCCTGTCTCTTACAGTCTTTCTGCCCCTCTTCTGCAACGTTCCCTGCGTGCAGGACTGTGGTGTGTACATTGACACTGGACTCCACAGCTCTGCATTTGGGGGGCTGTGGTTTTCTGTAGTGGTCTCCATCTGTGGCAAGAAGTTTCCTTGCTGAGGGATGTGGACTAGCTTACCAGGTGAGACCTTAGGAAAGCCAAAGTTTCTTACAATGCTATCAGTTCTTTCTTTTTTTCTGTATTTTCATATCTTGGCCAATAATCTCCTCCTTGAATTGTTCATTTTATAAGATGTTACATGAGGTCTTGAGGAATGGTCAGTCAGTAAAGTGCTTGCTGTACAAGCATGTGGACCCAAGCTTGGTTCTCCAGAACTCACGGGAGTGCTGGGAATGGTAGCATGTGCTTGTTGGTCTCAGCTCTGGGGAGACCAACAAGCAGATCCTAGGGCTTTCTGCCCAGCCAGCCTACCCTAATCAGACAAGCCCCAGGTCCCAGTGAGAGGCCCTGTCTCAAAAAAAGGTGAACAATGCCTAAGGATTCACAACCTGAGGTTGATCTCTGACCTCCATGGAAGCACACATACACAAAGATATACATACATATACACATATATACAGAAGTTAGATATCTATAGCCACATGCCCCTCAGGCTTTGCTCTGTGGCTGAATGGAATAACAAAATACAGTGTCAGTCACCAGCAGACTCGCAGAAGAGCAGTGATTGCTCACTGGTCCTGACAGCATCTGGTGTTGCATGGTGACCTGGGATAAAAATAATAGGGAATTGACTCACAGCTCAACGCTAGGGTTACTGAAACATTTGAATGTTTGAATTCTGTGAGACAAGTCCTGCCCATGCTATAACTTGGGAAGCACAGAAATGTTTGTTAACAATATTTCTCCCGTTTCGCAGTATTTGGCAAGTTAAGCTGGTGGGCATGGTGGCTCACACCTGTAACCACGGCACTTGAAAAATCTCAGACAGAATGCTGTGAGGTCAAGATCAGGGTAGGCTACATAGCAGGACCCTGTCCTCCAAAAAGAAAAAGAAAAGAAAATCGAGAGATTAAGCAGTAAACTTTTAAAATGCTGTGAAAACATTTTCTTTCAATCCCTGACTACCTGTCTCTCCCAGTACCCAAGTTTCTTTCTTTTGGGGATGGGCTCTAGGGCTAGTAATAGTATTTCTCTAGGCTATATCTCTAGAAACCCAGTGCCCAGTTTGCCTTGTGAGCCAAGAATTTAGGTTTAGGTTAGCCTAAATGAAAGAGACTTTGTGCTTAATTATGTTGTTTCCTCCCTAGATTGATATAGAAATCAATGGCAGTGCAGTGGATCTTCATATGAAATTGGGTGATAATGGAGAAGCCTTCTTTGTAGAGGAGACTGAAGAAGAATATGTAAGTTCTCAAAGGTCACAGACCCTTTGCACTTCGTGTCAGGCTTCTAGAACATGTCTAAAACAACTGGTCAGCAATTTCCATGATTGTGTGGATGGTTATTATTCACTAAACATGCTTTTATTGCATGTTGAACCAAACTTCCAAACAAAAAGGGCTCACACCAGCTTTCAGGGTTTGGAGAATATCATCTAGTACCAAAGGGCTTTCCTGCTTCGTGTCCATTAAAGCTTATGGCTTGACTTGAATTTATTCAGTTCTACCTCGAGGCATATCTCTTAGGCTATGTGTGGGTATGTACATATGTGACCTTTAAATTTGGAAGACATGTTTACAGGGCCAGAGAGATGGCTCAGCAGGTAAAGACACATTCCATATAGGCCTGACAACCTCAATTTGGTATCTGGAGCCATATAAAGATGGAAGGAGAGAACTTCTCCACAAAGTTGTCCTGATGCCACACTGTTGCCATGCTGCACACAACACCCCCACACACTAATAATAAAGTTTTTTAAATAATTCTTTTGTTTGGTTAGGAATATTATACCCATGACCTTAAGAGACACTGAATTATGATTTCAAGACAGTTAAATTAATTGGCCTATGTCTTCTTATATATTAGTGTACATGTGGCTTCTTCTATAAGACAGCACAATCTGTACAAGTCCCATGTCCTTTTGCACTCACTCCCAGGTATACTCTTCTTGATATAGTCACTATGGCTCTTTTTAAAAAAAATCTGTAGAAGCATCACTGTGTCTTTTTCCTTAAGAAATTAAATATTACAGCAAAAATAAGCTTCAAATTATCAGGATACAGAGGCTTTTGGAGTTTGAAGGTGAATGACTATTGTGATATTGTGAATTCACAAAGAAAAAATGACAACAAAAATAAACAATAGCAAAGCAAGATTATTTTGATTTTTTTTTTTTTTTTTTTTTTTTTTTTTAAGCTTGGGAAAGAGCACCAGTGTAGGCAGCTTATAAAAGAACCGTATCCATTTGTTTTCCTGAACATCTTCCTGGTGTTTATTACCTCATTTGCATTTACATGACCTAAACAAAATTTCACCTCATCAGAAACAAAGGCAAAGAGCAGAGTAAAACATAATATATATTAGCTGGCACAAACAAAGTATTTTTGATGTGTTTCTGAAAATCAAGTGTAAACCCTATCACTGATTATCGTTACATAAACCAGTGATGGGGGTTCTTGACAGTGCTTTGCCTGGTTACAGGTACTGCCGACAATTGTAAAGCCGGCTTTAGCAAGGGCAGCCTGAATATCAAGCTTGCAACACTTTTTCTGTTTCATGTACGACTAAATTGATCAGATTTTTTGCACTATTGTAAATTCTAGGATAGCCAGAGCTATGTACTAAGGCCCTCTTTCAAATAAACAAAAATAATAATACAATAAAAAAGTCCTAATTCATCCAACAAATATTAGAATTACTATTCTATGACACATACTATGAATAAAATAATAATAAAATAAAGACCTGCCTTTAAAGGGGATTAAAAGTTAACAAAACCCCATTAGGGGCTATTTAGTTTTGTTTTATCTGACTTTTTCGCTCATCATCAACGTTCCTTTCAGTCAGCAGTTCTGAAACAACCCCTCTTGTTAACCGCTGCACAGTGTCCATGGTGTGGATTTGCCTGGTGTATCGAACCATTGTCTTATTGGTGGACATCTCAATTATGTTTCTATTGCTGTGATCAAGACCATGAATTTATTTCACCCTACTGCTTACTTCATTAAGGGCAGTTGGAGCAGGAACCTGGTGGCAGAAACTAAAGCCGAGGCGATGGAGAATCGCTGCTTACTAGCTTGTTCCTCCTGGCTTGCTCTCCTGTACAGCCCAGGACCACCTGCCTACAACAGCAGGCCCTCCCACGTGAATCATTAATCAAGAAAATGCCCCCACTGACTGTGGTGATACATTGCTTGTACACTTAATAAATTTGCCTGGAGATCAGAGGACAGGACAAGCCACTAGATTAAACATAGATGCCAGGCAGTGGTATCACACACCTTTAATCCTAGCACTCCAGAGGAAGAGATCCATCTGGATTTCTGTTAGTTTAAGGCCATGCTGGGCTACAGGAGATTAATCCAGTCTAAAAGAGAGACAGAGCCAGGCAGTGGTGGCACACACCTTTAATCCTAGCACTTCAGAGGAAGAGATCCATCTGGATTTCTGTTAGTTTAAGGCCATGCTGGGCTACAGGAGATTAATCCAGTCTAAAAGAGAAACAGAGCCAGGCAGTGGTGGCACACACACCTTTAATCCCAGCACTGGGAAGGTTAGACAGGAAGTGATACAGCTGGACAGAGAAAGGAATATAAGGCGGGAGGAGACAGGAACTGGCTCTTTCAGGCTGAGGAGTTGGTGAGGTGAGAGGTGGTAGCTGTGGCTCGCTCTGCGTCTCTAATCTTTCAGCTTTTACCCTGATACCTGGCTTCAGGTTTTTATTATAAGACCATTTAGGATTTGTGCAACAACAGACTTGTCTAAAGGGCAATCTGATGGAGGCAGTTCCTCAGCTGAAATTCCCTTTTCCCAGATACATCAGGTTTGTGCCGAGTTGACAAAAACCAACCAGCAAAGTAGACATCCGGGTGTTTTCTGCCTCACCTCAAATACTTCTGTAATAAAGCAAGAAGACACTACCAAAAACCAAAACAGCTTTGAAGACAAGTACAGGACAACTTGATATGTAACAAAACCACTAAAAGAAACCTCTAGAAATCAGGGCACATCAGCCTCACCTGGGTGACTTCTGGGTGACTTAGGGTCATTCAGACAGTATAGTGACAGCTGTATGTTAGTGATGAGCCTGGTAAACAAAACTTCCAGCTTTGGAATGTTTACCAAATCCGAATTTTAAAATTTTAGTGGGTACCAGTTATGGAAACTCACATGTTTTCTGAACCATTGTGTAAAAATTTGACCATTTTAAATTATGAAGTTAATTTATGCATGTCTGTCTACCTCTCCTTCCTCCTGATTGAAACAAATGGTCAAGAAGTTCACTAGATTTGATTTATTCAGTATTAAGTTGGAAAGTTTAATTATTCTAAATATTGGGCCGCTTCTTCTTCTTCTTTTGAATTCCTGAAAAGATATTTGGAATGAAATTCATTGATTTCATTCATTGTAAGGTGCTGCCTCTGTCATAACCACTTTCCACTTGGCTGTCAATCCTGCCTGTGCTGGCTTCACTCACCTGCCCTGCTGCCCTGTCAGGTGTGACCTTGGCCTTGGCCTCTGTTTCACCATGTTCTTGCCAGTGTGTCAGTCCCTGTAATACTTAGCATGCGGCTGCCACTTTGATAGCTCTTAGTACAGAATTTCATCAACTCAGATTTTTTTATTATTGTTGTTTTTGGTTTTTTGAGACAAAGTTTCTCTGTGTAGCCCTGGCTGTCCTGGAACTCACTCTGTAGACCAGACTGGCCTCAAACTCATAGAGGCCTGCCTCTGCCTCCTGAGTGCTGGGATTAAAGGCGTGTGCCACTGCCACCTGACTGATCGGCTCAGAATTTAATTGCAGCTTTTACGTGTTCTGTGCTGAGCTGACACAGTTCTTGCAAAGGTACTCAGTTACATACTGAAATGAACTAACGCTTATTTGAGTCTAGCAAGGTGACTTTCTTACCTTTGGGGACTAAGCCTTCCTACCCCTGTGAGAACTTGTATACTTGAGAAATTAATTATGGTTTTGATAGCTGTCTGGTGTGTGTGGTTAACTTTTCTTTTGTTCTTTAAGGAAAAACTACCTGCTTATCTTGCCACCTCACCCATTCCTACTGAAGACCAGTTCTTTAAAGATATTGACACCCCTTTGGTGAAATCAAGTGGAGATGAAAGACCATCTCAGAGCTCCGACATTCCTCACGCCTTGGAGACGGAGACAGTTTTCACTCCGAGTTCTGTGAAAAAGAAGAAACGGAGGAGGAAGAAGTGCAAACAGGACAGCAGGAAGGAGGAGCCGGCGGCTTCTCCTGCGGTGGAGGACGTGTGCGATGTGGCGGCGAGCTCGGATGACGAGAAGGGGACCCAGACGGCACGGTAAGGTCCAGAGGGAACGGGCTTCTGCGGCGCCTCCCTGCCCCTGTGCCCAGTAGAGCTCCAAGGAGCTAGTGGGTCTGATCTCCGCACCCAGCTGGTATGAAATCCAGTGGAAGGAGCACCACCCCACCCCTTACTGCTGGACCCTTGGGTGTGCTGCCGGGGGCTCTTTGCAGCAGTCTGGACGAAGTGTGGGAAACAAATGGTCAGCTCTTACCAAGTGGTTCACTTGGAGTGGGCACATTCAAGTGGGAACATCATATTCCAGTTGTGTAGCTTTCCAGCCCTGGGATCTTTCCCCCTCCCGCTTCCTCTCCACCTTCCCTGCCCCTTCCTTCTCCCTCCCCTCCCCTCCCCATCTCCTTCCCCTCACTCTCCCCTCACTCTCCCGTCTTCTCTACCTTCCTCTCCCCTTCCTTCATTGCCTGCCCCCTCCCTCCCCCCTTCTCTCCCCCCCTTCCCTTTCCTTCCCTTCCTACCCCATTCTCTTCCTTATCCCCCTTCCTTCCTCCCATAGGGTCTCGCTGCAGAGCACAGATTGACCTCAAACTCATAATCCTCCTGCTTCCAGTTCCTGAGTACTGGGATTGGTATATATCAGTACACCTGCACCCCTCCCTACTCGGTCTTGTATTTGGTATCAGACCTTTTTTTCCTGAGAAACTGAGAGTTTTGTTTTATTTGAGATTATGATAAAAAAAAATCCCCTAGTGAGTTTCAGTTTTTTAAGTGAGAGTTTTTGATTACCACTTATAAACCAGTTAGTAGAAATACTCAAAACCGGCCAGGCAGTGGTGGTACATGCCTTTAATCCCAGCACTCGGGAGACAGAGCTAGGCAATCTCTTGTGAGTTCGAGACCAGTCTGGTCTACAGAGCGAGATTCCAGGACAGGCCCAAAACTACACAGAGAAACCCTGTCTCGGGAAAAAAAAAAAAAAAAGAAAGAAAGAAAAGAAATAGTCAAAACCTATATCACTTTTCCAGTCAGAACTGTCAGAAATTTGAAGGTAGCAGTCTAAGGCAGGGTGTACTTTGTTTTCTTCACTCTTTTAAGATAGAGCTTTCTTCACTTGTTTGAATGATGCCTACCCAAGCACTGAAAGAACATCCCTGTGTGAGTGGTTGGTTCTCTTCTGGCGGCTCTTGGAGGCTGCGCCCACAGGCAGGCTGCCTGCTGTGTTCTTTGAGTGGGGAAGGACTCCTTCTTGAGGGCAGTGCTGATCCATCTGGGTATTTCAGCTCAGCTGCTGGAAAGAGATGATGTACTTGTGCATGTCTGGAAAAACTGTGCTAGTGAAGGACTTTTTGTCAGTCAGAGAAGGGAGGGTAGCTTTTCTAATTAAAGAAACTATGCAGAATAAAGTTTTACTTGATGTGTTTATTTATTAAGGCTTTTTAAAACTGTCAATCCATGAAAAACCTGTTACTAATAAATGATTAGTGTACTATAATTATACCATTTTATGAATAACATAATTCCTTTTTAGTAAACTTTTAACTCATTTCTTAAGATTTTGAGATCTGGATTATAAGTCCTGGAATAAAATTATACATGTAGTAGCACTTTTTAGCATTCTGACAGATTTTTTTCTACCTTTCTTCCATCATTCACTGTCAAGGGTAACAGTCACTTTGCATACTGTTGGATAGAGTTCAGAATTCCGGTTAGAAATAAGCATAATTAAAAGCCTGGGAAGATGGCTCAGTGATTGAGAGCACTCTCTGCCTATTCTTGCAGAGGACCTGGGTTTGGTGCCTACCCACATGTTGTACACAACCATCCCTAACTCCAGTTCTAGGAGATCCTGTGACTTATTCTGACCTCTATAGGTATCATGTGGTACAGTGACAGGTGTGCAAGCAAAACATTCATACCCATTTTTTAAAACACAAGCAGTGAAAGATGGAAATAGTGAAAAATATTTCAGGCTCACAGAGCAGCATAAATTATACTGATAACAATTTTAAATCCTGAATAGAGTGTCTTTCTGTTTCTATTAAAACACTGGCCAAGCTGAGTTATGAGTTCTGCTTCTATATATCTTTGATTCCTAAAGAAAATTAACTCAGAAGCATGCCATTGCTTAATCAAGACATTTCTTTTTCCTGCTTTCAGTCTCTCAAAGACAGTTTATCTCCAGAAGAAAAACCCATGAGAGCCTTTCAGGTCTTATACTGCTGGGAACAGTTCTCTAAAGTTCTATTTATAGTTAAGTGTTTCAGTGGACAAGAAATGTATTTTTATAAAACTGTGAAATATTTACACATGGGAATTACCCATGCCTGAGTTACACTCCCCCTTTTGAGCTTTGTCCTGCAAATGTTTTTGCAGCTAAAATTTTTCATCCACTAAAAATAGCCCAAAGTGATGCTTTTGCCCCCAGAGCCTAAAAGTTTGGCTGAGTGTGTGTGTGTGTGTGTGTGTGTGTGTGTGTGTGTGTGTGTGTGTGTGTGTCTTGTTGAAATAACAAAATTTAGAATCCCTGAACAATATGCAGTTTTATCTCAGGAAATGACATTTCTAGGACATACACAAAGCCTCTACTTAACACACAAGCGCTAAAGGAATTTTGTAAAGCAACAGTGTCAGTCAATACCTGCCTTCCATTTCCAGGTTACATGAACCAGATCTGTTGGGGTACTTTCTTGGATAATAGTTGATATGGGTGCCAGCACCTGCTTGCTTGGTAAGAAGGCATCACAGCACATGTGACCTTGGGCCTCTGCTGTCATTCAGAATTTAATGGTCTGCTTTTCCTTTGGGTTACTCGTAAGCTGTGAATGCCACCTTTTGGAGAATTTCTTTTCCCTGAAATTTCCTTAGAACAAAATCTGTTTAATTATGCATCCAACAGAAATTAGACAGTAAGAAATTAGATGGCTGTCAGAGTTCAAGCTGTATTGGTAACCCAGAGGTGCCTGGGCCTTTGAGAGTTGTGGTGGAACCAGAGTCTGGCCAGTCAGGGACTTCTTTCTGAAGTGTAAAAGGACTGAGCTCTGGCCACGTGTTGCTGATCTATGGCAATACGTTCTGAGAAATGGATCAGTAGAGGGGCCAACAAAGTCTAAATGGTATAGACCTGCCCCTCATCATAGACTTAAAAAAAATAAGATGTAAGATTTACTAGTGAACATGATTAGTGAGAGTGAACACAGTAGAAACTCAGGTATACCACAGTTGGGGATGTGTTTGATCCACAGCAGTTGACCATGCCTTCAACATCATCTACATGACACTCAGTGAAGCTTTACTTCGGTTAGGTATGAATCTTCTGGTGGCCAGGGAAATTGAACTCTTGGCCTCGCACAGAGCCTCAGTCACATGCCTGCAGCTTGGTGTGGCTGGACATAAGGACCTAGCCAATGTGAAACCTGAGCCACTGCGTTTCTCAGACTTCGCACATACTTGTTTATAGTCTGGACTGGGGTCAGCATGATGCCAGACACATGAATATCTTCTGGAATACTGTCTCCAAAGTCCCAGATAGAGTCAACTGTTTCACTGTTTTCTCTTGATGCAGTTAAGGGACATAAAAACACAAGATATATGAGGTAGCACTGGTAGATGGCATAATGTGTATAAAACAGTATACTTTTTTCTTTTGACATGTATGAATGCATTAAAAAGTAATGATTGAGTATAGCAAATATATTAACCAATGATACCATTGTTATCACTATGCAATCTTTCATAATATACATAATTGTGCTTTTTTTTAATTGACAATTTACTACAAGTCTTTGAGGGAAGAAGCTTTTCAAATTGGATGATATTCTAGTACAATTTTGAGTACATACATATAAAACATAACCTTTCCAAGCATACCCCAAATATTTAACATCATTTCCATGCCACTATTGGAAATATTTTAGTAGCCAGCCAACAGTAGCAAAAATAAAGAGCCAAGACCAGGCCATCAGAAAGGAAACAACATTTAGTTTGCTAAAGCAATCTTCCTTATGAAGTTGAATGTGGGAGCTGAGTTCAGGGAGCCTCAGACTTGCCCCCAAGAGCAGCTATGCTACCCCATCAATAGGTAGCTTCTAGAGACTCCCTGGGGTTTCTGTGGTGAGGGTAAGTATTCAAGGGCGAGGGTCCTACAATGTCCCTGCTTTGTCCTCCTTTGTTCTCACACAGCAGCAAAGCCACATTTTGCTTGAAGTCCTGAGGTGTATCTTTTGTGGGAGGTGTCTTGTGTCCAAGTATAGATCATTGGCTATACTGACATCCATTGAGTAATACTGCACTAAGATTTCTGGTACCCATAGGATCTTTGGACATGGTACCTAGCAATTTCTTTTATTTCTTACTTCCAGCTAGTTTAAAATGCATTAAGTGCCTATAATTTGGGCTGAGTTTAATTTCCTGTTGATTTCTCCCACTTTTAAAAGAATTGGAGTACAATCTACAGGCATTTATATTCACAGATTTATTTTTATTTTGAGGCAGGGCTTCACTATGCCCTCTCTGGTCTGGAACTCACTGTAAAGACTGTTGTTACCTCCAATTCATAGAGCTCTGCCTCTCAAGTGCTGGGATTAAAGGTGTATGCCACTGTGCCTGGCTTGATTATCTCTTTATTTTTAAAAAATTTTACTTATTTAGTTTATGTGAATGGGTGCTTTGCCGGTGTGTATGTTTCTACACAACATACATGCCTGGTGCCCATAGAGTGCAGAAGAGGGCATCAGAATCCCTGAAACTGTAATTATACATGGTTGTGAGCTGTCCTTCTTAGGTATGTTTTTCTCCTCTTGAATGGGATTGTGTGACAGTCCTCTAGAGGAAAGAAGATTCCATTGAGGAAAACCTTAAACTAATAGGAAGACCTTAAAAGATATGTAATTGACATGTCTTAAGTGATTTAAATCTGTATGGGAAGGCTGTGTCAAAGAAGTAAAGTAATACCAAAGAACAAAAGGCAGTTTTCTTTCTCTGCTCTTAGCCCAACAAATTACGTGGTGTGATTCCAGTTTACATTCAAGACACTATTAGAGCTTGGGTGTTCTCTAAGAAGCTCTTAAACCTGCGTTAATGTGCTTTAAGCTTTTCAGAGGTTTTCAGTGATTTCCACTTGCTACCCATATAAACCTCATATTGACTGAAAGGTAGACAGGACATGTGATAAATTCTCTAAAGATGAAAAGTGAAATCAATAGCTTTTTTACTTTGGACAAATTATTATACAAAAAACTTCTGGATCTTTGATACCTGCTATTTACAATGGAATTTTATCACCTTAAATTTGGAAGAACTGAATGAATGTCATCCAGTGAGTAATACTGTGTTAAGGTTGCAGACAACCATATTCTTAACATCAACTTAGTAGGGAGGGGATTGATTGAGCCCAACATTCATGAATGCCAGGCAGGTACTTCACCACGGAGCTACATCCCCAGCCTGTCAGGAAATTTTAATCACATTCCTTTTCTGTGTCTGTTATATGGCGTTGTTATGAGTGGCGTTGGTGAATACCTTCTTGTTCATATTAGCCTTTTTCAAAAGATACTACTAATCATGTAGCTTTCTGTTCATTAAGAGACTTGTTGGTACCCATTTTAAAGCTGACTTTAAATTATTCTACCCTTCTGGGTTTTGCTCTGTTTTTCCCCTTTCGTAGAGGATCTTCAAATGCTTCCTTAAAGGAAGAAGACTATAAGGACCCTCCACTCTTCCATTCTGGGGATCACTACCCCTTATCTGATGGAGATTGGTCCCCATTAGAAACGTGAGTATCTTTAAAATTTCTATTTTCCTAAGGGAAGGAGGAGGTGCATATTAGTAGCTTTTATGTTATTTGATAGTAATACCACTTTTCATTTATGTAATAGTAAAGTAATCATCAGGTAAAATTTAACAGGAATATGAACTGTTTTCAACAGCTGTTTTGTTCCTAAATTTAACTTTACTCTGATGGTGTTTGCCGGTTGTAAATCTGAATAATCACTATAGAATTTGCTCTACCTACTGTTAAATTTTAGTTTTTTGGTGTCAAATAATATAGTGAAAGAACATGTGGTCATACTGCTTATCTTCTGTGATCAAACCTTCAGATTTTCAATGAATTTTCAAAATTTATGTATTTTATGTGTAAAGATGTTTTGTCTGCATATATGGCTGTGCACCATATGCATGCCTGGTGCCTACAGAAGCCAGAAGAGGAAGTTGGATCCCCTAGGATGTTAGAGTTACAGGTGATTACAGTTAGCAGACGATTGTGAGCTGCCATGGAATTCCTGGGTACACCACTGAGCCATTTCTCCAGTCCCTTCTTAACTATTATTAATCCTACCTTCCTGTGTGTTTTATGTCTTACAACATTGCCTGTGTCATTGGTTTTCTGTGAGGGGCAAACAAATAATACATACTATGAAGGGTCTACAGGAGACCTGGACAGTCCTTAATAACCACTAACTGGCATTTTTGTTTTATTAAAGAACTCAAGTGGAATGAGTAATTGACATTTCCCTCAATGGAGTGTTTGTACCTGTAGTTGACATATTCAAACTTAATATACTTTTCTCTGTACACTGCAGCTCCCCAAGACTGAAGCCTTGTTTTTCTTTGTTCTTCTGTGTTCACAGCACTTATTCCCAGGCAATGTGTCCTAAGAGTGATTCAGAGCTGGAGGTGAAGCCAGCTGAGAGCCTGCTCAGATCTGAGTCTCACATGGAGTGGACTTGGGGCGGGTTCCCAGAGTCTACCAAGGTACTGGGGCTTACTGGAAAGACTAGGATGTGTCTGGTTAAACACCAGTAAAGTCTTTTCCTCTATTAAATGAAGGAAGCAATTTCTTATTGAGCTCACAGAATATAATGATGGCATTGCCCTCTTGTGGTTAAAAATGTAAATAAAAATTAACATTTTTCATAACATCCACTGTACATTTACTTATAATTGAATATAATATCTTTTGTGTCTCTCCCTAACAAATAATGTTGATTACAAATTATTATAGAAAAATTTTAAAGATACCTAAAACAGCCGGGCGGTGGTGGCGCACGCCTTTAATCCCAGCACTCGGGAGGCAGAGCCAGGCGGATCTCTGTGAGTTCGAGGCCAGCCTCGGCTACCAAGTGAGTTCCAGGACAGGTGCAAAGCTACACAGAGAAACCCTGTCTCGAAAAACCAAAAAAAAAAAAAAAAAAAAAGATACCTAAAACAAACTAGGGTTTTCACACTGCAATTTTAAATAAATCACTAAAGTTAGGGTAGGATATAGCTCAGTTGGTAAAAATTTGCCTACCATGCTCTAGACATTGGGTCCCATCCCCAACATGGGCGGGAGAAAGTTCATAAAACTTTTCAGCTGCTCATAATGAAAGAATAATGTACTGAAAGATCCATTTCTTGAAAGAAAACCATTTAGCTCCTCTGTTGAATTCAATTTTGTAAGAACAGAAACTTACTTGTTTATGACTGACTGTTTTAAGTTGCTGTAAGAAGCACTGGGGTCATGAACGAAGTTTTCATGTATGTATAAGCTGTTCCCCTCAAAGTGAACATTTTCTGCTTTAGATTCTGAAAATCGTCTAAACCATTTTCTCCAGTGTTTGATTTTTTTGTGAGCACAGTTATGAATGTAACTTTTATAAACATCATGATATTGAACAAATTACAGTTATTTTACCAGTTGTGGCCTGTTTCACACAAAATAAAGCTAGTGAATGTGTTACCATATAAATAAAACTAGCACAGCAGATTAAGAAATAGGTCATAAATTCATTTGAAGTAAAATTTTAAACAATTCACCTTTGCAGGTCAGCAAAAGAGAAAGATATGACTATCATCCGAGGACAGCTACAATCACACCATCAGAAAACACTCATTTTAGGGTAATTCCCAGTGAAGACAGCCTCATAAGAGAAGTTGAGAAGGATGCTACTGTTGAAGATACTATCTGTACCATAGTGAAACCCAAACCCAGAGCCCTGTGTAAGCAACTGAGTGATGCAGCTTCTACTCAACTTCCTGAACTGCCTCTTGAAGCTCCTCAGATTTCATCTATGTTAGATGCAGACCATGTTCCCAGCCCATCCTCAATAGAGGCTCCCTCAGAACCCAAACCAGCTGCTAAAGTAGACTCACCAACAAAGAAGAAAGGTAATTGTGTGATTGACGTCACATCTCATCAGTGTAGATGTATATTAGTTCAGTGTTTCACGTACTGTTTTTACACATTATAAATCAGCCAACCTGGCCTCTTGGTGCAATCAGGAGATACAGGAAACATGAAATGATGCTGTTCCAGTATAGGATGACACACTATTTTAGATTTCAGTAGATAGATGGGAGTATGCCCTAAAATAATGATAAATGTATAAGTCACTTATCATGATCAAGTATTATATCCTGTAAATGATTAGATATGCTATACTAGCATAGGACTAGCAGTGCCATAGGTACATTTACTCCACCATCATTACAAATATGTTACCCTAAGATGCCCCTGTGTGGTGGGAATTTGCAGGTGCTTTATGATTCTCTAGGGACCACCATTGTGTATGCATCCACTGAAGTGTCCTCATGTGGTGCAGTGCACAGCTGTGTCTCCTTGCCATCTCTTGACTCACAAACAGCAAGTTCTAGACATTGTGACATTTGACCCTTTCAGACCCCAGGATATGCCACCTAAGATATTCTCTGTAGAGCTACAGTGCTATTGACAGACACACGGAAGAAGAAGAAACAGACACAAGCAAGGACACGGGCAAGGCTTCGGGCAGCTAGCGGCCCATCCTGTTTAAAAACCTCACATTATTGCAGAGTTGTAAACAGAGAACACGTTCTAACCTCCGGTGTGTTTCTCTTTTAAAAACAGGTGTTCACAAAAGAAGTCAGCACCAGGGACCTGATGACATTTACCTTGATGACTTAAAGGCTCTTGAGCCTGAAGTGGCAGCTCTCTATTTCCCTAAAAGGTAATGTATGTTTGTGCATTGAGGTGTGGACAGCTTGAGAAACTCCAGTTATTTCATCTGAGCAAGAGGAACAGAGTGATGGTCTTTTAGCTAAATCTGCTTATTGCTTCAGGTTTGGGGACGCTCATAAATAGTGTGTATTGTTTTGACTGTAGTGACTTGAAAGTAATATATTGTTTGTGAAATATTTAGTACAGTAAGGAGAGAGACCCACGTAAGAGATTGGACTGTGTGTGTGTGTGTGTGTGTGTGTGTGTGTGTGTGTGTGTTGTGCTGTGCTGTGCCGGTGCTATAGTGCACACTTACAGCGGGCAGAGAACAACGGAGTCAGTTCTCTTTTTCCACCATGCAGGCTCCAGGGATCAACCTCAGGTTGTCAGAGTCTCCCAGCAAGCACTTTACCTGCCTCGCCTTCTGGTAGCCCTAGTTTGGTGCTCTTTTTAGTCATTCATAACAAACTGAATGTGCTTGAGGAAATTCATTTTATTTGTGTATTTTAAAATACCACATTTTAATTTACAAACATTTTACAAAGAATTTCTTCACTCCTTTGAAGAGTGTGAAGCCACTTCTGAACTTGAGTCTTATAAGGCTCCATCCAGGGGACTCTGTGTCCCCATGTTGCCCATGTCCCTGCCATGTCACAACACCGTTCTTCCATCCCTCATTATTTTAAAGTAACTTGACCATGAACCTCAAACACAGTATATGTTGACTGTCTTCCCAGGTTCATTGTAACCTAAGAGGGATTACTACTTAATATGCTGATTATAAAACACAATTTATTTTCTTAGAAAACTATATTCTTTTATATGAATTATTGGGAAAGCATACTTCATTTTTACTTGGAATGGAAAAATGAGAATGATATAAATATACTTAAGATTTTTTAACAGATATTTTTAGGAGATTCTTAAAGTTTGTTTCTAACTCTATATACTAGATTATCTTAAAATACCCACATCCTGTATTTGAAGTAATAGGTTTTTAAAGATGAAAAAATTGAAATTGGTCCAGTTTTTTAAGGGTAGGAAAAATTAAAATGTAATCTCTTAGAATTATGACTTTCTCTTATATTTTCCAATCTTTTTACTTTACTTTTATACTAGATTTTTAAAATATCCCTATTAAGAAATAGGGAGCAAGGTCAGGCATACTGATACACACCTTTAATCTCAGCACTCAGGAGGCAGAAGCAGGTGGATCTCTGAATTAGAGGCCAGCCTGGTCTACATAACGAATTTTAGGACAGCCAGATGGAGCTACATAATAGAAAAACCCAGTCTCAAAAAACAAAACAGGAAAAAAGCAAAGGAAAGAAAATAGTCACTGACTCAGTGGAGCCTTCCATACTTGGTTATAGTTCTGCTGGTAAAGGTTACTGTCTGTTCATTAGCCACGCTTATAAGGAAGGACTGAAAACAGGGACATGTCCTACACTATTTTATTACAAGTAAGCATTCTCTGTCATGATTGTCACTGTATTACTAAATAGTCATGTTTTATGCATCTAGTGTTCACACATGTCCCATCATTCCTGTGTATTTGCAGCATGCTGAGTCAGATGGCATCCCTCATGTTGACATGCCCTTACTGGCTGAATGATGCCAGCTGCTGTAACTGATAAAGCTCCATGTCGCACGGTTGGGATAGCGTTCCAGCACTAGTGTTGGCGGGAGGCCCACGTACAGGCATTCTTCTGTCTCAGGGCTCCACATAGAGACAGACAGGCTTAGGAGAAAGGGCCTTAGTGGGGAGTGTGTAGAACTGTGCCTCCCACATCCACAGCTTAGTCGGGTGGTGCTTGGTAAAGACAACACAAGAGTTACAGAACACACAGCCGTCTTTTGGTTTTATCCAAGTATGGGTGTTGCCTCTCTGCCCCTCACTGCATGAGTTTGGTACATTGCTATATCTCAGTGGGCTTGGCTGTTCAACCATTTCTAAGGAGGAGACAGTCTCTCTGTCAGTTTCATCTTAGTTTGAAGGTGTGAACTGCTATTAAGAGAAAATTTCCCCAAACATAAACTAACTTCCTGCTAAGAACATGTCTACATTTCTACCCTCTGCTGCCACCTACTACTCCTCTCTTAGAGTTTTTTCAGAAGTTCATGTTAGTTTCACCAGATGGGTCATGTTTTGCTTTGCTTCAACAAAACTTTTAAAATCCTGGCTTCTTGGGTTGGAATTGTCACTTAGTGGCCCAGTGCCTGCCTTCCCACACATGAGGGTCCTGGGTTCAATCCCCAGTACTAAAAAAAGGAGGGGGAGCTAACTTCTAGGAAAAAAGATCTGAACATCTCAAATATTACACTAAATAGTCACCAAAGTTAAAAGTAGTTAACATTTGTGACTAAGAAATATAATGTGCCATTTCCTTATTTCACATTTATGTTCCATTCCAATAGGTCAGTGCGCTCACCTTCTGGCACCAAGCTTTCTGTGCCTTATCTCGAGAAATGAGACTAGTAAGGTCCAGACCTCACTGCTGTAAAGACAGTCTGCATTGTTCTAGATAGCCTCCTGAGTACTGTTTTCCTGAGTATTTCTGCTTTTTAAATTAGGTTAGTTTTAGATAGTGTTAAGATGAATTTAGAAAAAACCTTGGGTTTTGTTTTAAGAAAGCAGCCTTGGACTTAACAATTTTCCACAGACTGCATACATTACCATGACTTTTTTCTTGGAATGCCGTGATCAAAGGGCTCCCAAGTGTCCGAGTTTTCTTAACTGTCTGTTATTTCATCTTCACAGTTGAAGTAACCGCTTTTCACTTTACTTCTTTAATTACAGTCAGGAAGGCCCCAGGTGAACAGCGGGCACCATCGGGAGTGGCTTTGTGAAGTGTTTCCTACATGTGTTTCTTAGTGTTCAGATTCTTACTAAT
Source organism: Peromyscus californicus insignis (assembly GCF_007827085.1). Lineage (NCBI taxonomy): Eukaryota > Metazoa > Chordata > Mammalia > Rodentia > Cricetidae > Peromyscus > Peromyscus californicus. The sequence continues at coordinate 38,339,292 of NW_026294514.1, read as the reverse complement.
GTCACTTATGGTGTGCTTTTTAAACACTACTTTAAAAGGCTGTGGAGTGGGGTCACTGGGAAGATGGCTTGGTAGATAAGAGCACTTAACTGTGAGAAGCATAAGAGCCCAAGTTCAGATCCCAGGTACCCACTTAGAAAGGGCATGGTGCTTCATGTGCCTCTAACCGCAGCATTGGGTGCTGGAGACAGGTAGATCCCGGGAGCAGGTAAGTCTGAGAGTGGTGGAGGAGAACACCTGACTTACACCCTGCTCTACCCTTCTCGTGTGTGTGTGTCACCCCACACTTACATGCATGCATCATGCACTCATACACCGCAAAAGTTAGGTTGGATTTTCCAGCTGTTCCTCGTAGGGTTCTAGAGGACCATGTACTAAGGCAAAGATAGAATGAATCCTTGGTTCCCCTTCCTTCCCTCTGCCACAGTGACACGGACCCCGGCTCCCGACAGTGGCCCGAGTCCGACACCTTCTCTGGCTCTCAGTCCCCACAGTCTGTGGGAAGTGCGGCTGCAGACAGCGGCACCGAGTGCCTCTCGGACTCTGCCATGGACTTGCCTGATGTCACTCTCTCCCTCTGTGGAGGCCTCAGTGAGAACGGAGAGATATCTAAAGGTATGCTGGACAGCCGCGCTTGTCTTCACCTCAGGAGGGTAGCCAGGTCATCTCTTGTTTTAACGTCGGTCTTTGTGCCCAAACCTCTGTTCAATAAATTACTGGCGTGAGGGGAAGAAATTAATGAAATCTGCTTTTAAACATGGTATGATGTCTGCTCTCTTGACTGGCCTTGTGTGAGTGTGGGTACCTTTCCATAAGGCCGTGTCCTTAGAGTTTCACAGTGCCTTTGTGTGGGGTAGTTTTATGAGGACTTCTGCCTTGAGGACTCTAATTTCAGACTCAGAAGTTGATAACTTACAGGCTGTGCTCTCTGCAGGGCAGCAGGGTGGGGTCATGTGGCATTGATTGTGTTTGTATGTAAAGCTGCTGAAATATCTGAGTGGAGCTTGGGGGCCCCCAGCTGCCTTCCTGGCAAACCCCAGGACTCAGTGAGGGGGGACCGTGAAGCTGTGGGACAGTGGCTGTCCACTGAGTAGACAGTCTACTTTTCTAGCAAAAAGAGGGATTACCTTCTTTCTCAGGCTTGAGAGATGTCTGCCCCATATTCTTCCAGCCTTTGCTCCCCATCTCCTGTGTTAAATAAACATGCTAGGCAAGCAGTGTACCATTAGCGAGATCTGCTCCCCTTCTGTCGTAGTTTAAATAACAGTGGACCAGGATGCTTGGGTTGACCTGGGTAGTCCAGACAGAGCTGGTCCTGCCTGGCAACTTTAGATTCACTTTCAATTAAGGCTTTTGTCGGTTTGGCCACTGGCCTGTAATGGCTTTTCCTAAAGGGCAGGATTTCCTTTCCATGACTAACACCGTGGTCACATTAGCACTGTCCTTTGTCTCCTCTCCCCTTCAAAAACTAAAGATGTGAAAAGAGACTGGGTGAAGAGAGCCCAGAGCTGCCTCACACATGGCAGCAGGGCTGCAGGGAGGCTAGAAAGGTGGTGGGGTTTTTTTCTTTTATTTTGGTTTGGGGTTTAGGTTGGTTGTTTGAGTCCTAAAAATATTAAAGTGTATTTATATGTGTAATTTATCTTGATAAATGTGGAAAAGTTTCTTCTAAAAGCCTTTTAAAGCCCACAAGTCTTTTAGTGCAGAGTACTGTAACCATCTCCTTCAGGGGTCTGTGCACTCTCTCACCAAGCTGACGGTTGCTCTCCTTTGCAGAAAAGTTCATGGAGCATATCATCACTTACCATGAGTTTGCAGAAAACCCTGGCCTTATCGACAACCCGAACCTGGTAATACGGATATATAACCGGTAAATACTGTTGCCTGATCATTGCTACGTACTCTACAGTTTTTAACTGTCATTGTTTTCCTTGCTATAAAATTTGTCATCACATAAATGAGCCAACAAACAATGATTTGCAGATGAGACTGAAGCTCCAGCTTATTTTTAACTAAGTCATTGCAGTGCTGTTACTCTGTTTGATGGATTTTACTGCTGCTCAGCTCACAGAAGTTTGACTTAAAGCAAATCTTCAAAATTCCGTTACTCATCTATTTATTGGAAAGAATGAACAATTTGATAGATAGTTTTTCTACTTTTCTCTAGTCCCCCGACCCTCTCTCTGCCCCAGCCCTTCCCCCCACCCTACTTTGCTTCTGACTCTCTGTGTAATGGGTTCGCACAATTTTTGTTTCTCATAGTTACTACAACTGGGCTTTGGCCGCTCCCATGATCCTTAGCTTGCAAGTATTCCAGAAGAGTTTGCCTAAGGTGAGTGGTCTGCATTTGAAGCCTCCTTCAAAGTATCTGTAACATCTAGCAGTCCAAAAGTTTATATTCTGTATTATTGGGTTCTATTCAAGGTTTTGAGTGTAGTATTTTATATCAGAGATCCAAATCTGCTGTATTCACCCACTAAATCCTAGGCAATTACGTGGCCTGCCACTTTTCCTCATTTTTTGTTAAGTGTTTATTTAGACCAGTTTCAGAGATAGAGACTTAGAGTGCTCAGTGATAGAGCACTTTCCTGAGTGTGTGAAGGTCTGGGTTCAGTTGCCAGTAGCACAAAAGGAATGGGAGTGATAGGTTTTACTAAATCATCAGTTAAAGATGGAATCAAGGCATAAAATATTTTCTTCTCAATATGGGAAGAAGCAACAAGTGGGTGATGTGCACACTAGAAAGGTGACATCACTGTGGCTGGATCAGATTGTGGCTGGAATGCCTGTTACATGGAACTTTCTGCCCACCCACAAGATATCATTTGCCTAATCAGTTTTTGAATCATAAAAGCCACAGGTTCCAAAGATAAGAAGTGAAAGCTGTCTGTCTGCTTACAGAACCCTGAGGTCCACTGGGTAAAACTGCCCTGAAGCAAAGGAGTGCATTGCCTTTCTTTCTGGGCTCCTGAAAGCATAGATGGGTTTGAGCGGTGTGTAGAGCATCACTCATTCCATAAGAAGGCAGTGTCCGAGGACAGTAGTGAGGAATCAGTGATTTGCAAGCACCAGATCTCCCCTGTTAACCCACACTGACTGTTTGCAGGCCACGGTCGAGTCCTGGGTTAAAGACAAGATGCCAAAGAAATCTGGTCGGTGGTGGTTTTGGCGTAAGAGAGAAAGCATGACCAAACAGGTAATGACTTCGATTTGATTTAAAACAACTCTTTGTCTGCCACTCATATAAAATATAGGGTACGGGTGCTGTTTGTCAGGAGGAGTCACTGCATGCAGGTGCTGCACGGGTGCTTTCTACAGATGTTTGAACTGCTGTTTATAGGGAGCTTGGACTTGGTGGGCAGAGCTGGGTGAAGCTGCATGAGTAGTGAGGGTGGAGCTGGAACTAACCTTGAAGGGACTCCAGAACTGTGCTCTTTGCACTTCTATAACCTCTCAGGTGTGAACAAGAGGTTACAGTTCTGCACAGATCCACACACAAACATGCAGAATATCCCTTTAGCAAAGTAGCAGGAGAGCACATTTGTCCAGAGACCCACACTAAATGAGCCTTCTAAAGAAGAGAATTCTGGGAGTTCCACCTATAGTTTCTCAGATAGCAGAAGGTGGTGGTCCTGCCTTTACCAAGTGCATATCTGTACCAGTGTGGTCTCTGACTGCTTTCCCCCTTCTGCATGGGACACAGGAGAACGCACCAGTAGTCACTTCGGTGGTGGAGTCCAGGTGTCTCTACCATTGGGCCAGTTAGTTATATTTTGTGAACATATATATATGATTTCTGCCCTTCAGCTTCAAGTGGAGAAAGTCCCTCAAGTTTCCAGTTTGGGGTTGAGGTTTTTGTTTCCTAGCAAGAATGACAGCTGAAGTCTGGAGAAAACATTGTACACTGACATTATCATCTTTCAGCTGCCAGAGAGCAAAGAGGGAAAATCTGAGGTCCCGCCAACAAATGACCTGCCTTCCAGTGCTGAGGAGCCAACCAGTGCCAGGTGGGTCCCTGTCCTTTATCCTAGCTCACAGCACTTTGTCAGTCCTGCTTGGGTATTACATCAAAGTTGATCTTGGCAATTTTGCTGAATTTTTAGCCAGAAATACCTTTTTCCTATAGAGAGACATGACGTGACATTAAGTGGCTTGTCAGTGCCACTTGGTAGATAAGAACTGCCTTTCCCAATTTATAGACATCAATACACATCACTGCTTCTAACTACTGTGCCCAGCACAGAGCCAGGCTACTAGGAAAGGCAGAACTTTGGGAAGGGATCCTGGAATGATTGGGGTACCTGTTGTGCTGGTACCCCTACTCCCCTTGCTTTTAAGGTGGCAGAAAGGACATGAAAAAGCTTCTAAAGGGTGGGTGTGGGTACATTGTCCTCTCCTTTGGGCATTGGAGTTGGCTCAGCCTGAGGAGAGTTGAGCATGTTGTGTATGCTTACATTCTCAACCCCATACCCTCATCTCACTCCCGCATAGCAATCCTAGTCTAGGAATTTATCTTCTTGCTCTTCTCACTTTCTATTAGAAAAGAAGTATAAAGTGAACTTTCTAACTTCAGAAATATTTCCTGCTATGCCCAGTGAATACTCATTTTGCCAGTGACGTTTTAAAAGATACAGAAGTAACTTCATGCCACTTACAGGGAGACAGATAGTTACCTTTTAAATTTGTGATCCTAATAGTTAAGGCATAAGTAAATGGGTATGGATAAGTGTTGGAAAAAACAACTCTTGCTGTCCTAGAAAAGGTTGAAGGTTTTTTGGTTTTTGGAGACCAGGTCTTCCTGTATAGCCAAGGCTTGAGCAGATTCTTCTGCCTCAGCCTTCTAGAGATTGGGATTATGGACATGTGACACTTGTTTATTTTCCATCCTAAATTATAAAAGCGCTGTCAAATGCCCTGCCTCTTTGTGACTAGTTTGCTGTTGGATAGGCCTGCAGAGAATGATACTTCTAGTGACGAGGGGTCACAGGAGTTGGAAGAAACAATCAAAGTTGACACCATCTCCATCGAGACACTGAGTCACTGTGGCACAGCTTCATATAAGAAGTCTCTCCGACTCTCCTCAGACCAGATAGTGAGTATTGTGCAGTAGAGTTATACTTACATAAATTCTTCTCTAGGAGGACAGCACCCCCAAACCCTGGTGAGCAATTAGGACCACTCAAGGAGCCTGTGACCTGGGTTCCTGCCCACATAGAATTATTGCCTCAGTTTCTGGAAATGAACCAAGGAATAGTTTTTTTGTTTGGGTTTGGGTTTGGTTTTTTGTTGTTGTTTTCCATGGTTTTTGTTTGGGGGAGGGGTTGGTTTTTTTTGGTTTTTTTTTTTTTTGGTTTTTTGAGACAGGGTTTCTCTGTGTAGCTTTGTATCTTCCCTGGAACTCATTGTAGCCCAGGCGGGCCTCGAACTCACAGAGATCCACCTGCCTCTACCTCCTGAGTGCTGGGATTAAAGGCGTGCACCACCACTGCCTGGCTCAGGAATGGGCATTTTTAGCAGGTGTCTTTAGTGAATCTTGCTCCTCACTCAGCACAGGACCACATACTGCCTCTTGGGATTCATAATAGTAGAGCAGTGACATTTTAAATGCAATTTCCTACATCTCACTTGGACACAGTTTGACTATGAAATGGCTTTACTGGATTGAGCATGAGGCTGTGGCCAGGGCAGTGATTAGTGAGTTTAGGTATGATGGATGATAGGGAGGTTATCAGGAAATCCGTAGAATTAGAAAACAGTACTCAAGCAGTGTGGCTTCCTCAACCGTTATTACCATGCTACATGCTAACACCAAGGAAACCACATGCCCTGAGTTCTGTTGTAAAGCTTTAAACTTTCTTTAATGTTGTGCTTTTTATAAAAGGCAAAATTGAAGCTGCATGATGGCCCCAATGACGTGGTGTTCAGTATTACAACCCAGTATCAGGGTACCTGTCGCTGTGCGGGTACCATTTACCTGTGGAACTGGAATGACAAAGTCATCATCTCTGACATCGATGGAACAATAACCAAGTGAGCTTGGCATACTGTGGGCGGCAGAAAGGGTGTAGGTTGGGGAAGCAGTCAGTCCTCAGCAATAATGAGTGTCTTTTAAACCATATGCCCTAAGATGTCCTGAAAACAGCCCAAATGGAGTCATTTTTAATGGATGAGGAGGAGGTCTGTGGCACCATACAAATGAATTCTCAAAGTAACTTGGAAAGATTTGGCTATTTGGTCCCCAAATTCTAATGTTCAAACGAGACAAACTGTTAAGATTTTAGGGATGAGAGAAAAAAAAGATGTGCTAGTAGATTATCCCTGAAAATAAATACCGTGCTTTCCTATAACTCCCTTTTAGGAGCACCTCAGGGTGTATTATTGCAGGGCTGCCTTGCAGTTGCACAGAGTCAGGATGAAACCAGCTTGGGAGAGTGTCCCCAGCTTGCACACCCACCTAGTGCTTATTGGCAGCAAATATGGAAAATGCTCAGCCTTATATGTTGGTTTCTGATACCTGTTTCTGTTTCTACCCTCTTACCAGGTCTGATGCATTGGGACAGATTCTCCCCCAACTGGGTAAAGACTGGACTCATCAGGGTATAGCGAAGCTCTACCATTCTATCAATGAGTAAGTACTCATTCTCATGCGTCCTCTTCCCAGTTGTACTTTGACCAAGAACTCGAGAAAAATAATATACATCTGTATACATTGTGTGTTTGTGGCCTAGATATTTTTTGGTTTTGTTTTCAAAAGCGTGTGTGGGTGGTATTAGTGGTTTTACCTGTCATAACTCAGCTAAGTTCTGGAAACCACCAACTTTGCTAGGTCGTCAGAACTGTAACTATTTGTGGCTAAGATTTATCAGGAGAGCTGACTTTCATATCTGGTTTATTTACTGGGTAGGTAGCATAAGCATGCATGGAAAACAGTTGCTCAAGAGAAGCCATACCATCCTTTTTGGGATCCTAGCATGTCCATGTGCCACTGATCTGGAGATATATAGTGCCATCTTCAACTTGAGTTGAGAATACCATCTTATGAAAATCAGAATATGTCAGCTATTCGGGTGTGATTATGCTGCCTGTCCTATGGAATAGTTTGTGACCTACAGACTGAATAAGGCCCCATAGATGGTTCATTTACAGCAGATACCACCTTACAGATAGTCCAGGTCTGTCCACTCTGGGTCTGTTTCTGAACTAGGTCAGCATGCATTATGTCAGGGCTTTGCAGTTTCATAGAATCCATTTTCCCCATGGTTTCTAACCCTAGCTGGTTTCTTTCTAAGGTCAGTAATTTCATTTTCAAAGTAAATGAGAAGACCTTAATTTGAATCTGTTAAAAGGAAAAAAATTGTCTTTCCTTGATCCAAAACCCATGGCTAACCAGGTTGTTTGTATGTGTGTTTGCTGTTTCAGGAACGGTTACAAGTTTCTATACTGTTCCGCCCGTGCCATTGGCATGGCCGACATGACCCGTGGCTATCTGCACTGGGTCAATGACAAGGGCACGATCCTGCCCCGAGGCCCTCTGATGCTGTCTCCCAGCAGTTTGTTCTCCGCCTTCCACAGGTAGCCGCAGTGCCTATGCTGGGTTCCTCCGGGGGCTGGGGTGGGGGAGCATTAGAGCCCAGGGCCCAGTGGAGTATGTGAACAGACAGAACTCTTGACAGGCTCTAGAGTGTCTGTTTCTTCATTTGCTGCTCTCTGAAGTGCTCAGAGATGATGAAGGAAAGTGTGACTTCCCACAAGCGTTATCACCCAGATATTCTGTCATGAGACTGACAAGCCAAAGAGGAAGGATGCTGACCATGCCCAGGATTAAGAAAGGAGGGTGATGTGGGGATGAAGATCTGTCCAAGAACATACTTTAGTAAAACTACCATTTTGAATTTGGTGCTTATATTTCTTTTTCTTTAGGGAAGTGATAGAAAAGAAACCAGAGAAGTTCAAAATTGAGTGTCTGAATGATATTAAGAACCTCTTTGCCCCGTCCAAGCAGCCCTTCTATGCTGCCTTTGGAAACCGTCCTAACGTAAGTGTCTTTGGAGTGTGTGTAGATTCTGTGTGAGCAGAATTCAAGCAGAGCTGCATTCCGGGCATAGCCATGTTACAGTTCTCAAGTCAGACCTATAAGCAGAGTTAAATGACTGCTCTGCCCAGGGGGGTCTCTAGAACCTTGTGCATTCTAGCCATGCAATCTACCATTGAACTGTGTTATTCCAAACCCTTTAAAAATTTCAATTCATTTTATGTGTATGAGTACTTTGTCTACATGTATGTATATTGAACCACATGTGTGCCTGATGCCTGTGGAAATCAGAAGGCATCAGATCTCCTGGAATTTAGAGGTAACAGGTGATTTTGAGCACCATATGGATGCTAGAAATCAAACCCAGGTCCCTCTGCAAGAACAGCAAGTGCTCTAAACCATGAGTATCTCTCCAGTCCCTTTTTAAATTTTTTGGTGAAACAAGAGCCCAGTAAGTTACCCAGGCTGGCCTTGAACTCGTTCTACAGCTTAAGTAGCCTTTGAACTTGAAATCTTGCCTCAGCCACTTGAGTAGCGAGGATTACAGGTTTTCAGTAGGGGCCAGGCTTATTCAAATTTTCCTAGAAGCTGGGGAAGTCCTGTACTTAGCTTTTGGCCCCAGGAGTATATACAGAAGGATAGTGTTCTTTGCCCCCCCATCCCACCCCCAACTTTGAATTTATTTTCTCAGTCATTTCTGCCCACATTCTAACTGGTCTTGAGCCGTGCCCTTGAATCCACACCAGGACCACGGTGCAAGTACTCCCTCTTCATTGACAGTTCTCACCCTGCCTTTTGTGCTGCATCCTATTGGGGGAGGGGACCCTCCATATCTGGGTGCACTAAAGATGTTACTTCAGTGTTCTCAGAGGACTCTGCTTTGCTCCTTTGCTGCCCGTTTTCTGACTCCCTGTGCACTTTCTGGGTTTGTCTGAAGACTTCAGTCTTCAGCCAGTGCAGTGGTTCTGGCTAGGAAGAACCAGCTAAGTTTTTGTTTCTTCTGCAGGATGTCTATGCTTACACACAAGTCGGAGTTCCAGACTGTAGAATATTCACCGTGAATCCAAAGGGTGAATTAATACAAGAAAGGACCAAAGGAAACAAGTCATCGTAAGTGCATTCAGGTTGCAGCCAGGGTGCAGCTGAGGACAAATAAGAACTGAGACAGGGCCCAACCAGGAGGAACAGAGCTATACCTCTGTGAGCGTTTTCCTTGAGGATAGTGGCTTAAGGAATCTCTGGTTATTTTATGTATGGAAGACAGTCTGGACCCTGGGATAGGGCTGAGCTCTGAGTAAATGCTGAGCAGCCCTCTTACTTTTATCTGAAAAGCCAGCTTCACAGCCCATGGTTTTGTGCTAGACATAAGTTGTGAAGTAACACTTGTATCTCTTCCCAATCCCCTTCCAGGTATCACAGGCTGAGTGAGCTTGTGGAACACGTGTTCCCACTCCTCAGTAAGGAACAGAATTCAGCCTTTCCCTGCCCAGAGTTCAGTTCCTTCTGCTTCTGGCGAGACCCAATCCCTGATGTGGACCTGGATGACCTAGCTTGAACAGGGCCTGTATGGCAAGGTGGGGTCACTGTCACTCACCTCTAAGCAGGGAAGGTAACTGGCCCTCTTGCAGATGAAGATCCAGGGGCTGGCAGTCAGGAACCTGCTTTCCAGAACAGGGACAGGGTCCCCGAAGCTGGCACTGCCACCCTCATTCACCTTCCCAGGCCACCACTCAGCACCTGGACAGAGGAATAAGGGACTCGGCCTGAGGTACAAGCCTGTGCTCCGTTCCATGGGGTCCCTCACATGCTTCCTGTGGAGGTGTGTGCTGTGCACCACTCACCTGCATAACTTAACATGGAAGAAGTCAGAAACTGAAAAAGAATGGACCAGCACATGACTACACACAGTAAAGAGTTAAAATTTCCACTGCTCAGTTGAGATCGTTTCTCTCTCTAACCAGGGCTTTCTCCAGAGGTCCAGTCAGTGTTGTAGCTACATGTTCATGTCCTCCTCAGGACACTCCACTCTTGAACACTGAACTAGGACAGCTGCTTCGTGTGCCAGCACCACGAGCCCCACTAGACCAGCGTGGGCTTGCGGGGAGAACACCCTGCATCATCATCTTCTCACCTGTGCCTGCTGCACAGCGAGAAAGAAGCTGTTCAAGTTACTGTTTTAACCTAGCCAGAAGAACAAATGCATATTTTATGTCTGGAGTAAGAGTGAAAAATTGGTTTAAAATACAGAAAAGGCAGCAGCTTCACCTTACAAGTGTAGAAAGGCAGTTGCACTGGGTCCTGGGAGTTGTTACCGTTTTCTCTGACAATGTCACCTGGCATAAGTGGCCCTTTGCAAGTAGGTATTTCAGGACAGGGTTTCTGAAATTCTGGGCTTCAGAGTTGCCAGGGGAAAAGCCTTTGGCTAGTTTCATTGACCAGTCATTTGGATTTCAGCCATGTAATGAGTCCCTGGAGGCATGGGAGATAGGAGTCATGGAGTGCCTGTTGAGAGCTAGCACCTCAGCAGTGGCTCCAGCCCATTGTTCTGACTCATCTGTCAGCTCTAACTCAAAGTTGACACTGCAGATGTGGCCCCATGGGAATGTGGGGGTACCCTTACATTTCCTTGGCAGCATCATGCACTGGCCTAGTTAAGTGCTCTTGTCAAATGTCAGAACAGATGGCACCAGGGAGGGTTGTGTCCTGGAATCTCCAGAGCCTATGATCAGCTGGGTGTGGACAGTCAACTGCAGTGCGAACATCAAGAGACGTGTTGGCAGAAGGCATCCCAGAGACCTTCAGTGGTTCTTGGTCACAGCCCTCCACTGGGAAGATGCTTCTGAGCAGAGAGGGGGCTGCAGATAAAGATAGTTCCACTTCCAACTCTGCATGCCCTGTAGTTAGATGGATGGCCTTGTCACAGTGTTTTAGATTGCTTCACCTAAAATAATACTCACCTAGAGTTGGTTTAGAAAAGGGGTGGTTATTTTCCAGATTGGAGAGTTGAGTGTCCCTGCCTCATTTCAGTATTGCAGTTGAATGCAGAGACCATGGTAAAATTCTTTAATAAAAGAAGAAGAAAAAAAAACCTCTTTGAACATAGTTCTCAGTGGCAAAACCACTTGGAGGCACATGCTCCCAGAGAAGGGGCAATACAGGCTTCCACAGTGCTGACCTTTCCCATAAGTAGTTGACGTCTCCTTCATGAGTTATTTGTGTTAGGCAGTAGGGAAACTCGGGTGTTTGTGTGAATTCTTCCCAGTTAGTGAAGTAAGATTCTGCTAAAGCAGCCACATGGCCACTTGATGCTGTCAAGCTAATCAGCACCTCCTGGGACTTAGGCACACTTTTAAGGAATAATGAGAGTTGTGTGCGCTTAACCTGAGCTTAGTAGAATCTCTGGTACAGAAAATCTTATCATGTTTCCTCCTTTGACTGTTTTAGTTTGCCCTTTATGGAGTTTTTGCCTAGGTAGTCTGTTTCTTTTTCTTGACAAACTCTGTTCTTTGGACACATGGGCCTTTTCAGAGGGCCCAGCTTAGGATCTGGGGCTCCTGGCCTGTGCTGATCCTTCTGCCCCAGTGTCCATTAGCCCTGCACTTGTCACTACAGATTGATCAGTGGGTATTTAGGCTAATGAATGTAACTCTTTTTCCTTATTTAAAGGAGTCTTCTCGCTGAAAGTAGATGATTACTATTACTGTAGTGTTATGAAGTATTAGGTTTGTGCTGAAAATCCATTGCCATTTGTTACAAATGACATTTGTTCTTTCTGTGAAAGAGAGATGCCTTCAAGTGTGTTTGCACACAAACCCTTAGCTGGCTTGTTGCAGTCTCACCCTTGCCATCAGTGACAGGTGATATTGAAGGGACGCTGCTGGCGGACTGGCCTCTGAGTTGTTATGTCAGCTGTTTCATAGTGAAGTGGCCCCTCAGTCCTCCAGTTCACTCTGACTTTAGTGTTTGCTTTGATGTTGAGTGTTGAAGCTTGCACTGCTGTAGAATTGATGGCTGCTCTGCATCAGGCTATGGGATGCACATGTGGACCTGGAGCATGCACATTAACCCTGTGATCAGTACTGCATTTCCTGTGGTCTAACCTGTCCGCATAGTTCCAGTTGGGAAAAGACATGTCCTATTGTGATGACCCCAAACTAAAGCTGCTAAAAATCATAGAAGGGACAAGGACCAGAGCCGAGCGGCAGGGAAGCTTCTGTCCTTCAAAGCCCCTTTGCCCATGGGACGGGTCCAGCTTTCTGTAGTGCTCCTGAAGCACGGCATCCATGAGAGAGAGAGAGAAACGGTTAAGATGACATGAACAACCTTCTCTTCTTGCAAATTGGCCGTTGCAGGGAGCTCAACTTACACCTTCATTGTATAGCTCTGGGACACCGCGTGTCTGAGCTTGAGAGCATGCTGGGGCTTATTTAAAACTGGGTAAAGTAAGTGCTCTTTCAGGTAAAAACGTTTTGTTTGGATTTGAAGGCAGAGGAAAGATTGCTCTTTTAATAATTGTGTTCAGCTGATGACATATTCGATTATTAGACGGCATTGTCACTAAGCAGTTTAAGTTGTGTAATCGTAACCCCCAGTGCAGTACCTCAGTCATGGTAAAGACGTCTTCAGATGAATGGCTCCTATTTTGGTGCCGTGTTTGATGTTCACAACAAAATGTTACAATAATAAACTAACATAAACTGACTGCATTGGGCTCTTTCCTTTACAGGGCATTTGACCATCTTACCTGTATTGGTGCCAGAGATTGATAAGTATAATCATCAGTCATATATGAATAGCATTTTTGTCTTTGCTGACGTAATTGTCTAAAGGAAGGAACTTCTTCCTGTTGCTCACCTGTAAACCCTGATTCCAGAAGTAAAGGTCCATCCACAGGAACTAATGCCTCTACCTTGTGGATTCTGCCAAGAAGGGATTGATTGAGACATCATTTCTCCTATAGTCTGGCTGCCACAGCAGCCTTTCAGAGTCCTGCTCAGCCTTGAATACCCCACCTTTATTAAGCCCTTTTTGAGGTATGTGGCAGGTAACAGTCCTGATGTTTCCATCAGGGAGCAGAGTGGACATGATCTTTGATCACAACCCCACATCACATCGATGATCCCTCAGATCACCAGGCAGTGGATACTACACCTGTTGGATCACAGATCCTTTAATGAAAATTTTGTGTTTGATGCTGCTTTTCTATGACGAGAGGCTGGGGTGAGAGAAACCCCAGGTCTTTTGGTGGTATACTTTGGGCTAGAAAGGAAGAGTCTGATTAGAAAAAGTTTAAAGTACTGTGAGAGTAGAGTAGGCATCCATTCATGAGCTCAGAGGACCCAGTTTGTCCATCCCTTCCGCGCAGTGGAGACCCCTGTCGTCTGCATGTGTCCCTCCTGCCCGTCATAAGATGGCATAAGGAGAACACAGATGAATGTTTAGGAAGCCAATAGGGGGGCCAGAGTCGCTCTTGAGAGCCGTAGGCCTAGACTTGAGGTGTCTACTTCCTTTTCCTGTTGCCAGTGTGTGGAAGCAAGAACAGTTGTCACTGAAAATGCTGGCCACTTGCTGATCTGGAAATGACTTAAAATACACCACAAACAGACTTGCGTTCTTCCTTGGGGGTTCAATTTAGCAGCAATTTTTAGTCATTCAGACAGTCCCGTTTGGTGGTGGTACATGTCAGGCAAAATGCCCCAGTCCTTAAGTACTGCACTTTTTCTCAGTAACCAACAGCGCCTTGATTTCAGAAGTTGTTCCCTGAACACGGAGGCCCTGTGGTGCATGCTAGTCGTCCCTGCTTGGGAGTACTGCTTGACCGGCCTGGGTGACATAACAAGACCCTGTCTCAGAATTTTTTATAGGTCATTGAAACCTTAAGCCTGAGTAAGTACTTAAATTCATTTCATTTCTGACTCATGGGCACATGACTTGAGGGGTGTGGTGACTTAGGGGGGCTGCTCCAAACTCTCCTCCCCCAGACAAGCCCTGGCTGTCCTGACCTGTCTCCTGCATGGACTGGCGTCTGGCTTTTTTCATTCCCTTTTGTCCTGCAGTGAACATGGGCTCACCCCTCTAGATCCACCAGGCACGGTGGAGTAAGTGCACATTTGCCAGTAAAGGAGTCGAGTCACACACACAGGAGGGCCGAGTTGTATTTGATGCTCGGGGGAACACAGTGGCCATGCATCTTGTCAGGCCGCTGCCTTCCAGCCACTGAGCACTTGGCCGTTTTGGCACTGAATAAGGTCTTCAAAGAAGAGTATGAGGGAAAAGGGCAAAAGCACGCATGTGCACCAGCTGGGTTTTCCTAAAAACACTGCTGCTTCAGATTTTTCCGTGAGTCATTGCTAGGACAGGCAAGGGTACTCTGGTAGCCTCTGTAGCCAGCTCCCCAGCTGTCAAAACGGAGAACTCTAAAATGTGCAGTCCAGGTCTAGCCTTCCAACAACCCTTGAAACCCAAGGTATTTTTATAGCACTAGCCTCTTCTGCCAACTGGGTTAAGAGCAAGACAAGGCTATTGAAACTCGGGTTTCCCTGTCTGTACCTTCTACTAGGGACCCGGGGAGTTGCCTTTCCCTACGGGTTCTGGCTAAGCTTTTTCCAAACCTGGTTAGCAAAAGCTGCTGAGCTACATGCCTCCTATGTGCCTAGAGCATCGTGGGGCTGCTGGGAAAGAATTATGCTAGGCCTCCTAGACTAATCTGCCTGTCCTCTCAGATGATCTCAGCTTCCAGTCAGCCATCCGTTTTCTATTGGGCCTCTTGTTGCTTAGGAACCAGAGTTCGTAGTGCTGTCCCTGCCAGCAAGCTGTGCAGTGGAGCAATGAGAAGTCAGTCTCATTAGCCTGTAACCAGATCACTACCCCTAACAGAGCCCCTCTTCAGCTGCAGGACCATGGTAGGCCCTGACCTTCAAGGACATCTGGCCTGTGTTTACCAGCCAAAATCAAAACGCAAATGTGTACAGCCTGGAAGCTGGCAGGTAGCCGTTTAAAGGTTGGGATTAATTTACACAAGATTACTTTTTAAAGTCAAACCCGTAAGGCATCCGGTAAGGAAAAGGAACATAGTGATTTTGACATCTTTATTGATGCTCCCTATCTTTGCACTTGCATTGTACATGTCATTTAAGGAGCCCAACAAGTTTCATAAATAATGTCTGTTGCATCCCCCTTTGCAGCAGGGCCCAGGTGAGCAGAGATGAGTCCCAGACGGGAACAGCAAGCCAAGTGTGGGACAGCCCAGATTAAACTCTGGGTCCAGGCCACATCAGCACTTCAGTGTTTAAATTCTCCTACGTGCAGTGTAGAGAAGCATCTGCTCCAGTGTTCTCCAGTGAAGGCCAACTACAGATTCTCCAGCTGCAGCAGGCCCAGCAGGGGAGCAGCTTGAACCTCCACAGGTAGCACCGCATAGGCCTAGCCCAGGAGAAGCCAGCTTCTAGCCAAAGGGACTTGCCAAAGGGACTTGCCAAGTCTTCTCGTTGCCCAGTTAGAGTTCCAGAAAAATGGGGGCCACATTAACCATGTGTCACTTTCCAAGGCTGCCTGTAAACTCCTAAGGGGTAGCAGTCTCTACAGTGAGGTAAGACCTTTATCCTGGGGGCAGGTGGAGTGTGTGTAGTAAACTAGACCAGTGCTCCAGTTACATAAACTGAATATATTAAAGCTTTGGAGTGTTTACAACCTTCCCCTCTTGACTTCCCTAGAGGTGGGAAAGGAAAGGATACAGGAAAACACCACTAAAGGTGGAGTACATTTCGTCAAAGTCTGTGTGGGCCAACCTGCCCCCAGTCACCACGACGTTGACTCCATCTCCTGCCTTCAAGTGCACAATGAGGTGGAAGGCTCCTGGTCCTCCACAGGTGTGCACAGCCCCAGGAGGACGATGGTATTCCAGGAACTCTCTCCTGTACCCAGCTGTGTGCAGCTGGGCAACACTGGCATTGGAAACAGACAGGACCGCTTCCACGTAGGCATCTCTCTCGGGGGTGAGGGTGGCTGTGATCAGGTAGCGCCCATCGTATGGTGCTGTGAAGATCCCTAGAAAGAGCCAGGCAGACAGGTGAGCTGACAGGGTTGGTGCCACACAAGGCCACTTCAAGTTTCCTCTTATTGCCCCTGGGTTTTAGCACCCAAAGACCCGGACAAAGGAGGATGATCAATCAGCAAATCTGTAGAAGGCTGGCCGCTTGGGAGATTGTGGCACCTGCCCCCACCTGTTTTTCAGTATGAAGATGAACTCCAGTGTGGCTATGAAATGAACACGTCGGTATGAGCTGCGGGGCCTGAGTGCAGACCACTCAGCTCATACCGACGTGTTCCTCATTTCATAGCCCACTGTCTTAAGCTTGTAACATCCAAAAGATAAGAGCTCCAACAACCCAGGGCCTGGAGTAATGTGATTCTTCTCACCTAGACATAGCAGGTTAGAAAGCAGAAACTGGCCTTGCCCCTGCTGGGATAGGCAGCCAGTTCCACCAACATTCCTGCTCTACATGCCAGGTGCAATAGCATGTGCTGCCTGAAGACTTGGGACCAAGACCCCGCCCCGCCCTGTTAAAAAGCACCTTCCTAAATCCTGGATGTCTCTTGGGGCATTTCTCCTCATTGTGTACACACAAAAGCTGGGCTGCTGGACCGAATTCCTGAGACAGCTCAACAAGATGCAGACACTGAACCACCCTAGGAGGCCATGCTAACTCTCCTCCTCTAGGAGGTTCAACCTCTTGAGTACAGGTGATAGCCACTTGTGGCCAGAAGCCCTGCTGTCCGCTAATGTAGTGCCCACATGATCTGGGAAGCAAAGGAAGTGCCTAGAGGTGGACCACTCAGCCTCCATCCCAGGGAGGGAAGGTCCTGGACCGCTGTATGCAGAGCCTCGCCATCAAGTCGGCCTGAGGTCACCCTGCCCCCTTCCATGCTTACTATTGAAATTGTATCCTGTTTATAACTCCTAGAATCTTGAAGTGCCTGACTCTGAGAACAGATCAGGCCCCAGTGTACTGGGCCAAGCTTTTATTTGCCTGTCTGATGGGAGCAAGGCTAGCTCACCATTACATGAACTTCCTTGATAGTACCGACCTGCTCTCGAGACTGACTCTAGGAATTTTAAAAAAGAAAAAAATGGTGACTGTTGGCCTGTTGTGAGGACCACCAGCCCATGTGCGTGGACAAGTGATCCCTACAACCACCGTAGCCAGAAGTGAAAGAGTCCCTCATTCTCAATCAAAACCCCCAACGCTGGCACAAAGCCGCTAAGCATAGATTAGAAAGATGGCTAATTTTTGCTCCAAACAGTCTGGATACCTCAATTCTTAATCTGAGGTCTGCCAGTGACTTAGATGCAACTGATAATTCAGAACCAGTGTGACTTAGCCAGATGGTAACCAGGCAGGGGATTGTGGAAAGAGTGGCTAGAAATTACCAGGAAGCTAATGAAGACCCTGTCTACACACACAGCAGCCGCAACTGCTAAAGGCGAGGAGACGGCGCCCCATGGTCCAGACAGGATCATCCTGGGTGGCCAGCTATGGGCGTCGGAGGGAACTGTTGCCTTTAAGCGGCAGGAAAGCTCCACGTCTGGCTCTGAGGAAGGGGTCTATGCCAGCGTATGGGGGGCGGGGGGCGCCTAGAGCAGGTGTGTGAGACGGTGCCAACTGGAAGAAGGGAAAGAAGGCCATGTTGTCCCAGCTTGTAGCAGGTTCCACCACACGCTTCACAGGGTTCTGGAAACAGGCCTGAGTGCTGCAGACACTCCTCCCAAAGGCCACACTTTAGTTCTGGCTCAGTGCGTGAGGCCCCTTCTGGAGAGAGCAGAGCTTTTTTTTTTTTTTTTTTTTGCCTCTCATCATAAACACAAGATTCTGAAGGGAGTCTCTGCCTCTGATGATTGACAGATAAAGTGTACTTGGTGGCCAGTGTGGTGGGGCCATGTGCTCCCTCCCGCACCTGCAGCCCAGGAGTTGGAGGTTTGGTGATAAAGCAGCTTATGGTCTCCCCAGCACGGGGCGGGGGGCGGGGGTGGGGGGGGAGGTACCTGCATTTGGATGAAGCAAGACAGAATCCCAGTTCACTCACCAGTGTTGGGGTTGTATACATCCCCATCGTTTACCAGCACCTTATTAAAGAGGACGACACCTCCATCATTGGGAAAAGGCTTCTGGGTAAGACCGGCTGAAAAGGACACCAGAGCAGGCAGTGGCACCCCTAGGGCAGAGAGAGGCAAGAGCACATGGACCGGCCTGTCTTCTGAAAGTGTTGACGTAGACTAGGGTACGAGCTCTGCCTCCTGCCGAAGGCCCAGAGGCTCCCCTTCCCAGACCAGCAGCTAGTACAGAGCAACTGGGGAACCGGACAGGTGTAAGAGACACGTGGACGCTTCGTATGAAAGCCCCAAGGGGATTGTGTATCTAGAGTAGTACACAGGAAGCTGGTGTGTGTGTAAGAAAGAATGCAGTTGTAGGCGAGACTGTTGTGTGCTGCATCAGGGGCTGGTGCTGGGTACATCAAGATCATCAGCTAGGGAGCTGCTTGTGATCCAATAAAGCCTGGGCCCCAGAAAGCTCCTCAGGACCACACAGGGCCCAGCCCACCCAGTACTCCCTTTGGAAAACATGAACAGAGAAGGTGTAGGAGGAAAAATTCCTGTCTCTGAGCCTCTTGAGGGTTTTCAGTCCATAGAGGCCAGGACCTCAGGGCTGTTGGGTGTGGAAGGGCAAGGCTCCAGGCTCTACCCATGCCCACAGCCCGGAGGGAAGAGGCAGGAAGTGCAGGGCAGAGACCACCAAGGGGAACAACTCTGTTCAGGATGCTGAGTAGACATACCTGGGGTGGCTACAGGAGGTGACTTGGGGTAGCCTGAAAAACAGAGTGGGATGTCAGATCCTGAACAGGTATTTTACAGAACTCTCTCCCTTCACCAAAATGTTCAGATTGGGTCTCTGTCACTAAAGAAACAGAGCACAGACACAAGCTGGGAGATGGCTTCTTCACCTGCCACCTTATGCTTAGACAGGAGTACAAGCAGTCAGGCAAGGCGGATCCACCCACAGATTCATACACCTTCCTCCACGTGAACACCGTGTGGCATTAGATGTGTGCATAAGCATCCATGAAATGAAAACAAAAGATGGACTCATTTTAGGAAAAGCCACTGTGATGGCCACAGCCCTGCTGGCTAAGAGCAAGTGTCTCTTCCCCACTGCCCCATCTCACCAGACAGTCCTGGTCCTGAACCGGTTTATTGATGTATCAGACCTCTGGGAGGAGTTAACCCCTGCCCTGCCAGTGACTGGGTGCTCCTGGAGGCTGGGCAACCTCATCTGATTGGAAAGGGACTCCGAATTGTCCCCAGCAGGTGTGCTTGTTTACATCCGTGTCCCAGACACATGGAACAGACCCCACCAACACTGGCCTCTGAGTGCTGCTGGGAGGGCTACCAGGAGAGATGGCGCCAGTTCTGACTGTCGGCGTCATTGTTCTCACCCATGGCCGTTACATTATTTCTTCCAAACTCTAGTGCCCTTAGAAGCTACCTCGCCGACCTGTGTCCCCTAAAGGTAGAACTCTAGACCCACAGCACACGACAGCAGGCGTAGGCTAGAGCAGTCCGCCCTCCTGTGCCCTCTGAAGGGTGGACTCACCTGGGGCACCTGCATAGCCTTCCGAGCTGGGAACGGGCCCCTGCCCCATCTGTCCATCCACTCCCTGGGGCAGGCCCCTTCCAGACATGACCATCCTTCCTGGAGGCCCAGCTTCTCCGGTCTCCATGATGACCCCACTAGAGCCAGGCAGGTAGGGCAGCCCTGGGCGGCCAGGCCAGGCAGGCAGAGGGGGCGGCTTCAGGGGCCTCTGGGGCAAGAGTGGCCGCTGGCCTGTCTGTGGTGGTCTGGAAGAGTCCTCCGGCGGTGGGGTCAGGTGGGGTGGTTCAGTGGGGGCCGCCTCTGAAGGTCTGGTGGGTTCTAGTGGGGTCTTCCCAGATGGAGGCTGGGGTAATTCTGAGGGTTCTTCTGCTAAACAGCGAGAAAGAAAAACAATGTTAAAATGTCTCCAGGTCCCCAGTGTGAGACCTCCATGGCATAACCCTTGATTAGCTACGAACGCCTGTGTAGCTGAGGCATTGTCCCCAACAGGATGTAAAGGATGCCACAGCTTCAGGTCATTGGCCTGGTATCTCCTGAAGGAACTAGAGTCACACTACCTCCGATAAGCCAGGGAGAGCTAGGAAGACAGCTGGGGCCTCAAGTGTAGATGACAACACTCTGCAACAGCCGGATCCAGCTCTAATACCTCATATCTTTTCACTGCATGCTCACGTCACAGATCACTCACGTTACCACCATGATCCAATGCCATTGGCTACCACAGTCTCTAAAGCAAGTCAGCCTCCACATCAGACTGGGGGCCTCACTGCTGGCTCCCGCAGGGCTGCCCAGGCAGATGTCGGGAACCTTGGCTGCCCCTGTAGTTGGCACTGACCTCAAAGCAGCAGCAGCACCACCACTTCCCCACACTTTCAGATCACCAGGGAGGGACTTCCCAAGAGGGGAACCTCCTGCTTTGTGTGTCTCGGTGGTGGCTACCACAGTGACGCAGCCGAGAATACATTCCTGGAACTAGAATTCCAACAAGCCCTTGCTACGTGCTCACCAGAGCATCTGAAAACATACCACTTGCAAATGCAAATGCCGTCCACATCTTCTATTAGTCTGGTGCCTGCTGTGCCCCAGCACCTAGAGCTGGACAGTGACAATGACAAAATATATATTGTAGGTCAAATACATGTTCCTCTTCCACTCAAAAGCAGGTTTCCAGAGCACTCCCAAAAAGTTACTCCTCGGCCCTCTCTGACCAGTTTTCATGAGAGAATAAGCTCCACAGAATGATCTGAGTAATCACCATTTCAGTTCTGCCAAGGAGGACAGCTGGATATCCCACTATGGATGCAGGTGGTAAGCAGGTGTGATGGTGTGACTGTCCTGGTGTCATTTGGGAGCTCAGCAGAGGGATAAGTTCTAGGCCAGCCAGCACTACCAAAACCTCTCAGGAAAAAAAGAATTTAAAACGCAAAAGCATTCTTTCTTTAAAAGCTACAGGGGCATGTGTTCCACGGAAATGAGGAAACGATGAAAGAGTTGAGGGTCTTACCCAGAACAAGGGTTAAAGGTTATTCTAGGACAATGGTGAGGGATGTCAGAGAAATCCAGGTGTAGGGGCTGGAGAGATGGCTCAGAGGTTAAGAGCACTGGCTGCTCTTCGGAGGACCTGAGTTCAATTCCCAGCAACCACATGGTGGCTCACAGTCATCTGTAATGAGATCTGGTGCCCTCTTCTGGCCTGCAGTCATACATGCTGTATACATAATAAATAAATAAACCTTTAAAAAAAAAAAAAAAAAAAAAGCCAGGCAGTGGTAGCACACATCTTTAATCCCAGCCCTCGGGAGGCAGAGCCAAGCAGATGTCTGTGAGTTTGAGGCCAGCCTAGTCTATAGAGCAAGATCCAGGACAGACACCAAAACTGCACAGAGAAACCCTGTCTCAAAAAAAGAAAAAAAAAAAAATCCCGGTATATAAGGAAGCAGGAGAGTTCACAGAGGAGACTTGCTAGTATTTTAAACATGAGACTGAAAAGTGCCTGGATATATTTTATAATATAGAAAAATGTGTTGAGGACTGTTGGAAGTTGAGAAGATAGCATGTTTCCTCACATCTGAAATCTATTTTCATTTTTCCTTTATGTGATGTGCATATATGCATGATTTTTATATGTGCAGTGCACATGTGTAGAGGTAGAGGCCAGAGTTTAATGTCATTGATGTGAGAACCATCCTTAGGGCTCCCCATTATTCATTGGAACAGGCTCTCTTAATCAAACCTAGAGCTCACTGATAGGGCTAGTTTTTCTAGCCAGCTTGCTCTGGGGATGCCCTGACTCTGCCTTCTGAGGCTGGAATTACAGGCAGGCCTCCACACCCACGTGGCACTGATGTGAACTGCTGGCACTTCTGAGCCCATTTTCGGGTTCCTCATGGCTTTACCCAGCATGTCTGCATAGAGGATGATTAGGACCACGGGCCTGAGTGCAGGTGTCTGAGATGGTCTGCACTTGGCTGTGTTGGGGGAGGAGGTCTTTTGCTTCACCCCTTGGCGTCTCTATAAATACCCTGGGGCAGAGACAGTCAGGGACCCATTGGAAAAGGTTCCAGGCCCTCTCGAGGGTATCCTTTATTTTCTATCTGTTTATCTCCGCAAGATTCTCTGCAATAAATCCTTCTATCTAATATTTCCTGCTGCTCGCACTCAAGAAAACTCTGGGGAACTGTGGGGTTGGTGGGTAAACGCCCCATACTCCTAGCCCCTTGTGAATATGGACTTTTTTCTAAAAGGTCATGAGCCAGTGATGGCGCATGCCTTTAATCCCAGCACTCAAGAGGCAGAGGCAGGAGGAGCCTGGTGAGTTTGAGGCCAGCCTGGGCTACAGATCAAGCTCTGGATCGCTTAGACTCTGTCGAAAAAAACAAATAAATAGAATGGGAAAACAGTAGAGAGATTATTTTGGAAGAAGGGTAAAAAATGAAAGGTGGGTTTCTTAAAGGCACAGAGTCCTAGGGAGACGGCTCTGTGGGTAACATGCTTGCCAAGCAAGCATGAGACCCTGAGCACCCATGTGAAAAGCCAGTTTCACAGGCATTCACGCATGTGATGCATGTACACACATGTAGGTGAACACTCATACTCTCAAAAATCTTGGGGCTAGAGAGATTTTTTTCAGCATTTAAAAGCACTGGCTACTCTTGTAGAGGACCCAAGTTCAATTCCCAGCATCCACATGGCAGCTCACAACTGTGAGTAAATCCATTCCCAGGGGATTTGACACCCTCCTTGGCTCTGCGTGTATCTATGTGGGGCACTGATATACATGCAGGCAAAACACTCAGACAAAAATAAAGTCTTTTTAGGGAAGGTGGAAAATAATAGACATTTGGCCCCGACTTCTAGCCTGCACATGCACACGCACCTACACACATGAATGTGTGTACAAACAAACCTAAAAAGTTGAAATCAATAGAGAAGGGGAGGAGGGAATGAAAGGTAAGGGAGATGAAAGACCCAAGTGCAGTGTGCACTCGTGAAAACGTCCTGAAACATTCTGTACGATCCATACTCACTAATGAAAACTCCAGTTTTCTACTGCCATAAACCCAAACTACATCTCCCCTGTATCCAGTTCCTGCCTCCGTCACTACTGCCAAGCCCTCACTGAGCCTCCCTGGGCCCCCAAAACCACCTCTCCAGCACCCACCCCTGAAGTCTAGTCCAAACACCACCTCCTCTGTGAAGCCCTGAAGATTTCCCCGAAGTCTGAGCAAGCAACAATTCGGGCCGCTTTTCATTTTGTCTCTTCCATCTACAGCTGGAGGGGTGGGCGTGCGATCTTTTCTCTGGTCCCCAGGACCTAGCACGTGACACTGAGTCAGAGGTCCTCGGAGTATGATGCTTACTACAACTCACCCAGGAACCCTAATTCTACCCCCCAATCACTGCCATTCTAGGGTCGTACTTGAGAAGTTTAGGCACACGGGACCGTGATGGCTCTTTTTAATTCGTCTCTCTCCACACCAGCCTCACCATAACAAGTGGAAGACACTGAAAGCAAGAACCAAAATACTGTCTAAGCAAAGAGCCTCCAGTTCATCTTGGGGAAGTCAGGGGCTCTAGGGGTGAGCAGAGCTGCATGCTGGGAAACTGCCACCACCCCATAGGGAGATAACAGTGAAAAGCTGGTTCTGACCCAGCTTGGGCTCCACCCAGTGTCACATGGTGATTCCACAGATATTTATTACCAAGTCCTAGCAAAGGCTAAGTAGCACTCTCTTCAATCTAGAAAGAGAACTCTCCTGAACACACCCATTTCTCATCCAGAAAGTGAACTCCTCACCAGAGCCAGGTTTATCACTTGAGGAGTGTAAGGAACACTCAGCCCCCAGGGTACCAGGCCTAGCTGCCAACAGTTGGCCCCAGGAGGACCGGAGAGAAGAGGAGGGGTCACTCCCTGGGTGTCCCCCACCCTGTCCTTCAAAGCTCTGATTAAGTTTCATGGTTTCATGGCTATAATCTCAGCACTTAGGAAGCTGAGGCAGAAGGATTGAGTTTGAGGCCAGTATGGGTCATAAAGTGAGCTCCTGGCCAGCCAGGGATAGTTAGAGAAAGACTATAAAGTTAGAGAAAGACTATCAAAATAAGGGGGGGGGGGGGGATGGAGAGCGCGGATTAGAAGCCAATGCCAGCTTTACTAAGACAAGACTTTCCTCAGGAGGCTGCGGTGATATGATGGTGTCTTCAGCTGAGCTGACACCCTCCATCCACAGGAGTCCTTGGCTTTTATCTGCTGCCTCAGAACCCGGGATAGAGGGGCTGAGCTCCTGGCAGAGAGGGGCAGGGAGCAGCTACACACCTGGCCGCCGGGTGGTGTGTAGTCACAGAAAGACCGAGAAGGCGACCCTCACCGTTACTGCTAGGGTCTGCCTTGGAGGTCTGGCTGTGGGAAGCCAGCATCGCCTCCCTAGCTCTCAGCCTCAGACTCTGCAGCACCCCCTCTCGTCATCCAGGCGGAATCCAGACACCTGTCAGACACGTGCTGACCATAGCACGCTGTGTGAATGTCAAGTGCAATCCATCAGAAGACGGTACGAATATCTGGGGTCCCTGTGTCCGGCAGGGGTAGCTAACCATTTGCTCAAGAACCGAAAGGGAGAGATGACTCGTTCAGTAAAAGGCCTGCCATGCAAGCCTGAGGACCTGAGTTCAGACCCCAGCACCCACCCCCGCATGCAAAAGAGCCAGGTGCAGGGGCACACGAGGAACCCTGGTGCTTTGAGAGGGATGCAGACACAGTCAGATCCCCAGAGCTTGTTGGCAACTTGAGAAACTGAGTTCCAGGCTCAGTGAGAGACTCTGTCTCAAAAAATAAGGTAGAGGGATGGAGAGATGCCTTGGTGGTTAGGAGCACAGGATGCCCTTGCAAAAGACTCACATTCGGTTTCCAGCACCTATGTTAGTCTCACTGAAACTCCAGCCCCAGAAACCTCATGCTTCTAGCTTCTGTGGGCATCTGCACTCATATGTGCACGCACGTGCGTGTACATACACACACACACTCTCCTTAAAAAAAGGTGGAGAGTGACTGAGGAAGACATGGAGCTTGACCTCTGACATGCGTACATGTACATACACCACATACAAAAATCACACACATAAAAGTCATGTTTTAAGTTTATGGTTATGTGTTGGGCCACATTTATAGCTATTTTTGGCCAACCACATATGGCCTGTGGGTCATGGATTGGACCTGCCTGACAGAGGATGTACCTTCCATCCATGTACTGAAGCTGGAGAATCTACCCAATGAGGTTTCAAACTTTTAAAAAAACTCACCATCCAGATGTACTGCATATACCCTCTATGCTCAGCACTTGGAAGTTTGAGGCAGGAGGACTGCAGCGAGTTCAAGGCTAACCTGGGCTCCAGAGGAAAATGCCTGGCCAATAAGGGGTACGTAACAAGACACTGTCTTAAAAACAAAAATGACCAAGGGCCAGCAGGATGGCTCAGTGAGTAAACATGTTTGCTATCCAAGCATGGCAACCTGAGTTCCAGCCTTGGAAACAGCATTTTAAAAGGTAGATGCCACAGCATCCCAGAACTCCTACAGCAGAAGGAGAGGCAGAAACAGAATTTCCCGGAAGCTGGAGGACCAGCTAGCCTGGAGCATACAGCACGGAAGAAAGGAGAGACCCCGCTTCAGCAATGGGAGAAGACAGAACCGCTCCTGAAAGCTGCCCTCCGACCTCCGCATGCGTGCTGTGGCGCATGCGTGTGCTCTCTCCTTCATCCCCCCCTCGTTTTAATAATTAAAATTTAAAAGTAAAATGTAAAACAAATGCATCAAACCATGGCACTGCAGAATGCTAAGTGATGAATGGAAGATGCTCCCCAGGCCACAGGGCCCGAGTCCTGGAGAAGCCTCTCCCATTATAGCCCAAGGCAGGATAAATGGCTGCTTTAGCTCAGAAACATGGGATCCAGAGCTGCAGAGCACACGGGCCTGGTGACTGACCCTCCTTGCGGGAAGGTGAAGCGGTGACCGCCAGACGGGAGGTGGCATGTGCCAGACGGGAGGTGGCATGTGAAAGGCCTGCTCAGATCTCATAGGCAATCATCCCATGATCTCAACTATTCTCTTGACAGCGTGGCGGGGAAACACCCAGTGGAAGGAAGGCCCAGCTCTGACCATACCACTCGCTCCGGTTTCCGGTTTGGGTTACAATGGAAAGAGACGTTCTGAGTTACCTCACCGAGGACAGACCTTCAAGAGAAGGGTCAGAAGTGAAGACACTGGAGCCCACAGAGGGCAAAATGGGTCCAAGATCTAATTTCTGCTTGGTCCAAACCAGTGGAAACAGGAATCCAGTACAGCTGTGACATCAACAGCTGTATCACACATGTTACTATCTGTGGTGACAACATCTGAATCACACATTACTATCTGCGGTGACATCAACATCTGTAACACACGCTACTGTCTTGGGTGACATCGACAGCCGCGTGGCGTGTTACTCTCTGCGGTGACATCAGAACGGAAGCCCTCTGTGTTTCATCAGCCCTCGATCCCATGGCAGAGGGGAGTGGGTGAGGAGAGTGGGGTGGGGGGCTCCCTGGAAGTTTGTGAAAGGTGAATTCACAGTCAACTCTAGCGTTTATATGAATACGCTGTGAAGGGAGACCCATCAGTGGCCGGCGCTGGCTGTGGATGTGGCTCTGTGGTACAGTGCTTGCTGAGCACACACAAGGCGGCGGGTTCTCTCCTGGGCCCCACAGACAGGTAAAAATAAAACAGCTAAAAGCTGGAAGACAGCGGAGCCTGTAAGCGGGCTCCCTCCCATGGCTGACTTTGTGTTAGTGGTATGGTGTCAGACTCGGGAGTTTATCTGCCCCACCCCGATCTGGGCATCCCTTGCCCTGTGTGACTGCACCTCTGTCTGCCCTGCCGCGTGTGATGTGACTTTCCTTCCACTTCGAGAACCCAGCTGGGAGTGGCTTTTCGTTTTAACCACCAATTCCCAGTGCTCACCTCACCCTTGCTGAGTGGGAATCTCGCGTGATCCATGTCTTTGGAAGTTACACAGGGCTCACCCACGTGGCCACGTGGGAGGCTCTGGTCCAGAACACCTCTGTTCAAATTCAGAATTGTGCTGTTGTTTTAGCATGATTACTGTTTAAATCGTGTGTGTGTGTGTGTGTGTGCGCGCGCGCATGCATGCATGCACACACGCGTGTGAATCGGGGTCCCTGAGAAGGCCAGAGGTGTGGAGTCATAGAAGGCTAGGAGCTCCTCCCCAATGCAGGGTCTTGGAACTGAACTCAGTCCTCTGGAAGAGCCATGCCTACTTTTAATTGCTGAGCCATCTCTCCAGACCCAAAATTCAAATGTCTGATGAATAAAAGCTGCTATTTACAGCAATAGGGTGTAACGAAAACCAGATGCCCCCAGGGAAGAACGGCCTGTGAGTTTTGACTGCCTGACATACATATTCATTTATTTTATGTGAGTTCACAGAATTCTGATAGTCCATCACTGTACCTTGGACTCAGGCTGCCCCTAAACTCAGTGGATTTTAAGGCCAAGGCAAAAGCCAACAGGGTACTATTGGCAGCCACCAGCCGCAGCCAGACTTTATGGGTCGGTATTTCAACAGTCTGAGCTTTGTCACTGTTACAGCCTACCATAGGGAACTTGATAAAAATAGGATCCTTAAGTCTGCATTGTAACAGAATTCCAAGAGGCGGGATTCCCTGGGGGCCAGACCAGGAGCCACAAAATGAGAACCCACGTGTTCTCACCACAGGATGTTGAAAGGCTGTCTGTGGTTGTATCTCGGCAGGGCTGTCCCTTCTTGGAACCATGACAAGAGAGACACACGACAAGAGACTTCCCTGTCCACAGCGGCATCTCCCTTCCTCAGCGCCAGCACCTCTCCCTTCTCACAAGTTAGAGGGGAAACGCTGGTTCCTGTGAGGTTCATCCTCAGCCAGAGCCTGGGTGATCCTGCAAACCCAGGCTCTGTTGACAGTCACGTTATAGACTAGGGTTATCCTAGGTCCCTGGCAGGAAGGCGGACTCTGCCCTTCATGCTTACCTGGGAGGATTAGCACTCGGCACCAAACGTCTACTCAAGGGGATGCAGGTGACTGGCCACAGCTTGAGGAGGATGGAATGAATGACTTGAGGGGAAGAAGGCAAGGGTATTTGAAAGGTGGCTTGAAGGACCAACAGTGCCACCCATGTGGGAAAATGAGACCCAGGAACACAGGGACCCAGGACTGCACCCCAACCCGAAGGTCTTGGTGCACAGAGAACCAAGGGCTCGAAAAACTCCCCATGTGTTCAGAAGGAACAAGCTTGCAATCAACAAGGGTCTGAGGACGTGATTCTGTGGGTTCTGGCAGGGAGATTTCTAGGCTCTACACTCTCCATTTGGCCCCTAATGTGGAAAAGAAAGGAAAGAGAAACATCACCCTGCGGCTCTCTGGAAGGGACTGACTCATCCCAGGCTCCACTCTCCTCCGGGTGATGGCAGGAGGTTTGTGTGTGTGTGTGTGTGTGTGTGTGTGTGTGTGTGTGTGTGTGTGTGTGTGTGTGTACATTGCAGGAGGAAAAGGAGAGACAAGCTCAGCCAGGAGCAGATTCTGCACACATTGGGTTGAGAGTGAATTAAAACGGGGTGGGGGGATGTTCACTGATCACCAAGTGCTATATAATCCCGAATACTCACAAAGCATCATTATCACTTATTTCTAACTCACAGATAAAGAAAGGAGGTAAGCGTTGAGGGCACAAACAACCTACCCAAAGTCACAAAGCTTCAGTATAGATAGGCTGGGATTTCAGGCCTGGGAGAGAACCAAGGTCTCCCAGTTGTTTCTCATACTACTTCAGGTCAAGATCCCTGACCGTGGCTATATAATTGGCATGACCAGATTCCCCCTCTTTTACCACGCAGCCTCTCACTTTCTGCCTTTTGCTGATACACTTGGCCAAACTTAGTTTTTCAGAAGAACAAATCCATCCCTGTCCCAGGGCATCCCAGAGTCACACCGTTCTCTCCTCTGACCATCTTCCTGCACAGATTGCGACAGGTTTTATGTCCTCAACCTATTTATATCTCAGATGTCATCTCCATGGTGCCGCCCTCCCTAACCGTGCAGCTGAAACAAATTTCTGCCCCCCGCTATCCATCTATTATATTTCATCTTTCCTCAAGGTACTGATTGCTAACTAAGGTTGGACCTTCACCAGCATGGCTGCTCCTTGTCTTTTCCTCTAGACTCAAGAGTCTAGAGTGTCAGATCTATGTTGACCGAGACAGGACATGACTTAGAGATCTGCTAAATAAACTACTGAATCAGGTGTGGTGATACACACCTGTGACTTAAGAACTCAGGATGATTACCTTGAGTTCAAGGACAGCCTGGGGTACAGGTAAGAGACTGACTGACTGACTGAATGAATGAATGAATGAATGAATGGAATGAAAGGAGTCAGAGCTGAAGGCAAGAGTAACAAAGCACCACAATGATTAGCCTGCAATCCCAATACTCAGGAGGCAGGGGAATCTCAAGATTGAGCCCTGTCTACATAATAATAATAATAATAACTATTATTATTATTGTTGTTATATAGTTGTTCATCTTTCAGAAGTTGTTGGGTACCCATCAGAGTATATATATATATATATATATGTGTGTGTGTGTGTGTGTGTGTGTGTGAACACATACATATATATACATTTTGCATACACTCTTCCAAATCCCTCCTAAGCCCCAGGCAAGAGCACTTGCTTTGATGGGATACAGACAAGACCCAACTGAGAGCTGCTGGGTAATTCAGCCCACTCCATGGAGTCACACAAGAATATGATCTGTGAGCAAACAACGGGCTGGGTAGAAACATGAGTTTTAT
Organism: Peromyscus californicus insignis; assembly: GCF_007827085.1. NCBI lineage: Eukaryota > Metazoa > Chordata > Mammalia > Rodentia > Cricetidae > Peromyscus > Peromyscus californicus. The sequence continues at coordinate 38,309,234 of NW_026294514.1, read as the reverse complement.
ATATTTATATTTATATTTATATTTATATTTATATTTATATTTATATTTATATTTATATTTCTGACCTGCAACCAGGTTATGGTCTAAATACAGGTCCTCAGCCCCTCCTCTGGGCGGGTACTCACTGTGGGAGAAGGGACTCATCATCAGGACTCCTTGCTCCCAGTATGACAGATGTGTTACCCTTCCAGGGCTGGTTTGCTGCGACCAGCAGAACGTGTGTGGCGGAAGTGATGCCCAGCTAACGCTAGTCCCCACCTGCAAGAGACCAGGGCTTTGCTTCCCCTCTCTAAGCCAGCTGCCACGTTTGGAAGTCAGACTACTTAAGAGCAGCAGGGTACGAGGAAACCACGCGGACACACGGGGAAAGGGGCCACATGGAGGATCACCAAGACTCCAGGGCTGTGGCCCACGTGAATTTGAACCTTCCTGTCAAGCACAAAATAGAGCTAAGTGGGTACGTGACTGTGACACGACACAGAAGAGCTGCTGAGCCCAGCACTGTGCTGTGTGAGCTCCTGACCCAGGACTAATGGAAAATCACTACCACCAAGACTGGGGTAGGAGATTACACAGAAAAACAAACAAACAAACAAAAACACACCCTTTCCCACCAAAATCTTCCCACAAATGCCTTTTCTTCCTGCCTTTTGAATTCCACCCACTTCTTAGTTATCTGTTCACATTCTTCGAGAAGTTTCTCTCCCCTCACTACTCACCCTGCCATCTCTCTCAACTCGATTCAGTGATTTCTTGGCTCAGCTCGGAGGCTTCTTCCTTTGCGAGGCCCTCTGGGTCTCCACACATCTAGGGAGGCTGGGGAACAGCCGGCTCCTGTGATCCCCTTTGCCTGTCTGGTTCTCCTCCAGACTTTTTATTCATATTTGCCACCTAGTAAGGCACCATCTGCTATGTGTGCGGGGTGCCCTGAGAGCAGGACCCCCTGCACAGCCCACTGTACTTCAGCACCCCTCTTCACTGTGTGCAGACTGGGCACTTTCTCCACGGACCTGAGGATGTGCACGTTATGAAGGAGGGGGGTACCTGTGGTCTCTGCGCCCCTCACAGAGCCTCACATGCAGTCGGTGCTCAGTAAATGTTCTGTTGCCTTTTAACCGTGTGACGTGTGACTTCAACCTTAGCTCCAAAGCCACTCCAGGTTCCAGGTCTCCTGGGCCTGGGGGCTCTGGAGGTCACAGACCACCACTCTTTAATTTTTGGCTCCTCTCAATCACAACTTCTCCCAAGCCCACATGACCCCAATCGGAAGGACGGGACGTGAAAACCACACTGTCTCCAGAGTTACTAATCTCCAGCTCTGCCTCAGAATGGACCCAGATTCCCACGCTGTCGAGCACTGCCATTTAACTGGAAATATTCGGCTTGCATCTGTTATTGTAAAGCACAGTCCAGACAGCATTCAGACCACAAGGAACAATTGCCCTGTGAGCGCACAGGACTCGTGACCTTAACTCTACATTCCAGAGACACAGGGGCTGAGAGAGCTGAGGTGGGGGCTGTGTCCTGCCGATAACTAAGCCTGGGGACAGTGGCCAGTTTCCAGCCCTGCTTGGCCCTGGTGACTCCTTATCTACAAAATGAGCGCCATGCCTAGGGACAAAATCCAGAGCATGTCTACTCGACTACTATGAATTCTCCCCACACTTCATGAGGTGCCAGGACCTGGCCTTGGCCCTCTCCACAGCTCCTTCTCAGTGGGGGCCTAGTCAGAAATGACCACAGGCTCTCGGGAGCCAGGAAGGCTCAGCTCTGTGTCACCTGGAAGTTAACACAATAGAAAAGATGGCAGGCTTGCAGGGGAGGCCAAGAGAAGAGAAAGCAAGGAGAGAGGAGGTTGGGAAATGGCTACCTCAGCACACAGCTGGTGCTCCCCAAGCGCTGTGGGCCCTGGAAGTCTGCATCCAACTCTGGAGACCCAAAGGGCCGAGTGCTATGTGGCGACACAATGATCTTTGTGTGCTGCGAGCTCCCGTCTCAGCTCCACCTACAAACTATGGAATGTGGCACACATTTCCCTCTGGCAAACTCCGCCGTCCATGTGGGGTGGCTTTGGGCTTATAAGCTAGTGGCCCTAGAGGCCTAGGACCATGCCGGTGGTACACAGAGCTGTTTAATCAACATGACCTGTGGGCTGGCTAGGTTTGTGTCAACTTGACTCAAGCTAAAGTCACCTGAGAGGAGAGAATTTCAGTTAAGAAAATGCCTCCACAACTTACAGCCAAGTCTACAGCTAATATCCACTTAAATGGAGAGAAACTCAAAGCAATTCCACTAAAATCAGGAATAAGACAATAACCGGTCTCTCTATGTCTATTCAATATAGCACTTGAAGTCCTAGCTAGAGCAATAAGACAACTGAAGAAGATCAAAGAAATACAAAGTGTAAAGGAAGAAATCAAGATATCTTTATTTGCACATAAGTGACCCTAAAAAGTCCACTGGGGAACTCCTACAGCTGATCAACACTTTTAGCAAAGTAGCTGGGTACAAAAATTAACTCATGCCGGGCAGTGGTGGCACGCGCCTTTAATCCCAGCACTCGGGAGGCAGAGCCAGGCGGATCTCTGTGAGTTCGAGGCCAGCCTGGGCTACCAAGTGAGTTCCAGGAAAGGCGCAAAGCTACACAGAGAAACCCTGTCTTGAAAAACCAAAAAAAAAATTAACTCATAAAAATCAGTAGCCCTCCATATATAAATGACAAATGGAATGAGAAAGAAATAAGGGAAACAACACCTTTTGGAATAACCTCAAATAATATAAAATATCTTGAGGTAACTCTAACCAAGCAAATAAAAGACTTGTATGATAAAAACTTCAAGTCATTGAAGAAAGAAATTGAAAAAGATATCAGAAGATGGAAAGATCCTCCATGCTCTTAGATTGGTAGGATTAACATAGTAAAAATGGCCATCCTACCAAAAGCAATCTACAGATTCAATGCAATCCCCATTAAAATCCCAACACAAGTCTTCACATGTCTTGGGAGGACAGTTTTCAGCTTCATATGGAAACAGGATATCTAAAACAATCCTGAACAATAAAAGAACTGCCATGGCTCTCACCATTCCTGATTTCAAGCTGTACACGAAGTTCTAGCAATGGTACTGTCATAAAAACAGACACATTGATCAATGGAATCAAACTAAGACCCAGACATAAACCCGCACACCTATGGACACCTGATTTTTGATCTAAAAAAAAAAAAAAAAAAAAAAAAAAAAGGCCAGAAACACACACTGGAAAAAAAGACATCTTCAACAAATGATGCTGGTCAAACTGGATGACTGCATATAGAAGAATCCAAAGAGATCCATACAGCTCATGCTGTCAAGGATGTGGAGCAAGGGGAACACTCCTCCATTGCTGGTAGAAGTACAAACTTGTACAGCCACTATGGAAATAAGTATGGTGGTTCCTCAGAAAGATGTGAATCGATCTACCTCAAAATCCAGCTGGGCATATACTCAAACAACATATACCACTCCTGGGCATATACTCAAACAACACTTCATCCTACAACAGAGACACTTGTTCAACCATGTTTGTTGCTGTTCTATTCACAACAGCCAGAAATTAGAAACAATCTAGATGTGCCTCAATAGAAGAATGGACAAAGAAAATGTGGTACATTTATACAATGGAGTATTATTCAGCCCTTAAAAAAAAAAGACATCTTGAAATTTGCAGGCCATTTTTTTCTAGTTCCATCCATTTGATGGAACTAGAAAAAAATCATCCTGAGTGACATAACCCAGACCCAGAAAGATAAATATGGCATGTATTCATTTATATCTGGATACTAGCTGTTAAATAAATGGTCTAGCTACAATCTGTAGCATCAGACGAGGGTAGGCATAAGAGGAAGGGACTAGGGGCGGGACATATGGATCTTCCTGAGGGGAAATAGAATAGATTTTATGGGTGCAAGGGGGTTTGGAGGGGGAGTCGGAGAGAGACAAGAATGGAAGGATCAGGTGGGGAAGGGGAGGGAAGAGAGGATTAAAGGAGAGAATGAGGGAGAGACAGCTAGAATTGAAGGGTATTTGAGGGGGGCAGTATGGAAACCTAACGTAGAGGAAAACAATAATAAAATGACTCCTAACGATGCTCTGCTCTACTCAAAGGTCAGTGCCTAGTTCAGCCAGCATCAGAGAGGCTTCTTCATGCAGCAGATGGGGACAGATACAGAGACCCACAGCCAGACATGCAGAGACACCCTGGAACACACAGCTCTAAATGAGATGTCTCCATCAAATCCCTCCCCCTCAGAGCTCAGGGAACCCCAAGGAAGAGGAAGCAGAAGGAGTAGGGGAGACAGAGAGGATGGAACACACCGGGAGAACAAGGCCCTCTAAATCACCTAAGCGCAGCTCGTATGAACTCAGAGAGACTGAAGCAGCAAGTACAGGGCCTGCACAGGTCTGCACCAGGTCCTCTGCGTATGCATTATGGCTTTCAGCTTAGTGTTTTTATGGAACTCCTGAGTGGGTGAACGAGTAGGTCTCTGATTCCTATGCCTGCTCTTGGGACTCCTGTTTTTCTGTTGGCTTGGCTAACTTTGCTATGATGGTTTTGTTTTGTCTTATTATACTTCATTTGTTGTGTTTGTTTATCATCTCTTAGAAGCCTGGACTCTTCTAATGAGAGACACAAAGGGAGTGGATCCAGAGGAAAGAGGATGTGAGTGGGAACTGGGACGAGTTGGGGGGATGGGTACTGTATTCAGATTATATTGTATGAGAAAAGAATCTATGTTTAATAAAAGGGGGTGCCTCCATAAAATTGGATTGTAGGCAGACCTGTAAAGCATTTTCTTAATTAGCAATGGGGGAGGGCTTAGCCCATTGTGGGTGGGGCCACCCCTGGGCTGGTAGCTCTGGGTTCTATAAGAAAGCAGGCTGAGCAAGCCATGAGGAGCAAGCCAGTAAGCAGAACTCCTCCATGGCCTCTGCGTCAGGTTCCTGCCCTGCTTGAGTTCCTGTCCCGACTGACTTCGATGATGAACAGTGAAGTGTAAGCCAAGGAACACCTCTTCTCCCCAAGTTGCTTTGTCATGGTGTTTCGTCATAACAGTAGTGACCCTGACTAGGTCAACCTCTCTTCTTGCCTCCAATTGGAAAGGGTTGGCCTGTTCCTGGGGCCGTGGAAAAGAGAGGATCAGATGCAAGCATCTTTATCCTTCAAGGATTGTGTTTGGCTTAAAGCAAAACTACCGCTCTAACTTACATTCCTCAAAACGGTCAGGAGGCTATCACTCAGTCACTTAACAAACATTGGCTGGGTGTCTGTGCTCAGTAGGCACTGCTTTTAGCACTATGCTGAGCTTCCTAGGTCACAGCACTACGGGACTTTCTACAGTGATTGCCCTCACAGTGCTCTTGGCCATGGTCCTGTCTGTATCTAGGAACATAATAGGGTGTCACCCTATCTGCCATGACTGGAGGAGATCTTAGGAAATGGAAAAGATGGCGACAAAGAAGTAAATGGGTTAGCATAGAGGGGATTTCTCTTGGCGCAGGCAGAGGCAATACACACTGCCCTGAGTCTCTGTGTGCCAAAACTGGACCCCTCAGTCTCTGTGTGCCAAAACTGGACCCCTCACGCCGCCACCAGCATGTCACACAGATCAGTTCTTTGCCATCTGTCTGTGGTGAATTAGATTTTCCTTTCCTGCTTTCAATGTGTTACAAACTGGCAGTCTTATAAAGCACACAGATCAGGTGCTTGAATGTTGCCATGAAGTTATATAGTCTTAGAAATCCCTGTGGTGTGTGTATGTGTGCATGTGTGTGTGTGTGTGCATGTGAGTGTGTAAGTGTATGTGTGTGTGTGTGTATGTATACATGGGGGTTGTGTATGTGAGCATGTATGTGTGTGAATGCATGTGAGTGTGAGTGTGTGTGTGTGTGTGTGTGTGTGTGTGTGTGTGTGTTCCTGCGTGTTTCTTTTGAGACAGGGGTTCACATGATCTAGGTTGGCCTTGAACTTGTGTGTGTGTTTGGGGGGGGGGGTGTGCAAGCCTGTGAATGTGTATGTATGTTTCTTTTGAGACGGGGGTTTCATGTTACCTAGGTTGGCTATGAACTTCTGATCTTCCTGCCTTCACCTCCCAAGTTCTAGCCACCAGACCTCCCTTGAGGTGGTGCTGGGAATTGAACTCAGGGCCTCATGCATGCTAGGTAAGCACTCTGCCAGCTAAGCTCCACCCCCAGCCTGGTCAGTAACTGTCGGCATGTTGCTTCTGATTCACAAACTGTCACTCATCTATGGACCACTTTGGGGGAAGCACTGATGTAGTTAATTCCAAAGCCATCCAAAATGCTAGCAGAGCTCTGCCACATGCTGCAAACGCACGCAATGGAACGGGGCTGTCAACCCACTTACTTGCCGATGGCTGAAACTTGACCAGATCTTGCAAGTCGGTGGAGATCTGGAAGACGTGGCTGTAGAATTGCTGCACGGAGTTCTTGAGGCCAGAAATGTCTCTGGAATGCGACCTGAGCGTCCCGTTCATCTGCCGGACGCAGTTCCACAGGCTGCCCACGTGCTTGCTCAGCCCCTCCTTGATCCTCTGCAGACCCCCGGAGATGGCATCCAGCCTGCTGCATGTCTGCTCCAGCTGAGACACTCTGCCCTCCACCGCGGACACCCCACTCTGAACCCCGTGAGCGCTCTCCTTACATGTGTCCAGCTCGGCCAGCACGTGGGTCTGCAGCCTCTGCCAGCGTTCCTCCAGCTGGCCGCAGCACGGAGCCCCGGGGGCCCCGGAGGAAGGGACAGTCCCCTCTGTCCTCTCTTGTGTCCCTGTCTTAGTAAACCCGCTTGCTTCGGCACTGTCGCCTACCCCGCTGTCACCCGCTCTGCCCTGCAAACAAGTCCCCTCGCATGCTGAGCGGTTCAGCTGAGAATGAAGAGCGCTGAAGTCCTTCCGGAGCTTTTGGATGCTGCGACCCGTTTCCTGGAACTGCCTGTGCATCGTCTCATTGAGGGACTCCAAAAGGCTCAGGCTGACATGTGTGAGGTCCTCTCCGCTTGGCAAAGTACCATCTATCCCGTGAGGCAGGCCCTGCAGGCAGATGTCCTCAACCACTTGAACCTTGTCCTTCAGGCGGTTCAGCTCCAGTAGCACCTGCCCATTCCCTGCCCCTGGCTGCCCCGGCAAGGCAGGGCTCACTGGTGTCAACTCCACGTCTGAGCTGTTGGCCACCTGCAGAACGATCCCCAGACGGTCTTCCAGGGAGTGAATTTTCTGGTTGAGAAGCTGCCTCAAGTCATCCACCTCACCATTGATGGCCCCCCGGAGGGTCTCCTCGATGTAAAAGCAATGCTCTTCTGCATTCTTCTCCGTCACATTGATCCTCGCATCCAGCTCGTTCCATCTTGCGTCGAAGTCCACATCCGGTTCTGGAACAGAGAGGCGGTCAAACTCGTTGTCCAGCCGTCCATTCAGCATCCTGGTGGCCTCAGCAACTCTCTCGATTTTCTGGTCTAACGTCTTGATCTGTTGGTCAACGTCGCCGCCGTTCTTTTGACCGTCGCAGCAACTTGGTTGGGCTGAGGGGTCCTGCAGCCGGGCTCGAAGGTCGGCGATGTCTTTTCTCAGGCTCGTCTCCTTCTCCCCAATCAGGTCTATCACCCCCAGGTAGCTGCTCCCATAGTCGTCACACTGCTGCTGCAGACCCACCAGCTTGTACTCGCATGTGTTCTTCAGGTCGGCCAGCTTCCGGTCCATGCCTTCCATGAGCTCCTCTCTCAGGGTATCTATCTTGCTATCCACATAGGCTTGGTACAGCTCATTGGTTGTCATGGTGACTGTGGGGCCCTGGGCAGCCTCCTGTAGCTGCTTGAGCTGCCCTTCATAGCCCTTTACCTTCCCATCTAGCTCTTCCAACTTATCACTCTTGGTCTTCAGGGTGTCTTTGACTTCAGCCAGTTCAGATTTGATGTCTTTCATACCAGATTCCTTGCTATGGAGGAGGCCAGGAAGCTGGCTCGGCTCTGCGTCTCCGGCAAAGGTGCTGTCAGGGGTTGGCGGAGGGTGCAGGTGACCGAGCCACGGGGCTGGCCCTTTGATGCCATCATCTTGAATAGAGTGTTTGAGGTTCTCCTTCAGTCCTGCCATGGAGGACTGGAGATCCAGCACCATCCTGGTGAGCCGGACGACCTTCTCCTCCAGCACCTGGACTTTGGTTTGCTGAAGTTCTGGAGGACTTTGCCTTGGATCTGCTGCTACCTGACCTGGTTCCGCTGCCTCCGTCGGGGACAAAGTTTCTTTAGGCTGTGAGACTCGGCTCGGATCAGTATCTGAAAGAAAGAACAGGACATGAACGGCCAGTTTCTACCGTAAGCTAGTTTCTGCAAGGTGCCTGTAGAAGATACTGAAGCCTTCCACGGCAGCCCCACTGACGGCAAGCTGTTCTGTGGCAGAGAACAGCAGACCTCTTTTCTATCCTGGTTCTGCTGCTTACAGTTTGTGCTCAAGGTTAGTTAACTTCTGTGAGCTGCACTGCCCTCCTCTGTAAAGAAGATGGGCACCCCGCCAGGGCTGTTGAAAGTATGCACATGAAGCAAGATAATCAGCCATCTCTTTCACCCTGATGTCACGATATCATCTACTGTACCATATGAACACATCATTCCCAATGAACGGCAGATACCCCACTAGCTGACTGCTGGTGATAAAATGCCACAAAGCACTTTAGAGAGATCCAACTTCTGGGCAATGACATCCCATAGTTGAGGTTGTCCTCAAAACACCTCCAGAAATCTTCTTTCACTTCGCTTAGCATCCTTATGCTAAGAGTCTTGTTTACCCTTGTTATGAAGACTGTGGATACTAAATGCAAAGGAGATGTTTGCCTAGCATGTGTGACGTCTTAGGTTCAAGACCCAGCACACACACACACACACACACACACACACACACACACACACACACACACGCACACACACACACCACACAAAAGGATTAGGAAAAATGAAAAGAAAGAGAGAGATAGAACCAGATAAACATTCAATTTCTAATCATCTTACTCTGAGAAAAAGAAGCCAGGAAAAACAATCCAAAGGACAAATAAAAATCATGGTAATGAGTCATGAAATGGGATTACATCATCAATAGAGAGAGCACTAAGTTAAACAAAAGAAAAGAAAGAAGCTACTGAATAAAGAGTAAGAAGCAAAGCAGCCACACCCTGGATGGCTGTAGGAGCTCTGATGGTTGGGGAACTCTGGACAAGGCTCTCACTGACAAGCCTGGCATGGGAAGAAAAAAGCCAAAAAATATAGACGCAATCACATACAATGCATGTGTGCCCGTATGTGCATGAAAGACCCTGGAATCCAGAATGCTGTAGGTATTTCAGTTTCATGTTTTTTATCTCTTCTTGTAACTTTCACACGAGATTGCAATAGCAAGCAGCTTTCATTTATTAAAATCCACTTAGCAGGAAAACAAGACTCAAAACCAAATGTCCAAACTCCTAAGCAAGTGCTTTCCTGCAGAGAACTATAAAGAACACGTTGGGATTTTTATTCTATCTTAAGATACTAGAAAGAGAACTGGCCCCTGTACTTGAGAGATGGTCCCACCCCTCACAACAGGAGAAAGTGAACTCAGGACAAGGGCATAGGGAGCTGACTCCGCCCCCTCCTGAGTCAGGTGGCCCTGGTGGCCGGGACTGAAGGCCTGTGTGCTTCCCAAATACTGATAGCAAAGGCATGAGATCTCAAGTGCTGGGATTAAAGCTCAGCTACCACCCAGGCCCACAGCTGGGCCTTGGGTTGGCCTACCCTAACATCTACCCCGTCTAGGACCTGCTGGAGCTCGTGAAGGGACCTGTCCTGTGAATGGATACCACAGGATCTCTATGACTCGGGAGCAGCCATGGGATATCCCAGAGGCGTTTGGGTGAGGATCCAGTGATGATGGTGTACTAGAAACCAGAGGCCTTGAACTAGATCAGGGACTCATGGTAATGAGCATTTGCTAGTAAAGCTGATTGGACAAAAGGGTATACTGTGTGACACACCAAGGTCCCCATTGCCACCAGGACAAATGAAGAGATGTTGGAAAATTGAGAAAAAAGGAGAAGTGAAGAGTTTTGTGGTGATATTTTGTTGTACCCTAATAAAATTTGCCTGAAGATCAGGGAACAGAACAAGCCACTAGATTAAACATAGAGGCCAGGCAGTGGTGGCACACACCTTTAATCCTAGCACTCAGGAGGCTGAGATCCGTCTGGATCTCTGTGAGTTCAAAGCCACCCTGGACTACATGAGATCAATCCAGTCTAGGAGAGAAACAGAGCCAGGCAGTGGTGGCACACACCTTTAATCCCAGTACTTGGGAATCACACACCTTTCTTTAATCCCAGCACTTGAGATCTCATACCTCTGCTACCAGTATTTGGGAAGCACACATGCCTTTAATCCCAGCACTAAAAAGGAAGTGATATGGCTGGGCGGAGACAGGTATATGAGGCGTGAGGAGACAGGAACTAGAAGCTTCTCAGCTGAAGCCTTTTTGGCAGAGGACTCAGGCTTTGAGTCAGAGGATTCGTGGAGCTGGCGAGGTAAGAAGTGGCTGTGGCTTGTTCCTTTGTCTCTCTGATCTTTCGGCATTTACCCCAATATCTGGCTCTGGGTTTTTATTATAAGACCATTTAGGATTCGTGCAATAGAGGTTCGTTTTGTTTTGTTCTTGTTTTTCTTTGCTTGCTTGTTTTGTTTTCTTGTGTGTAGGGGGGTGCTGCAGGAGGAGAGGGGAGGATATGGGGACCAGAAGGTGAGCGGAATTGGGGTGCATGAGGTGAAACTCCCAAAGAATCAGTAAAGAAGTTAAATTAAAAATAAGTAAATAAAGCCGGGCGGTGGTGGCGCACGCCTTTAATCCCAGCACTCGGGAGGCAGAGCCAGGAGGATCTCTCTGAGTTCGAGGCCAGCCTGGGCTACCAAGTGAGTTCCAGGAAAGGCGCCAAAGCTACACAGGGAAACCCTGTCTCAAAAAACCAAAAAAAAAAAAGTAAATAAAAATACTAGAAAAAAGTAAACTATAGAATCAAAGATCACGGTGATATTTTGTTTGTGATCTAACAAGTAAAACTTGCCTGAAGATCAGAGCGCAAAGCTAAGCCATTAGTTAGCCATAGAGGCCAGGCAGTGGCGGCACACACCTTTAATCCCAGCACTCGGGAGGCAGAGGCAGACAGATTTCTGTGAGTTCAAGGCCACCCTGAGCTACACAAAATTGATCCAGTCTAAAAGAGAAACAGAGCCAGGCAGTGGTGGCACACCCCTGTGATCTCAGCACTTGGGATCTCATATGCCTTTAATTTCAGCACTAGGAAGGTGGAGACAGGAAGTGATATGGGCAGAGAGAGGAATATAAGGCAGGAGGAGGCAGGAGCTCAGGGCTCTCTCAGACTGAGGCTTCCTAGAGGTAAGAAGTCTTTCTAGCGGCTGCTGCTCTGCTTCTCTGATCTTTCAGCTTTCACCCTGATGTCTGACTCCGGGTTTTTATTATTAAGACCGATTAGGATTTGTGCTACAACAGATAACTAAAATGCTGTTTTGAGCAAAGAAAACAAAACAAAACAAAACACAAGGGCAGCTGGGTATGGTGATGCACACTTTTTAATCTCAGCACTCAGGAGGCAGAGGCAGAGAACTCTGAATTCTAAGTCAGCCTGGTCTATAGAGTGAGTTCCAGATCAGCCCATAGATCCATAGTGAGACCCTGTCTCAAACCCTGCTCCCAACAACAACAAAATACAATCTCTAATAATGAAACATTATTGTAACCTGAGTGACCCAAACCAGGAGGTTGTCCTTACTGCGCTCTACCGCTGGTAAAGGACACTCCAGAAAGTGAGGAGCACGCATCGGTTTTCGAGACGTGGCCTCACTGTGTGAACCACACTGGCCTCAAACTTCCAATCCTTCTGCTCTGGCCAGTGCTTCCAAGTGCTGGGTTGCGAGTGTGCTGCTCCTTCTAATGAACAGCTAGAAAACAAACATGCTCTTCCCCTTCTTGTAACATTCCATTAATACGGCAATAAAAAGGGAGGGACAAAGACCACCCTCAAAGCACATAAAATTTGGAATCAAGTGTTTTCAGACTGGGTAATAGTAATATTGAAGCCCACAGGAAAACTCAGCAATGTCTTAAAAATTCTGAGGAAAAATTATGTGCCTACAGCCCTGTGACCCTGCAAAACACACACACACACACACACACACACACACACACACACACACACACACACATGCAAAACAAAAGTTTACCTCCCACATAATCTCTTCATGTACTGACTAGAGGGGCTAGGGATATATATAGCTCAGTGGTAGACTGCTGGCCTTGCCTGCAACAAAACCCTGGGTTTTATTTACAAAACCTCATGAACCAGGCTTGCTGGCTCACGCCTGTAAACACAGGGGAGATAGAGGATATAGGAGGACCAGAAACTCAAGGTTATTCTTAGCTACATAGCGAATTTGAGGCTAGCCTGGGCTATATGAGACCTTCTCTCAAAGGGAAAAAAGGAAAGAACAGGAAAAGCAGCAGCTGGAGGCTGTGTTCAAGCCAGACAAAGGAATGAACAGAGGAAACAGATTCCAACTAAGAGATGGGGGGTTAAGACTCCAGGGTGACGGAAGGAGGGTGATTCGTCACAGTGGGATGTGTAAGAAGATTCCTAAAGAATCTCTTCAGGCAAATGCTGCTGCGATGCCTGGACATAACGAGGGGATGTAAAGATCACCAGAGACAAGTTTGGGTTGGCATGCAGATAAAAGCATTGAGAACCAAGCAAAGGAAAACGCACACAAATACTAACTCTAAGGAATTCATGGTGCTCTATAGGTCACGGCTATACAATTCTAATAGTTACTGCATTGTATACAGCAAATATTGATCATGCAAAAAAAAATGGTATATCTAGAAAACACTGCTGTGGAGCGGACAAAGGGGAGACGCATCATCCCCTTCCATGACAAGAAGACAACAGATAAGGAGGTAAATTCCTGGACCCAGCAAGTGCTCGATGCGCTAGAGACAAGGCTGGCCCCAGGGTCGAGCACCTGCCTGCTGTGAACAAGGCCCTGGGTTCAGTCCTGAGCACAGGAAGAAAAACAAAAAGTGTTGACAGTATGTAGTAGGATAGTATTTGAAGGTGTGTTACTTTTGTTTATGTTGCATTTGTTTAACTCTATGAAGCTGTGTTACTGTGCCTGTCTAAAACACCTGATGGTCTAGTAAAGCGCTGAATGGCCAATAGCAAGGCAGGAGAAAGGATAGGCGGGGCTGGCAGGCAGAGAGAATAGATAGAGGAGAAATCTGGGAGGAGGGATGTAAGAATTAGGAGCCAGAGAAGGAGGAGGAGGAGGACTCCAGGGGCCAGCCACCCAGCTGCACAGGGGGCCACGGAGTAAGAGTAAGAGTTACAGAAGTTAGAGAATGGGAAAAGCCCAGAGGCAAAAGATAGACGGGTTAAGTTAAGGAAAGCTGGCTATAAACTAAGCCAAGCTAAGGTCAGGCATTCATAATTAAGAATAAGCCTCCGTGTGTGATTTATTGGGGAACTGGGGGGTGGGCCTCCCAAAAGAGCCAAACAACAACCTCCGAGGCAAAAAGTGAAAATGTCATCACTGTCCTTCCCACTAGTCCTTGTAAAATAGATTGATTTGTGAAGCTACACATCTGTTTAACTTTGATAACATAGAACCTGAACCTAAACAAATTGTCAGTATTCAGCAGGCCCCTCCTTCACACCTCCCAAAGTGTCCATCTCAACGCTCTGCAATGAATGACTGCCCAACGCTTAGCTTGTATAAGTCAGGAACTGTGTCTTCCTTGTGTTATAACTTATCCCAAGTAGCTAATATCCAGCCTGCCAGATAAAGAAGATCAAGAAATATTTGTAGGGCAGGCATTTTTTTTAGACAGGGTCCTTGAACTCACAGTCCTTGTGCCTCTACCTTCTGCATGCTGAGATTAGACATAAAATTCCACAATGGGCCTCTCACTGAAATTCACCTACCATAGTAACGGTGTTCAGATATGGATACAAGGCTGGAGAGATGGCTTACAGACTAAGAACAGTCGCTGCTCTTCCAGAGAGGGCCCAAGTTCAGTTCCCAGCTGCTACAAGGGACAGCTCACAAATATCTGTAACTCACAACCAAGGGACCTGATGCCCTCTGTGGCCTCTTTAAACACGTGCAACACACATAGAGACAGACGACGGACATACACCAAACACACACACACACACAAGCATTTAAAGACAAAAGAAAGTCTAGCTACTCATAACAGATAACTTAGAGGACATTGTGTGAAGACTATAACCCAGGCACAGATAAATAAATACATGGGACCTTACTTACTTATGCGTGGAATCTGAACAGTCAAACTCATAGACTAGGTATGGTGGGTACCGGGGGCTGGGGTTGGGGGAAGTGGGGAGATGTTGACACCCCATTTTGGTTATTAATATGAATACATTCCAAGGATCTAAGGTACAGCATGGGTGGTGATTAGTATACTAAATGTGCTCACCGATCCACATGGTATACAATGTCAAGTCACTGCCTTGTGTATCTTGAACACATTCAGTTTCTGAAAATGCACTATTTCAAAGTGAAAAACATATTTTCCTATGTTTTACAAATACTCCCTAGTTTATGTATGCTGTTTTGGTAATGAAATTTATTTAACAATCTATTTTACAAAAAAATATTTTGACACATTACTATTTCAAAACTTAAAACATCTCATGGGAAAATAAAAATCAACAACAATTTAAATATTTAATTTCACAGGAAAAGTTGGTCTGCATTTCTTTGAAATTAAAAAGAAAGTGGAGCCGGGCGGTGGTGGCGCACGCCTTTAATCCCAGCACTCGGGAGGCAGAGCCAGGCGGATCTCTGTGAGTTCGAGGCCAGCCTGGACTACCAAGTGAGTTCCAGGAAAGGCGCAAAGCTACACAGAGAAACCCTGTCTCGAAAAACCAAAAAAAAAAAAAAAAAAAAAAAAAAAAGAAAGTGGAATAAAGTTATACAGGGCAAAACAGTAAGGGAAACAGTTGCCCATAGAAGTTCATCCTGTCCATTTTGTGCTTAAGAGCACAGGCGAGCAACGCATGAGAATTCTGACTTTGATTCAGCTTTGCAAATAGCTCATCCAAACAGAGAGGGACCAGTCTTTATTTTTATTTTATTCATTTTTGGTTGATTCATTTATTGAGACAGAATCTCACTGTGTAGCCCAGGCTGGCCTCAGACTCTAGTGATCCTCCTACCTCTGTCTCCCAGATGTGCACCAACACTCCTGGCTAATTTTTAAAACAGAATCCTAACTCCTTTAAATTCAGATATAAGAATAGAGGAAGTGCTTGACACATGGCCCGAAGGAAGCAATTTACTGGCAAGGAAGGGTGCCACCCAACTGTTCCTGCCCTTCAAATACATTTCTACTCTGTGAGGACTGTTCAGCTCTCCATCATAGACCCCGCCATTTGCATCAGCACCAGGAACATCAAAGGTGACCACACACAACAGGGCATCAACGAGACATTACCTGTGGCTTTCTTCAGGTTGTTTCTCGGTCGAGCAGGTGGGGGCCGGGGGGTCTTCAGGGGGTCTTTGGGACCTTCTTGGCAGTCTGCTCCTCTAAAGCCAGGACAGCACCTCCATTCCAACTGTGTCACTGTCTTGTACCTAGTGACGAATCTGGGTCTTAAGGTTACCCGATACCTGAAGACAGAGAGGACGGGGTCTCACGTTAGTGACCACTATTAGGAGCGTCTCCGGCCCTCCCACACTGGACCTTATTATGATGTGACATGTCCTACACAGGCCCTGTTTTAAATACTTTGTCCCCAGATGGTGGCACTATTTTGTGAGGTTCTGAAGGCCTGCCTTAGGTGGGGTCTAGCTGGAGGAGGCAGGTGCTTGGGAGTCTAGTAACCTTGCCTACTTCTCTCCACACCCACCCTGCTTCCCGCCCACTGTGTATAACCCTCCTCTATCACAGGTTCTCACTGCCTATCCGTTCTGTTCAAGAGTGTGGATCCAAGCAGCCATGGACCTCCACTGAGTCAACATAAATCCATCCACCTCTAAGTTGCTTCCATCAAGCATTTGATTCAGTCATTTGGAGTCCTCCCTACTCTTTATTGTTTTGTTTTGGTTTGATAGATAGTTAGGAGGTTTTTTGTTTTGTTTATTTTTGACAGGGTCTTGCTACGTAGCCAACTTGCAATCCTCCTGCCTCAGCCTCCTGAGTGCTGAGATTACAGGTGTGTGTCATCAGATCTGGTTCTTCCATATCTTAGATCCAGGGTAACAACATCCCCACACATCTGTTCAATACAAACGCTTCCCAGACTTCAAAGTGAGTTTTCATTTCACCAGCAGTTTCGATTCTACAATTCACAGCTCTTCAGGGATACTTTTTAGGTGCAACTCAGGGGCTTGGTGTTGTCAATAAACATCCCTGGGGTCCCTCCCCCCATAGTTTCCTCTGCACCTCCTTCCCCTGGGGGGCTTTGGCAGTGACACAACTTTTTATAAAGATGTCTTGGCCCACGCTTCCAAGGACAGAAATTTGGAAGCTGCTGTGGTTTAGATGAGTGTCCCCTAAGCCCATGTGACAAGGGGTTGGTCACCAGCCTGTGGCAGAACATTTCGGAGGTGGGACCCAGTGGGAGGGGTTAGGTCATTGAGGGTGCCCTTGAAGGGGATATTGAAACCTCAGTCCTGAATCTCAATCTCTGAATCCTGAGTCGAAGCAAACCTACCCTCCTTGAAAGCTGACTACCAGGTGCTGAAGTCTTTGTTTATAGCCGTGTGCCAGGAGTGGGGGTATAGCTCAGTGGTAGAGCCATTGCCCAGTATAGAACGGAGATCTGATTTGGAAAATAGTAATAATAATAATAAATAATAATAATAATAATAATATAGTATGTGTTCCTTGACATCAGAGACCTTTTCCAGGGAGCTGTAAAATCCTCTGGACCCACTTCTGGGCCTAACACACCGACAAGCCAGCATGACAGGCACACACGAGGGCCAGAGACAAGGGGTTCAGCCAGGCCACTGCTCACAGCCCAGACAAAAGCCCAACCACACAGAAAAGCCCTCCTACACTCAACCCTACTTCCAGTTTCTGGCCTGGAGCCGTGTTCTCTTGATCATCTTCACTTTCTCATTTCCACACTAGCGCTAGCCGCTGGACTTCTCTATGAGCCAACTTCTAGAGAGAAATGGGCTTTGGGCCACTTCCTCGGGGTTGCTGTGGGCTGCTGCTCACAGAGGAATGAACACTTGTGTCTTGGGATTTCGGGGCTCAGTCAGACAAGCAACTCCAGGTTAAGCACCAGCTTTGGAGTTGTGCACTCCAAGTTATGTGTCTAGGAAAATCACCAATGGCTACAGGGAACAGTCTTCCATCTTCCCTGAGGAGCCCTCAGGGAAGGCTTAATTCCCGGAGTGCTCCTGCTTGGCTGCCCGGCTTCCCTGGAGCAGTGGTTCTTGACTCCAGCCTCAGAACCACCCAAGGATCGTGGACAAACAGCTGCACCTCAGAGGCGCTCCTTGGCTGGGCCTGAGGTGGGTCTTGAGGGGACGCATTTCCGAGATGCTCCTGAGAAAACCTTTCCAAGGAAAATCAAACAGGAATCCCAGGAAGCAGAAGGGAAAGCAAGGGTGGTCATGAGCGGGTAAGATATCAGAGCCGGCAGACTTTCCCAGGCCCTTCAGAGTGTCATCAGTTGGGCCAGTGAGATGTTCAGTGCATAAAGGCACCTGTCGTCACCTGGGGGATCCACATGGAGGAAGAGAAGCAGCAACTCTCCCTCTGACATCCACATGGATGTACACACACACTCACGCACACACATGCACTCATACACACAAGAACACATGCATGCCGGGCACTCTCCCTCTGACATCCACATGGATGTACACACACACTCATGCACACACATGCACTCATACACACAAGAACACATGCATGCCGGGCACTCTCCCTCTGACATCCACATGTATGTACACACACACTCACGCACACATACACACACATGCACTCATACACACAAGAACACATGCATGCCGGGCGGTGGTGGCGTAGTACGCCTTTAATCCCAGCACTCGGGAGGCAGAGGCAGGCGGATCTTTGCGAGTTCGAGGCCAGCCTGGGCTACGGAGCGAGTTCCAGGAAAGGCGCAAAGCTACACAGAGAGTAGAGTCTTGATAAAAAAACAAAAAAGAACACATGCATGCACACACAAACACATTCATACATACACTCAAACACACATATATGCTAACACATATACTAACACACACATCACAATACACTCACACAAACATACATTTTCACTCACACATACAGACACACACATGCATACATACCATTGATACACATACCAAACACACAGCATACTCACATACATACACATACCACACAGACACATATGCTACACAAGGACATATATGCATACTTACCACACACAGATACACGTACACACACACACACTCACATAGACACACACAGAGACACACTCATACATACATTCTCACACATACACGCACACACAGACACACACTCTCACACACGCTCACTCACACACAGAGACACACACAGACACTCTCACACACACACAGACACTCGTATATACATATGACATACACTTACACATACTCATATGCACACACTCACAGAGGGAGAGATAAATGTAATTTTAAACATTAAAAAAGAATCGCATTGATCCTGCTAATCATTTTTGCCCTCTTGTCACAAGCAAGAAAACATAGACTGGATGGGTGAAGTGAGTTGCCCAAGTTCGTTCTCAAGTGGTTAGAGTGGAAACTTCTGGGGCCTTCGATCCCACACACACCCTCCCAGCATGCAGTAACAGCCAGCCACTCTCTCTGGCAGTTTCTCTGGCCAAAGCAGCGATCCACCTGGAAATATTCCAGAAAGCCCTGAAGCCCGGGGAGGAGCTACCTGACCTCCCAACACAGCAGACGCATGCTTGAACATCTACTGCGGTGCAGGTAGATCGTCTCGGGCTCCCTGCCACCCTCACCCACTCACGGAATCCCTGCACACCGAGGGACAATTGCCCTGCACATTTGCGCACTCGAGCAGAGCATCACACTAGAAGAATGTGTAACCTCAGGGGGAAAAAAAAAAAACAACTCTGCTCCTCGGAGCATTCAGATGGAATGTGAGAATGTGTTTGCGTGTGCGTCTGCCAGTAGATGACAGGCTGCAGGAACCCTTTCAGATAAGGCTGCACCCAGCAGAACAGACTACCTCCCTCTGGAGAGAAGGGTGTGGTAGGCTGCATCCCACCCACCCCACCAGAGCCTTCCCTTAACCCTGAACCAGGAGCTGGAGGGTGAGGGGGGACTTGCTCCCCCAATGTGCCCATGCAAAGGAAGGGTGTAGCTGCCGCCTCCAGCTCACCGTCACACAGCAAGGTCTCCCGAGTTCCCACCCTGCTCTGACTGCGCGGGCCACACCCACCTGGCCCCAGTCAGCCAGTTGCAGGGGTCTGGTGGTACCCTGCAGGTCGGCTGCCTGACATCATCTCAAGTTAGAAGTCCTTCCGGCCCGCAGCGACAACTGGGAAACGTCAGGCAGCCACCTTCAGACACCGGAAAGCTCAGAGAAATTGCCCCATACATTAAGTGGCAGGCCCCTGAGGTGACCTTGGGGCCTTGCTAGAGGGTCCCCAGGTCTGGGTGGGGGGCCTCCAGGGGCACAGCACAGGATTAGCCAAGTCCCATAAACCTATTGGTATTTTTCCCAGCTGAAGTGGGGCTCCCGCTAACACAACGCTAGTCTGAGGGGCTCCAGAGGTTGGGAGGAGCCAGGACAATGTCCTCATCACACAGGGAACTGCAGGGGAAAAAAAAATCCTACCACAGACTTTTACAAACTTTCAGGGGTGTGACTTAGTGACCGAGCGCTTGCTGGCATGAAGGCCCAGTTCCTTCCCACGCGCCACATAAGAATAGTCAAGGCCTTTACCTCATGCACATTTCAGAACTCCCCAAGCAGATGTGAAATGCAACTGAATCCAGGAGCCCCAGACCCGGGCCCCATTTCCTCCTTCAGGAAACACACCCATCTCCCTGGTACCTGGGGCCTCCGAGCACTGGGGAAGGGAGGCTGAGCCCACACAGTCTGGTGTCCCCACGTGACTGAGCTGAACTCACAAGGGAGGAGCTCACTAGCTGCTGCTGAGACAGTTAGCTAACGTCCCCAGGGTAGGGCAGCCACACCAAGGGAACAGCCAAGGCAGCGAATCCAAGGCTGCTGGGCTAACTCAGGTCACAGCCTGGCTCCCTCCCCAGTCTCGCCCAGTTGGGACCCTACGTGTCGGGACCCTGTGTGTACGGAGGAGCCGTGTCTACCTCTGAGGCAGACATTTGTTTCAATGAAGGAGCCTGCATACAGGAGCTGGAGAGATAGCTCAGTGGTTAAGAGCACTGACCGCTCTTCCAGCGGACCTGGGTTCAATTCCCAGCACCCATGTAGCAGCTCATAGCTGTCTAACTCCAGTTCCCTGGGATCTGACATCTTCACGACAATGCACATAAAGTTAAACAAATCATAAAAAAAAAAAGAACCCGAATACACACGGCACCATCACCCCAGCGCCTGGTTCCCACTGCGGTTCCTGCTTGGCGCTGTGTGCTTTAGGGTTGGAACAGAGTGGCCTGAAGCCACCACCGCAGTGTCTTTCACTCCCCTAAAAGTCCCCTGACTACTTATCTTCCTCATCCTCTCCTTCATCTTGCCACTACGTCCCATAGCTGTAACCACTGGGTGCTGGGCCCTCTCGATCTGGCTCCCTTTGCTATGAAGGCCATTTCAAGTTCCTCCTGGCTTTTTGTGGCTTTTTGTGATTTGCCTACAATAGGCAGGCAGTCCACCACTGAGCTACACTCCGGCCCGAGAGCATGTCTGGTTAAGGCCGAATAATACCCCACTGTCTAAAACATTATTCCGAAATACAGAGTCGTCCCACTGCAGAATTCCAATTAGTAATTGTCAACCACTAATTGGATCAATAGTTGGTTAATCAAACAAAAGTACATTTGCCAAAGTTTGTGTGATCTGATGTGGCGATATATTGAGTACCCCAATAAAGCTTACCTAGGGATCAGAGGACAGAGGCAGTGGTGGCACACACACCTTTAATCCTATCACTCGGAAGGCAGAGATCCGCCTGGATCTCTGTGAGTTCAAGGCCACACTGGGCTACAGGAGAGAAACAGAGCCAGGCAGTCAGTGGTGACACACGCCTTTAATCCCAGGAAGTAATATGGCAGGACACAGAAAGGTATATATAAGGCGTGAGGAAACAGGAACTCGCTCTCTTGAGGCTGAGGATTTAGTAGAGGTAAGCTAGTGGCTGGCTGTCCTGCTTCTCTGATCTTTCAGCTTTCACCCCAGTCTCTGGCTCTGGGTCTTTTATTATAAGACCTTCTAAGATTCATGTTACAATCCAATATCCTATTTTCAAAAGAAAACCATTTCCTCTGGTCTAAGCAGCTAAGAATTCTTCAGTCTCCTCAGAGCTAAACTGAACTGCGTGCCTCTGGGTTCAATATGAACTACACAGCAGCCACACACCCACGGGTGACCCAGGGCTGTGCTGTCCAAGGTGCCTACTAGCCGCACCAAGCTCTTTAAATTTACATTAAATAAAATTAAACATTTAATTCCAACAGCCACATTGTAAGGATATAACAGCGTAAATGTTATCACAGAAAACCCCACCAGACAGAGCTTGCTGTGGTAGAAATACACAAGATTGTGCATGAAGCTGCAGGGGTCATCGTGAGACCTTGATCTTCAGACGCTCTCAAACCATCCTTTCCGAGCCCAGTGAGCAGATAGCTTGTACAACACACCATGTAGAACGCAAAGAGAAAGCTTGCCCGAGAGGCCCACCGGCTGCTGTTGAGGGACCAGCCACACAGTGGACCAACACTGCATTTGACATTCACCTATATTCTGTTTACTAAAACATGGCACAGATCCAGAGCCCAGGACCCCCGGGGGATACACTTCAGCCTGGGACTTTTCCAGAGAACATACTTTCTAGTAAGTCCTTCCCCTTCCATTCACCGGCCTTCCAAAACCTGGAGCCAACTTTTCTGGCTTCATTTGTTACGTCCAGTCCCAGGAACCACACGGAATGAGTCATCTCAGAGCAGCCTAGGAAATAAATGTTTATGCCAGCAACTCACTTTTCCCCCTTTACCCTCAACTCAACCTCTTTATGTAGCTGAGCAGGACCCTGAACTGTGAATCCTTCAGCCTCCATCTTCTGAGTGTTGGGATCACAAACATACACCACCACACCTAATTGTGTATGGTGCTGGTGAATTAGACTCAGGCCTTTGTGCATGCTAAGCAAACACTACTCATGGAGCCATGTCCCAGCCAACAATTCATTCTTTTGTTTGTTTGTTTTGTTTGTTTGTTTCTTGAGACAGGGTTTCCTTGTGTAGCCCTGGCTGTCCTGAAACTTACTCCGTAGACCAGATTAGCCTCATACTCACAGATCCTCTTACCTTTGCCTCCCGAGTGCTGGGATTAAAGGCGTGCACCACCACCACCCAGCTAGCAATTTACATGTTTCAAAATAAAATTGCACTAACATACATACGACATAAATATATAAGCAAATGTTAAGATGCTAAATTTTATGTATTTGTTAGCCCGGGGGATTCAAACCCAGAGCATCACATATCCCAGCAAGTGCTCCACCTCCGAGCTCCCCCATCTTATGGTAACCACCTTTACGTGATGGGCTCTGTGGCACCTGGCACATTGATGGTGTCCATCTCCAAGCCCTTATCTTCCCAAATGGAAACCCTGTAACCACTGAACAGGAACTCCCAGACCCTCCCTGTTCTGTAGCCTTGGCAATCACTTCCTCTGTGAGTTCAACAGCCCTCGGTGCCTCACGCGCACAGATTCTTCAAGCGCTTGTCTTTTTGTCTGACTTTTCACCCCCACATGGTTCTTGCATGTTGCAGGGCGTGCCCACATTTCCTTCCCTTTTTATAAGCAGTTCACTTTTACAAAATTGGTCTCATTAAGAAACTGACAAGACAGTAGACTGACTTTTCTAGGAACCATTGACATGTTTTTCTTATTTTTATTTTTTTATTTTTTGGTGGGGGTTTTTGGTCAGTGAATGAATAGATAAATGAGCTTTTTCTGGTTGACCCTCTGCCAAAAGCAAACGCAGTCAGGCAGCGAAGGCTGTAAAAGTTGGAAGTGATTTCAAAACTGAGGATTTGGAGTTTCAAAACACTTCCCACTTGAATCTCGTGTCTGACTGAAAACCAGAATGGCCATTTTCAACCATGGCTATCTCCAAAGATGGTCTATGAACATTAGGAGGTGGAACTGATCTCTGGGCCCCTCCCAAGGCTCCACTCCAAAGTCAAGATCCTCTTTATAGCTTAAAGCACAAACTCAAACTCAAAATCTTCATCCTTTTCTGCTACATTACACATTTTTAATTGGATTGCTGCATAGAGAACTTCACAGGGGAGCAAAGACATGTGAAATACATCACTTGGCTTTTTAGGAAAATTCTCCTAAACTTTAAAAAGCCAGAATGCTTAGGCCATGATATTTTTTGCAACATAAAATGTAGATGATGAATCTAAATGTCAGGTTAATGAGCCTTGATTAAAGTCAGATTACAAGAAAGTTTTGTGGATGTTTTAAAGTAACAGATCCTAGATCAAAGCAATGTGTTCAGAATGAAAATGTCCTTCTAGAAGGGCCGTCTGGTTCCCAGTACAAGGATACAGTTGTTGGAGAAACCATGATTATAAGCTGATGGCTTTTCTATTTCCTCCTGAATTAATTTCCTTATGTACTTAGGGGCAAGTTAGGTTTCAAAACCCCAAATCCTTTTCACCGTGCAGCATTTTGCCCTGACCATACAGAGTAATGAGTAGGTTTCTCCCACAATGTCTAATTATCCTGGGGAAAAAAAGAACAATCTTCATTCCTAAAGAACCACTGAGGTTCAGTGGGGAGCCTGCCCCGAAGCAGCTGCAGCAGAAAATGGAGCTGTGATCATTAGATTTCCTCAAAGATGGGGACCTGCCTTCTGAGCAAACTCAAGTGCTGAAGATGAGGTCATCTGGTGCTAGCCGCATCCAGCCAGTTAACTATAGCTTAAGGCTGTGTTCCAGCAGGCCACATTCTGAGCTTTGGGAAATTCATCCCCAAATCAAGTCACTGGGTGTTGGGAAAGAGAAGGGAGTCTGAGCCTGAGCCAGCTCTCTATGGGAGGCCCATCTCTGCTGTGAGCTGCTCCCCCAATCTATACTGCTCCACTTCTCATACCTCTACCCTGTTTCCTCATTCCTCGCAGAAGAGTCACAGGGAATCTAGCTCCCAGTCACTCCCTAATGAACTCATCCTTATGTTCCCACAGTGTGAACCATGAGAACATCTGTTGGCCGGGCTGGGAAGCAGACATTCATCATAGACACAGCTTCTCATGGTCTGTGAGCCCAGCCTTTCTACTCAGAGCCACTGATTTTTAGGTGTGTATTTTTGTTGGTTTTGGTGGTGGTGGTGGTGGTGGTGATGGTGGATGTGTGTGCATATTAACTCATAGAGCCTACATGTATGTATGGAAGTCAACTTGTACAAGTCAGTTCTCTCTTTCCACCATGTAGGGTCTGGGCACCAAATTCTCAATGCCAGCCTTGGTGGCAAGTACCTTTACCCACTAAGTCATCTTGCTGGCCTAAGAATTCTATTTTGATGATTCACCGTCTTTAATTGCTTGGATTCTCCTACAAAAAAACAAATCACCATAATTCCAAAATTCTGTTTCACTCGACTCAAATGTTCATGACTTTGCAAACTCTGCCCCTCCCCTTCCAAAGCTCAATGCTCTCCTGCACAATGCACCCCCATCCATGTTTTCAGAGCTACATTGGGATGGTGGATACTACACAAGATTTGACTGTGCCATCCCACCACTAATCGGTTCCAGGCCTTTCAGTGAAGTCTCTTTACTGCGCTGAGTCTTTAGCCCACACCTGTAGCCTGGTTGTTAGGATTCTGCCGCTCCTCCAGCTGCATGACTGCACATGCTCAGTTTAGTAGCCAAGCAAGGGGTCTTACATCATCCATGCGTGGTCATGGCATACGTGGCGGCATAGCCCCCATAAGTCCACATGTGCGTGTGCAGGGAAATCCTTAAAAAGCCGGCCACAGACGCCTCCCCTCTGTTCTGCTCTCTCCTCTCCCTCTTTCTCTCTCCCTGCTCGTGTCTTTCACAGGCCTGGTCACTCTCTTCTGTTTCTCCCCGACCCTCCTCCTAATAAAGCTCTGATACTGGGTTTTGTTGTGTCTCGTGACCTTTCTCGACCGGTAACAAGCACCGCATTTAAAACCAACACTGGCGACAATCACTCAGAAGCGCAGAAAATCTAGGGACTGAAGAAGTTTCTCTGAAGATACAAGAAGAGGGTCCTCGGTTGGGCCCACTCATTCCCACTTTGAAGTCATCATCATCATCCAAAGACTGAAAATACAAGAACACTTGTATTTGTTTTCTAAGTTAGGACCACACTGGGAAACAGGATGAAAACATTAGAACCAAGAAGTTTGGCGTTTCTCACACCCTGGCCATCCATGAAGAATACAATGAGGTGAAGCCGTTCCCACTCACCTGCACTCTGCTGAGAAAGCAGGCTTTTTCTTTGGAAGGATGCTGCCACAGCCCTGGCCTCCACACCAGGTTCTAAGTATATAACGAGTATCATGAGTGGAGGGTACTACTTAGCAAGATAAAAGGAATTTGGGGCCTGGGGAGACAGCTTACTCAGTAAAGTACTTGGCATGCAAACAGTTAAGCTCAGATCTCCAGCACGTGTACAAAAAGCTTGGCGTGATAGCACACATCTTTAATTACAGTGTGAGGAGACCAGAGACACGGGGATTTCTGGGGCTTGCTGGCCAGTCTAGCCAATCAGGTTCAATGAAAGGCCATATGTTTAAAAAAAATAATAATAAAAAAAAAGAGGCAGAAAGCAACTGAAGAATAATTCTCAACATCTACCATTGGTCACCACATGTATATGATGGTTATGTACACACATGGGCACATAGATCTACACCCACACAATCACATAAAAAGAATAACTTTATAGGCTCTTAGCAGGGAGGGAGATGAGGTCGGCCCCACAGAAAAATAGGAAGTAAACACTTTCCCCAAGATTTACTGCAGGGTAGTATTGGAGTCCTAGGACATCTATAATATGCTGTACATCATTGGTGTTGCAATCTTCAAAATCCTCATTCTTGTGTGGACTCGTGTAACTACATTTTTATTAGAGATTTTGAAGTCATGGGGATCTATTTCTAGGCTAACCCAGTGTGGTTCTGAGAACTACCATAGAACCCCAGGTAGCTCAACAAGCCATGGATAGTTGTTCGAATTAACAGCCTCTGTGGAATATTCCTTTACACTGTGTGAATATATGTCACTGTGATTGGTTTAATAAAGAAGCTGACTGGCCAATAGCTGGACAGGATAAGGTTAGGTGGGAGAGCCAAACCAGTGGAATGCTGGGAAGAAGGAGGGTGGAATCTCAGCAGTCACCAGCCAGACACAGTGGAAGCAGGACATGTACAAAATGAGGTAACAAGCCATGAGCCACATGGAAGAGCATAGATAAAAAATATGGGTTCATTGAAATTGTAAGAATTAGCTAGTAACAAGTCTGAGCTATTGGCCAAGCATTTATAATCACTATTGAGTCTCTATGTTGGTTATTTGGGAACTGGCAAGCAGGGAAGAAAAGTCTGCCTACAAATCTCTATATCTGAGAATTGAAAGCCAAACTCAATTCATTCAGTCTTAACAAGAGAAGGAAAATGCACATTCTGCCTCCAGACCAGAAGTTACCAGGGTACCCAGGCCTACTCAATGTCTTTCCTTGAGCCACCAGAATCCAATATGCGAAAGTTTTACCCATCTGGAAACCACATGCACAAGAAACATACAAAATCTGCCACCTAAAACATCAGACATTCTACCTGTTCCATCATTGCCAAAGGTCAGATTCATCAGAGCAATCAGGGCATTTCTCTACTCAGTTGCCACAAACATAAACGGAGACCCAAATTTACCCCTCTTCTGTCTCCCAGATATGAAAGAATTAAATAACAGCCTGGAGAACTTCATACAAATGAAATTTCTATAAAGTGGATTTGGTGTGTAAATAAACATGTTTGCTATAAAATTAAAAATACAAGTTCCTCCCATAATAATGGCTTCAGTTGGCCACATAATGGGGTTAAACCCCAACTATCAAGGGATGAGCAGGGAGGGCACAAGTGTCTTGCAGCTAAAAGCCAATGTCGGAAGCCCAGTGTAGCAATACACAACTATGATCCTAGTACATGGGGAGACAGACAGAAGGTGCCCCGCCTGCAGGGCTACAACGGGTTCTCGACCACCCTAAGGACGGAATGATAGAGACAGGAGATACAAGGAAATACACCAAGTCTAGATTCTGATCAAGGTGCAATTTTATTTTTCTCCAAGAGGGTTTATATAGTTTCTGCAGGGTGAGGGGAGCAAGAAGTTGTCATCTGCATAAGGTGGGGCAAGCGATCAGGATGTTTGTATAGGATGTTTACAGGGTGAAAGGGTCAAGGGCTCTGCCTCAATGTCCTGTTGCTAGGCAACCTGATTGTAAGATGATCTAGTTCCCTGTCTTATGGGGGTCTGTATTTTTCCATTAACTAGAGATTCTATCCTTGTCCCTGACAAGGAGGGATTGAGAGTTCTAAGTCAGCCTGGACTTTGTAGTGAGACTCTGCCAACACACACACAAAATTTTAAATGCAATCATTCTGTGACCACCACATAATTCAGAAGTCCCTTCTCTTCCCTTGCAACATACAGCCCTTTCTCTCAAGATCCTTAATAAAAGAAGAGCTGATCAACGTGTCAAGAAACATTCAGAATTGTTTGACCCCAGCCCTGGGCTCCCCTCCACATTCTCATTCATTCATTTGCAAGGAGAGTATGGAGTGGAAGTCACTATGTGGCACTGGCTGGGCTTGAACTCACGATGCAGATAAAGATGGCCTCAATGTGTGCCGACCCTGTGTGTCCCATGTCCCGCCATGCCCAGTACAGCCTAACTTGGGCAATTCTCCCATTACCTGTGAGTCGTGGCACAGACTGAGGCCAGTCTCCCAAGTCCATCCCACTACATCTCCCACCCCTACCCAGACTCCCCAAGGCAAATTCGCTTTATGCATGATGCCGGATGAACATCTGGAAGCAGAGCTCTGACAACCTCCCTTGAACAATGAAGCCCAAACTCACAACCCTGTTGGCATGGGCTTAAATTTCGCTCCACTCTCAAAGATCTTCAAGTCCTAGCTCCCAGTACCTCAGAAGGCGACCTTACTTGGTAGAGGACCCCATAGCAACTCAAGATCATCAAATTAAGGTGAGGTCACTTGGACAATGGCTCCCATTCAGTAAAGGGGGGATTAAAACACAGGGATATGTACTTAGAGAGAGGATGTTGTGAGGAGCCACAGGGAGAAGATGGCAGTCTTCAGAAGACCAAGGAGGGAGGGCCTAGAATAGATCCATCCCTCACTCCTCCCCACCTCTGGAGGAAGCAGCCTTGACGTATGACTCCATCGTGTAGGTTCTTGGCTCATGTCTATGGTGACACTACCCTTCTCTCATACCTGCACACGTTCTGCTGGAACCTTCCTTTAAATACCTGCCAAGATGTCAGGGTTTCCAAACAAGTTCTCCAATTCCTCCCGGCTGGGGATGGTTTCTGCCATTTCTGAATATTTCAAACATCTTTTTACAATCTTTCCTAATCATTGCTCTTGCCTCCCTTCATCTACTGGATATGCATTTCTGAAGGGCAGGAAAAGGGTCCTTGGTTGATCCCCATGGCCACCTAGTCTGGGGATCAGATGTAGGCCTGACACAAAAACATTGGTTTAGTAGAATGGAGTAGCCAAAGCAATTGAATTACAAGTCTTTTCCCAGCTCCACTGAGCTTCCTGCAAATTCACAATGGCTTATGCCACTTAATTTACGCATCCCTAATCTCACTTTTTTTTTTTTTTTTTGAGACAGGGTTTCTCCGTGTAGCTTTGACTGTCCTGGAACTCGCTCTATAGACCAGACTGTTCTTGAACTCACAGAGATCCACATGCCTCTCTGCCTCCAGAGTACTGGGATTAAAGGCGTGCACCACCACCACCTGACTAATTTCACAGTTCTAAGACTATGAATGTGATGTGTGTTTTTAAACTCCACTATGGTTTTTATCTCATGTTCTGCATATGTTGTGTGTTCAGCATCTCAGCTGTCCTTCAGAAAAAGTAACTTTATAATCAATGTAAACGATCTACTGTTCTGTAGCTCACGGTAAATCTTCAGCTAGAGTGTAATTATGTACAAAAGGCAGTGTCTTTACAATGGAAAGACACCTAGCAACAACAGGTTAACAACAGGGTACAGACAACACAGACAGAGCTCGAAGGAATTGTGCTCAATTTAAAAAGCCAGAAAAAGCCAGGCGGTAGTGGCACACACCTTTAATCCCAGCACTCGGGAGGCAGAGCCAGGCGGATCTCTGTGAGTTCGAGGCCAGCCTGGGCTACCAAGTGAGTTCCAGGAAAGGCGCAAAGCTACACAGAGAAACCCTGTCTCGAAAAACAAAAACAAAAAAACAAACAAACAAACAAAAAAAAGCCAGAAAAAATCAAGACTGTAGTCCACGTGATAGTATTTATAGAAAACTCTAGAACATCCCAAATAGAGCTATAATAATTAAAAAGAAAGCAAATGTTGGCAGCTTCTGTTGAAGATTTATTGGTGACGACGGGTGGATTAACAAAAGGTTTGAGAAGATTTGGGGAGCCATGGACCCCAGCCCGAAGGTGAACTCACCCACCATGGGGCGGCCCCCACTACATCCATCACTAAGAAAACGACATACAAGCTTGTCTTACGAGGCATTTTATGATCTTATGGAGGCATTTTCTCAAGTGAGCCTCCCTCCTCTCCAATGGCTCTAACTTGTACTAAGTTGACAAAAAGCTAGCTGGGACAATTGACCTCTTGTCAACTTGACACACACAGATCACTGTTGAGCCACAACTTTCCCTTTCTTGTTCACCCCAAGATCATGCATTAATATCAATATCACAATAAAAACATTTTACAAACTCGAAAGGGGCTGCAGTCTTCATAAGTTCAAACACTTTAAAAACTCAGGTTCCTGAAGTGATGTTCAGGGAGCCGGTATGGGTCTGACCTCGGTCCTTTGCATGTATGCTATGGTTGTGTAGCTTGGTGTTCTTGTGGGACCTCTAACAGAGGGAGTAAGGGGTGTCTATGACTCTTTTGCCTGTGCTTGGGACCCTTTTCCTCCTACTGCTCTTTTCTGAAGAGAACCAGAGGAGTGGATCCTGGGGGAGAGGGGAAGTGTGAAGGAGGGCCTGGGAGGAGTGGGTCTGGGGGAGAGGGGAAGTGTGGAGGAGGGACTGGGAGGAGTGGGTCTAGGGGAGAGGGGAAGTGTGGAGGAGGGACTGGGAGGAGTGGGTCTAGGGGAGAGGGGAAGTGTGGAGGAGGGACTGGGAGGAGTGGGTCTAGGGGAGAGGAGAAGTGTGGAGGAGGGACTGGGAGGAGTGGATCCTGGGGGAGAGGGGAAGTGTGGAGGAGGGCCTGGGAGGAGTGGGTCTGGGGGAGAGGGGAAGTGTGGAGGAGGGACTGGGAGGAGTGGGTCTGGGGGAGAGGGGAAGTGTGGAGGAGGGACTGGGAGGAGTGGGTCTAGGGGAGAGGGGAAGTGTGGAGGAGGGACTGGGAGGAGTGGGTCTGGGGGAGAGGGGAAGTGTGGAGGAGGGACTGGGAGGAGTGGGTCTAGGGGAGAGGGGAAGTGTGGAGGAGGGCCTGGGAGGAGTGGGTCTGGGGGAGAGGGGAAGTGTGGAGGAGGGACTGGGAGGAGTGGGTCTAGGGGAGAGGGGAAGTGTGGAGGAGGGACTGGGAGGAGTGGGTCTAGGGGAGAGGGGAAGTGTGGAGGAGGGCCTGGGAGGAGTGGGTCTAGGGGAGAGGGGAAGTGTGGAGGAGGGCCTGGGAGGAGTGGGTCTGGGGGAGAGGAGAAGTGTGGAGGAGGGACTGGGAGGAGTGGGTCTAGGGGAGAGGGGAAGTGTGGAGGAGGGCTGGGAGGAGTGGGTCTGGGGGAGAGGGGAAGTGTGGAGGAGGGCCTGGGAGGAGTGGGTCTGGGGGAGAGGGGAAGTGTGAAGGACTGGGAGGAGTGGGTCTAGGGGAGAGGAGAAGTGTGGAGGAGGGACTGGGAGGAGTGGGTCTGGGGGAGAGGGGAAGTGTGGAGGAGGGACTGGGAGGAGTGGGTCTAGGGGAGAGGAGAAGTGTGGAGGAGGGACTGGGAGGAGTGGGTCTAGGGGAGAGGAGAAGTGTGGAGGAGGGACTGGGAGGAGTGGGTCTGGGGGAGAGGAGAAGTGTGAAGGACTGGGAGGAGTGGGTCTAGGGGAGAGGGGAAGTGTGAAGGAGGGCCTGGGAGGAGTGGGTCTAGGGGAGAGGGGAAGTGTGGAGGAGGGACTGGGAGGAGTGGGTCTAGGGGAGAGGGGAAGTGTGGAGGAGGGACTGGGAGGAGTGGGTCTAGGGGAGAGGGGAAGTGTGGAGGAGGGCCTGGGAGGAGTGGGTCTAGGGGAGAGGGGAAGTGTGGAGGAGGGCCTGGGAGGAGTGGGTCTGGGGGAGAGGAGAAGTGTGGAGGAGGGACTGGGAGGAGTGGGTCTGGGGGAGAGGAGAAGTGTGAAGGACTGGGAGGAGTGGGTCTAGGGGAGAGGAGAAGTGTGGAGGAGGGACTGGGAGGAGTGGGTCTGGGGGAGAGGGGAAGTGTGGAGGAGGGACTGGGAGGAGTGGGTCTAGGGGAGAGGAGAAGTGTGGAGGAGGGACTGGGAGGAGTGGGTCTAGGGGAGAGGAGAAGTGTGGAGGAGGGACTGGGAGGAGTGGGTCTGGGGGAGAGGAGAAGTGTGAAGGACTGGGAGGAGTGGGTCTAGGGGAGAGGGGAAGTGTGAAGGAGGGACTGGGAGGAGTGGGTCTAGGGGAGAGGGGAAGTGTGGAGGAGGGCCTGGGAGGAGTGGGTCTAGGGGAGAGGGGAAGTGTGGAGGAGGGCCTGGGAGGAGTGGGTCTGGGGGAGAGGGGAAGTGTGGAGGAGGGACTGGGAGGAGTGGGTCTAGGGGAGAGGAGAAGTGTGGAGGAGGGACTGGGAGGAGTGGGTCTGGGGGAGAGGGGAAGTGTGGAGGAGGGACTGGGAGGAGTGGGTCTAGGGGAGAGGAGAAGTGTGGAGGAGGGACTGGGAGGAGTGGGTCTAGGGGAGAGGAGAAGTGTGGAGGAGGGACTGGGAGGAGTGGGTCTGGGGGAGAGGAGAAGTGTGAAGGACTGGGAGGAGTGGGTCTAGGGGAGAGGGGAAGTGTGAAGGACTGGGAGGAGTGGGTCTAGGGGAGAGGGGAAGTGTGAAGGACTGGGAGGAGTGGGTCTGGGGGAGAGGAGAAGTGTGAAGGACTGGGAGGAGTGGGTCTAGGGGAGAGGAGAAGTGTGAAGGACTGGGAGGAGTGGATCCTGGGGGAGAGGGGAAGTGTGGAGGAGGGACTGGGAGGAGTGGGTCTGGGGGAGAGGAGAAGTGTGAAGGACTGGGAGGAGTGGATCCTGGGGGAGAGGAGAAGTGTGGAGGAGGGACTGGGAGGAGTGGGTCTGGGTGAGAGGGGAAGTGTGGAGGACTGGGAGGAGTGGATCCTGGGGGAGAGGAGAAGTGTGGAGGAGGGCTGGGAGGAGTGGGTCTGGGGGAGAGGGGAAGTGTGGAGGAGGGCCTGGGAGGAGTGGGTCTGGGGGAGAGGGGAAGTGTGAAGGACTGGGAGGAGTGGGTCTGGGGGAGAGGGGAAGTGTGGAGGAGGGACTGGGAGGAGTGGGTCTGGGGGAGAGGGGAAGTGTGAAGGAGGGCCTGGGAGGAGTGGGTCTGGGGGAGAGGGGAAGTGTGGAGGAGGGACTGGGAGGAGTGGGTCTGGGGGAGAGGGGAAGTGTGAAGGACTGGGAGGAGTGGAGGGAGGGGAAAGTGAGGTTGGGATGGAATATGAGAAGAATAAAAAAAAATTTAGTCTCTTTTAAAATCCAAACCCTTTTTTGAGATCAGCCTTGTCTACATAGCAAGTTCCAGAGATAGCCAAGGACCCTGTCTCAAAAAAAAAAGAGAAAAAGAAAAAAGAAAAAAAATACAAAATCTTATAAAACTCCAAATTTTCTTTAAATTTCTCAAATGTGGGCTCCTGTAAAAATAAAAAATAAGTTCATACTTCCAGAGGGAAGAACCAGGGCCCACTGACAATCTGAACAAAGCAAAACCAGACTCCGACGGTGTAAAAAGCTCAGTGTCGGGATCCACTCATGATTTCCTACCCTCTCCAGCACACAGAGCTTGTCCTCTAGGCTCTGACTCTCTCCACTGTTACCGCTGCTGTTCTTGGTGGTCATCCCGTGGTGCTGGCGTCTCCAAAAGGTTGGGGTCTCTTATTGCAACTAGGCTGCACTTTCACCAGTAGCCTCTCCTGGGCTCTCTTCAGGGACAACCTTGCCACACAGTGCCAAGACTCCACTGCTCTCCATTAATGACGTCAAAATTAGTACCACTTGGGTGACTCTTACACTACCAAGCTCAGCTGCCAGCACTAGGTAAGACCTTGGCTGCCTCTGGAACAGAGTTTCTATGTGCTGACTCTGAGGAAACACTTCCCAGAAGATTTCACCTCAGTGATGCTGGCCTCTTCTTAATTACTTCTAATTTCTCAGCTTCAGCTGACCAGCGTGGATCCTCCCAGCAAAGCAAAGATTTCACTTCATTAGTTCTAGTCTCTTGCTAATCACAGCTGATTCTTCAGCTGCAGCTGACCAGACACCATAGAATCTTAATTGAAAATACCAAATGCCCCCGAAGTTTAAATTTAAATTTCCCTCTAAAACTTCACAAGTCTGGCCTGCATTGTCTGTATTGCCCTCAACATCTGATCTTCCAAACTCCCACAGAACAGCCCAACACTCAATGGCTTTTCTAGCTCACAGTTCCAAAGTCCTTCCACAATCCTCGCAAAACCATGATCAGGTCTGTCACAGCAATACCCCATAATCTTGGCACCAATTTCTGGCTTAGTCAGGGTTGCATCTTACCTCTGACCGTCAAGACAGGACTTTCAATGACTGCCTTCAAAATATCAGGTTGTAAAAAATTTTATATATATTATATATATACACATATATAATATATAGATATAAACATTAGCTTTTGAAAATACAAAGGCTGAGGGTATAGCCCTATAGCAAAGCACATGCCTAGTATGTACAAGACCCTGTGTTCAAGCCCTAGAACCAGAAAATACAACAAACTCCAAAATACCACCCAGTGACGCTGGCTTTAGTTTCTACACGAGATTTCTCATAGATTCATCCCATTGTGTTTCACAAAGAGCGATCACCGACATGAACCTGGAGATGCACAGCTGAAACCCCAGCACCCAGGTGCTGAGGTAGGAGAGCTGTTAGCTCAAGGCCAACCTGGGCTACATAATAAGATCCTGTCCCCACCCCCACCCCAGAAAAAAGCACAAAATGAGCCGGTTGGTGGTGCATCCTTAATCCCAGCAGCAGCAGGCTGGAGGCAGAGGCAGGCGGAATTGAGGTTTCCAAAGACCGGCACCATTCACAGCTCTGTCTTTTACTTGCTGATCAGGATGATGCGACCTGGAAGTATGCTGTGTGGCTTTTGTTCTCTGCCATAGGGTAAGCCCTCTGAAACTGTGAGCCAGTTAATCCCAGCACTCGGGAGGCAGAGTCAGGTGGATCTCTGAGAGTTCAAGGTCAGCCTAGTCTACAGAGCAAGATCCAGGATAGGCACCAAAATTGCACAGAGAATCCCTGTCTCGAAAAACCAAATAACAACAACAAAAAAGAAAAGTAACTAGGGGTTGGGGATTTAGCTCAGTGGTAGAGCGCTTGCCTGGCAAGCACAAGGTCCTGGGTTCAGTCCTCAGCTCTGGAAAAAAAAAAAAAAAAAGAAAAGTAACTAAGGGCCAGGAGGTGGTGGCGTATGCCTTTAATCCCAGCACTCGGGAGGCAGAGGCAGGTGGACATCTCCGAGTTTGAGGCCAGCCTGGTCTACAGAGAGAGTTCTAGGACAACCAGGGCTACACAGAGAAACCCTGTCTCAAACAAACAAAAGCAGAAAATTGGCTGATGAGATGCCCCAGTTGGTAAAGCTCTGCTGAAGACTGATGAGTTCCATCCCCAGAACCATATGGTAGAAGGAAAAAACAGATTCCTGTAAGTTGTCCTCTGACCTCCACAAGAATGCTGTGACATGTACACATACACACCCACCCCAAAACATAGTAAAAAGAAAAATGGCGTGGCTGTCAGGATTAGTGGCTCTCCAGTAACGGTTTTGATGTGGGGAGTTGGGAAGCATCTCGCTGTCTGGTTCAGAGAACAAGCCACACATGCCATTCTGTGTTGCCTCCTGTACCAAAGTGAGAGGGAGCTCTGGGGTGTGTCTTCAACTTGCCTCCCCCAGTGATGCAATGTGATGATGATATCTCTGTTGCAAGGCCAGGCGATGTCGCAAGGCATTGTGATGGGAGAGAGAACGTGGCCTTGCCTGACTGCTTGTGCTGACCCTGCATGCTGCTTCAGGAAGTCCCTCCAAGGCTGGAGACACCTGACCACAAACCAGACCTGGACACTGCCACTCCGGCAGGCTGAAATGTTCAGACTATTAAGAAAGGCCTGCTGCTGCTGCTGCTGCTGCTGCTGCTGCCGCCTTCCTGTCAAGCCTTTCAACCCAGCATCATGCTTGAGGACAGGATGAAGACCTGTACTGAGCAGATATGAGGCCTCCCATTCATCCCCAGGAAGGAAAAGGAAGGAAGAGCATGGGAGAGAGGCCTGTGCTTTCTGACTGGAGCCAGAGAAAGGCTTTAATGGAGACAAGCCTCCCATGAAGGGCTGGGTTTCATAACCACCCCCACCCTGCGGTGTGTTGCAATCAGCATCACAACTCAAACCTCCTTTTCCCAGATACAGACACCGAAAAGATTCAGTTAGCCAAAAAAAAAAAAAAAAAAAAAAAACAAACCACAAGCAGTATTTCCCCTAACTGAGGTTTCGAAGGCATTTTTACCCCTTTATCTCATTATCTATGTCTGGCGTGGACAGTGAAACAATTTTCAGCTTGAAGAGAACTCCCAGCACTTTTTGTTTTTAGAATCATGGTCTCCCTGTATGGTCTTGCAGGGCTGTGGACAGCAAGCGGGCCTCAAACTCATAGAGGTCCACCTGCCCCAGCCTCCTGAGCGCAGGGAAGAGAGGCGCGCATCTCATTCTGTAAGGGGCCACACTGAGCTAGTCTCTACACAAAGGGATAACCAGTTAAGCCCACTCAAGTCCAGGAAACTGGGAAACAGAGAAGTCGCAGCAGATTCCCTACTGTGGAACTGTGGTTTTGCCCAGACTGGTTTCCTTTTAGCCAAATGCATAACGAACTACATTGTCCTGAAAGGCTGACACGGCAAAGCAAACGTTTTAGGCGGAGTCCCCTGTCTTTTGGTATTTTTAGGTGGAAAAAAAAAGAACAACCAGGTCTTTCCAAATGACACACCCCAAAAAGTTCGCCTTCTACAGCTTTTTTGAATGAGGAACTGGGTTTATCTGAATGTCCCTCCCTCCTCCACTCACCCCCAGCACCTCTTACCTCTTTAAATAAGAAAGGGACAAAGTTAGTTAGTGGCGAGTTTCATTTGAGTCATTTTTCCTCCAGTGTGAACTGCTGTCACATCAAAAACTACTCTGTGACTCCCTGGGTCCCTCGCAGTAAAACCACTCTTTGTAACTACTCTTTTTTGGGGGGCTTGGGGAGGGAAGAAGGGTTGGTTTTTCAAGACAGGGAGGGTTTCTCTATGTAGTCCTGGCTGTCCTGGAATTTACTCTGTAGACCAGGCTGGCCTCAAACGCAGAGATTCGCCAGGCTCTGCCTCTTAAGTGCTGGGATTAAAGGCGTGTGCCTCCACTGCCTGGCTGTAACTACTCTATGTCATTGTAAAGACACCGCTTGACCCGCTGTTCACCGTTAACTTTAATCCCAGAAAACTGCTTCTTGAAAGAACCAAAGCAGTTAATTCTGAGAAGTTGGGGGGGGGGGGGGTCATGTGACCAGCAGTTAGTCAGAACACTGACAGACTGGAAGCAATCTGCACACTGGCAGTCTATCAGCCTAAGGTTTAAAACTCCTCATGGGAAGGAGGGCGTGACTGTTATGCTCTGTACCTACTGCATTATTTGCACTCAGCAAGCATGAGCACATCTTAATATTCTCCATATGTGGGAGGTTCCTGAAGAATTAGGGAGTGAGTGTATATCTCAGTGGGTATAACTTATGTGCAGCAATTCCTGGATCCAATCCCCAGCGCCCACAACCCAACCCAACCCAACCAAAAAAAAAAAAGCAAGGTAGCAGCATTTCAGTGGCTGAGGAAAGATCACTTGGGCACCAGTGCTGGCCAACCATGTCAACATCCCAACTGAGTCTTGATCTAGTACAGATCCTCAACTGCCTGCAGAAGCAGGAATCCACACCTGCCGGGGGAGCCTTTGCTACAGTGCGACTGCTGATGTGCGCTCCCTTAATGGACCTCACTGCTGGCTCCATGCCCAGGGCCACCTCCGAGGTCCCAACACTTACTACAAGTTGATCTTCAGCACACCACTTTCTCACTACCTCAGGTCACTGGGTTCTTTCCCTGTCTTTAGCACCCCCGTCTTCCTCAAAGAACTCAAGAACTCGGCGTGACCTCCAGCTCTCAAGCCTTCAGAGACAGCACCACTGTGAGGCAAGAGCATTGGGGACACACGAAGCCGATGCGTGTGTATCAGGTGGTCTGCTGGGTGTGCCTCACACCCTTGTGACAGTGGCGTTTCCAAACTCCTCTCAGCCAGACCGGCTTTCCTCATTTGGGCCTCCTCTCCACAAGCCTGCCTTTCAGTCCTGAAAAACACGGGCCTTAGATGCCCGGTAACTTACGGCAATGGTGGTGACGGTGGTGGGTATCTGGGACCTCAGGCCAACTGCCTGCCGAACCTCCTAGCTTCTCTGCCAAAACGTGCTGCTGCCATCCCGAGAGCTTGGATTGAAGCCACCCAGGGGAGCCTGACCTGGATGGCCGATCACTTCACAGCTCCCTACAGGCCAGGCTACCCACACCCACCTGCGCTTTTCTGGCTACCTTAGTATTTTAGCTCGAGTACCATGTGCTAACGCAGGTGGGAAAGGTCAACAGAGAAAGACTAATTAATGGGATTAAAACACATTTTAACAAGAAGCAACTGGGTGGTTTTTTTTTCTTTCTTGTGTTTTTTAAGACCATAGCTTCTATTTAAATTGTATTCATTATCTCCAAGATGAAAAAGTTAGGCAGGGAAACACCAAAGTTCGGGGTTTTGTTTTGCTGGGATGTTGGGGATTGAATCCAGGGCCTTACACAGTGGTGTTATTTTTCCGAACCCTAGCGTCTGCCCTACCCACCCTCCTAACTGAGCTAGTAGCAAGAATGAAATAGTAACTAGGGGAATATTCTGGAGAGAGTTTTCCAAACACAGCAACCTAGAAGGCAAAAACAAACAAGAAACTTGGAAGACAGTTTTGCATTCTCTAGGAAGATACAGCCCTAAAGGGCTGGAGGATGGGAATCCCCCCCCCCAAAAAAAGACTCCACAGCAGCCATGTGACTTTCAGGTTTAAATGTTTGGTCCCTCTGGGTGTCCTCTGACACCACGTCAGCCTTCAGCAGGCGATTTGATGTTCCCTCAATGCTAAGGAGCAAGGCTCCAAACAGCCAGCTGTGTACAAATCGTTTAAAAGGAGAAATACCCCTCTGAATTAGATGGGATTCTGTTTCTGGAGATGTAGAGAGAGGAAACTGTCTGGAGAAGATGTCAGCCCTTCGGGGTTTTGTTTTAGCCTTAAGCTTCCTGTCCTTGAGAAGGGAAGAAAAAAGGAAACTGTTTTTCCTGGCGAGGACTGGTCCTTAATAGACAACTTTCTTTCCAACTGGATGACCATCTGTTCCCTTGGAATCTGAAGTTAGAAGTGTCTTGGAACTTGACCCAGACCCAACACCTGCTGCAGATTCCTGGGGTACGTTTTTCCCCAGCAGCCACAGGCTCTGAGAGTACCCCACCCAGATCCCTCTTGGGGCTTGTCTTCTTAATAGGGCTGAGCTGGGGGTGTAGTCAGTGGTAGAATACTGACCTCACCTGTGAAAGGCCCTGGGACGAGAGAGAGAGAGAGAGAGAGAGAGAGAGAGAGAGAGAGACAGAGAGACAGAGAGACAGAGAGACAGAGAGACAGAGAGACAGAGAGACAGAGACAGACAGAGACAGACAGAGACAGAGACAGAGACAGAGAGACAGAGAGACAGAACTAATATGGACAAGTGTCGTTAAAGAAGGAGAAACACAGAAAAAGCAGAGAGAAGACTGGTAAAGCCAGGCAGACATGGAGTAGAACTTGAAAGCATTAAGCAAGGACCCTTCCCTGAAGCCTGCCTGGGTCCCTACCTCCAAAGCCAGCCCTTCTTCTCACAGAGTTCTGCACAGCAGCCACAAGCCCCAAGCCGCCATCCTCCCCATTCTCCTGAGAACAAAGACCGTTCTCTCCCTTTCTCTTGGCAGCATTCTGGACTGTGGCTTTACAGAATGGGTGGTGAGATAGAGCAGCCACAGTGACCGGACACTGGAGCCAATGTCTGTCACCCCAGCCCTCGGGAGACCAAGGGAGGAGGACCTCAAATACAAGGCGAGCCTAGGATACAAACAACAGCAACAAAACGAGAACCAAGGGCCAGACAGACGGCACTTGCTGCTCTTACAAAGGACCCAGGTTCAGTTCCCGGCACACACCTGGCAGCTCTTGACCATCCGTAACTCGAGTTCCCTCTTCTGGCTCTATGGGCTCCAGGCACATGGGTGGTACACATACACACTTGCAAGCAAAACACCTCCACACATAAAAAATAAGTCTTAAAAAGAGAGAGAGAGTGGCAGAACACCTCAGCCGTCATGAGCTTCCGTAAATGATGGGTTCTCGGATTCCAGGTTTTAGAAATGCTTTAGGGCTGCTTAGATGGCTCAGAAAGGTAATGAAACTTTCGACCAGACCTGATGACCTGAGCTTAACCCCCAGTACCCCCACAAAGGTGGAAAGGAGAGAACCACTTCCTCCAAGTTGCTTTCTGAGGCTGGCACAGTGCTGTGGCACACGCACACACACACACACACACACAGTCACACACACACACACCCCACCCCACATAAACACATACAGTAAAGAAGGCAAGAAGAAGAAATTGGCCAAGGCAGGAATTCTCTCAGATCTTTGATTTGCTTCCTACCCGATGCAGGAACCAGAAGCGAGCAGCCGAGCGTGCAGGTGAAAGCAGTCATTTCCTCAGGAGGAACTTGCCCTCAGCTCACTCTCTCCTGGCTCTCTTGAGCCTCATTCAAGCATCCCAAGCCGGGTGGCTGGAAGTCCTCACTCCTCTATGGCACTGCAAGGCTACTGTATAACATAAAGGCAGATACTGCCTCCAAATTTGAGGTGTAAGCCCCTGGGGAAGCAAGTACTGCTGCCCTCAAGTAACTTGATCCCTCAAGGATAAACAGTTGTTTTAAGCACCTAGCTACAGTCACTGAGAAACCCCTGCTCTAACCAGGGCTAGAACAGGATCTGCCTGAGTTCCCTTACTGGGAAACAGTGATGGCCAAACTTGTAGGCAATATAGGGACAGTGTGTCACTACATTCTCCTTCGAAGCCAGACTGGCCAGTAAGCTGGGCAGAGGAACATTGACCCAAGCTATGTCCTGAAATCAGAGTCCTTAGACCAGAAGTTCTCCCTGTCACAGGGATCGCCTAAGAACACTGGAAAATGCAGAAATTTGCATTATGATTCATAACAGTAGCAAAATCACAGTTATGAAATAGCAACAAAAATAAATTTATGGCTAGGAGTCACCCCAACATGAGGAACTATATATTCAAGGGTCGAAGCATTTGGAAGGCTGAGAACCACTGCCTTAGACCCATGTTCCCAGCTGCTTACCATCCTTGATCCTCCCTAGTATGTCCTACAGACTGAGATCTTAAAGGGTGATTGATAAAACTGCCCTCTGGAGCGGGCAGCATGGAGGCCAGAAATCTCAGTGATGAAGCTGTCGTATTTGGAGGTTAGTCTTGCTTTGGTTTCTGTTTCTCTGGTTGGTTCTTGTTGTTTAAATTATGTGTATGCACGAGTGTCGTGGGCAGATGTATGCACGTGAATGCAGTGGTCCTTGGGGGTCAGAAGAGAGTGACAGAGTCCCTAAAGCAGAAGTTTCAGGTGCTTGTGAGCCCCCCAACACAGGGGCTAAGAACTAAAGTGGGGTCCTCTGCAACAGCAGCAGCCTGTGTTCTTCACTGCTCGAGGCCATTTGCCCAGACCGTTTTTTTCTGTTTTTGAGATGGGGTCTCATATAGCATGCTCTCAGTCACCTTCCCCCAGAACAACTGTGCCTGAACAGCAGATTCGGTTCAGGTTTGCAACACCAATATGCGGGCCATCGGAGCTACGCACTCTCTCAAAAGTCAAAGCTGGGATGTCCAAACCACAGCTGAGGGGGAGAACCAGACCACACGCCCAGAGAGCTGTAATGAGAGAGTTTCCACAGGTACCTGTCTCTGCGTGTTTTCCGAGGCTTCATTCACAACAGGAGCAACACAGACAGTCCCCAGATGGGCTAGGACCCATGGAGCCTATCAGCAGCCATACAGTTCCAAGGAAGAGCGTATTGCTTTTCTCCAACAGTGAACTTGAACAGAGGCTGCCTGACCCACATCGCCTTAAACGTCTACCCTCCCGCCCTTACCGAAAACAGTATGCGAAGCTCTAACGAATGGAATAAGGCAACAACTACACATGACAGATGGTGAGTCTCAAATGTCCCAACAGGCCAGGTGTGCTGCTACGCCTGTAGCCCCAGCCACTCAGCCACTCCTCAGCCACTTGGCTGAGGAGTCAGCAAGTGGATTAAGTGTAAGCTTTCAGCCTGGGCAACGCAGGGAGACCTCATCTCAAAAATAGGTAAGTGAGCTAGGCATGGTGGTGCCCACCGGCTGCCCCACCACTGAGGAGGCTGAGGCAGGGGAATGGAGAGTTCAAGGCCACAGCAGGATTATATAGAGAGACCCTGTCTCAAAACACTAAAAATTAAGACAGGCCGACAGACAGACAGACACGCACACACAGGTCTCGTGCTAAGGGAAAGGAAGAAGCTAATGTCAAAAGGTTCCATTTGTGTCACACCTTCTTCTGGCTAGGCATTGGAGAGGACAGCACATTCACTAGCAGGCCGTGGGTCCAGGGACTGTCTCCTCGACTGGTCACAGCAGCAAAGACACAGTTGTCTTCATTTGCCGTAACACATGGGTGAGAGCGCTTCCCACGGTGACTGCTACAGTATGTGAAGAATACTTTAAAGTGCAAAGGGCAAGGAAGCAAAAGGAAAAAAAAAATACTAAGGAACACAAGCAAGGCTGGCCAGAAGGGTGAGGGCAGGGGTCTCTTGATGGTGTGAGAAAGCAGAAAAAAACCCATCTCGGAAAGCCTGAGCCCCAGGCTGGGCAGCAAAGCAAACTCATGATGCTTGCGTCTAGGCTCCCTGGACATCCTGGCCAACACCGGAGCTGCTCCATGGACCAGACGCCTCCAAATACCACAAATGCTAACAGCTGTCGGTCCAGTAGGAGGTTCTGGAACTATCCGGAATCACTGCTATGAAGCATGAAAGATGCAAGAAAGATGGGATGTCTAGTCCTGTCCAGGGAAGAAATACAGTCATTTTCTCCCCAGCACCCAATCAAACATGAGTACAAGCAGGAGGGCTTGCAATCCACAGCAGGCCCTTCCTCCTCCATTCCTGACGACCCCAGGGGCCAGCAACACAGGCATACATACACAGGGCAGAGGAAGGGGGGGGGCATTGACAACAGGGACTAGAGAGTTGAGGGAGGAGGCTGAGGCTGTGAAAGAAAAGACCTGGACTTGGATGTCGGTTCTGCTGCTAGTTTCTAATGACTCTCAGGGATTGCTATAAAAATAGAAAACACAGAGCACGTGTTTCCACCTCAGTTCCAGGGACTTCAGCTGCCCAGGATCCCACAGGAAGATTTCCACGTCATTCAGATTCTCCTGTCTCCCAAAATATATTCCCAAAGCCAGCCTAGGACCGAGAAGGAACCTTTCCACACTATAAGAAGTTCCAGATCTGAGGAGTGCAGGAGGGTGCCATCACAGCTGGTTTATGCTGTGTGCTGGGGAGTGAACCCCAGGGCTTGTGCATGCCAAGCAAGTACTCTACCAACTGAGTTACATTCCCAGCCCCTGATCATCTTTTAAACTAAAAGAAAAGCTGGGCTTAGTGCCTCGTGTCTATAATTCCAGCATCCCAGAAGCCGGGGCAGGAGAACCTCGAGTTCAAGGCCAGTCTGGGCCACATAGTGAATTTCTACATAGCAACATAGCAAACCTTGCTTCAAAAAGTCAAATTAAAAAGCAAACAAAACCACAATGACTACTGAGTGTGGTGACACATGATTTTAATCTCAGTACCTCTGGAAGCAGAGACAGGCAGATATCTGAGGCCAGCCAGGGTTACATAGTAAGACCCTGTCTCAAAAAAAAAAAAAAAAAATTGCCTCCAGAAATGCAAATCTCTATGTATGTATGTGTGTGTGTGCAGGTGTGTTCAGTGCGTTGCAGGTGTGTCCAGTGTGTTGTAGGTGTGTTGTGTGTGTGCACATGTGTGCAGGTGTGTTCAGTGTGTTGCAGGTGTGTTCAGTATGTGTGCAGGTGTGTTCAGTGTGTTGCAGGTGTGTCCAGTGTGTGTGCAGGTGTGTTCAGTGTGTTGTGTGTGTGCACATGTGTGCAGGTGCAGTTGTTTATGGAGGTGGAGATGTCAGATAGCCAACTACCACTCTC
The DNA here is from genome assembly GCF_007827085.1 of Peromyscus californicus insignis. NCBI lineage: Eukaryota > Metazoa > Chordata > Mammalia > Rodentia > Cricetidae > Peromyscus > Peromyscus californicus. The sequence continues at coordinate 38,265,018 of NW_026294514.1, read as the reverse complement.
CATCTTACAAGGTCTCTCGCTGAACCTGGAGCTAGGCTGGTGGCAAGCAGGAAGTAGCCTTCCTCCTGTCTCCACCCCTCCACAGCACTGGGATTATCTGGCAGTCACCACCACCAGCTATTTAGGAAACTATGATGGGTGCTGGGGATCCAAACTCAGGTCCTCAGGCTTGTACCACAATCTCTCTCTACCCACTGGGCCAGCTCCCCACCCCGCTTCACCTCCCTGTTAAGTTTGATCTTTACTCACTGAGCCATTGCCCCACCCCGCCTCCCCCACTAAGTTTTACTTTTGATGAAAAGATTTGTTTATCTCTGAATTGTCATCGTAAGAATTAACATTACAGAAAAATGCAAAATGTAGTTCTGGTATAAAATGAGTGAAATTGTCCTGACTGACAATTCAATTCTAATTTCAAGCAAATAAACTCTTCCAGATGGTGCTGAAGATTCAGTTTGTGTTTTGGTCACCTCCCTTGGTTCTCTTGTTACCAGCAGCTAGCCATGAGCTGTGAGGTCTAAATCTAAATATGGACCGATTTAAGGTAGTTCTGAGTCTTTGTGATGGCCAGGGGCTCTGAATTGGCCTTTTCCTCCGTATGTGAGAAAGTAGAGACCTCCCCGTGTTTCCTCAAGTTTGTACAGCTTTCTTTTTGCCTCCCAGGCTGTCCCCAGAGCAGCCTGAGTGGAATCCAGGGACCACCTCCTCCTCCTCCCTACGTGTCTTCAGTCTCGTCTATCCCCTGCCTGCTGAAGCAGCTTGCTGGAATACAAGCTCAGCCTGTCCTGGGACTGGCCAGCGGCAGAGCTGCCCGCCACTGACCATTCTGTGCAGCCCTGACAATGTGCTCGCTCTAAGACAAACAACTTATTCTTACTGGAAACAATCCCTGCCATCACGTGCCCCCAACAGCCCTTTATCCACATCAGCCGTCTCCTGAGATCCGACTTCCACAAAACCTCAGAGACCTTTCTGATCACAAGTGGGTGCTTACAAATGTGTTTGCAGAATCGGTACACTAACAAATCATTTCCCCTCTGCTTAGTTTTGTTTTTGTTTTAAATACTAGAATCTTTTATAAGCAAAGAGATGGGTAACTCTTCTGCTTGTCTTCAAGATCATTCTATTCTGAGATCTACCTAGTGAATCCACAACTCTAACTTGAGAAGAAAAGGAGTGTTCTAAAGCAACCTGGCGGGGGGTGGGGTGGGGGGTAGGGGTGGGGGTTAGTTTAAAAAACTATGATGCTGAAGAGGATAGTTGGGACAAAACTTACCTACCTACGTCAGAACACCAACCAGTCAAACCTCTCAGCTAATCCTTCATCTAAAACATTTTAGAATCCTTCATGCACCCCAGAACATGCAATATGGATCTAATTAGGTTCAGCTGCCTTATGTTAGTAATAAAATTGAAAGAGAGAGAGATGGGGGTAGGGGCTTTGTTCATCCTCTCCTGTGGCCTGGATTGCAAACTCCCAAATTTTGCGCATCTTCAAGGCTCACACAGAACAGCACACTCTTAAATGGCCCGGCGTGGCTGGTAGCCGGCACAGTTCTCAGACTTTGCAAGGATTTGTAGAGGGAGGGTCTAGAAGAAATTTGCACAAGGGCTGGAGCCCAGCGCCCCAACTCACCCACCCCTCCGGCCCGCGCGCTCCAGGACTTACACCAGAGCAGATGGACAGGGCATCTGGTTCCAGGGACAGTTGTACTGAGCCTGAATAAAACTCTCGCTTCCTTCCTGAACTGTGCAGCTCACGTTCTTATTCACGATGTAGGCGCACCAGTTCCTGGGGTTGAAAGAGAAGGGCTGGGTAAACTTGGAGAACAATGAGGCACGGGAGAGGGGGCGGGGGGGGGAGCACGGACGGATGGACAGATGGACGGACAGATGGACGGACGAGCTGACCCAGCAAGTTGAGGGTCACCCGGTCCGAAGGCAGGAGCGTGCCAAAGCCGCCACCCCAGGATGCCTCTTGCATCTTTGGAGTATTAAAGAAGAGCCCCCACACCCCCCCCCCCCGAGGACTCCAGGACGTGTTGAGGTTCAGCAGGGCACCACCCCACTGCCCCGGTCCGCTTCAGGATGCTCAGGGCGCCTGGTGGGGAGCACATGGTCATCCCCGGGTGGTGACGCCCCAAAAATCCTTAGGGATCTCTCTGTTGCTGCCCGTCGCCATTGGCTGGGCAGCTCCGGAGCGTGCAGGCGAATTCGGAAGGGACCGGCAAGGACGCGGGATTCTGGGGCTGGAGGCGAGCAGAAGGGGCGCGCACTTACTTGTTCCTGGCGCTGGGCCGCGCGTGGTACCCAGGCTGCGAGCTCGCGTGGCACAGCCCCGCGCCGCCCAGGGCCAGCAGGGCCAGCAGGGCCGGCGCCCAGCGGCAGGGCGCGCGGGGTCGGGGCGGGGTCGCCTGCCACATCTTGCGCCCTACGAGGTTGCAGGCTGCGGGGCAGCGGAACGGGCAGCGGGCTCGGGCGCTTGGCGGGCCCTCCGGCTCTTGGCCCCCACGCCTCCGCACTGGCCGCTCCGGTCCCTCAATGACGCACAGGTCCCCCCGGGTGCCGCCCTCTTTATTTCACTTCCCTCTCCGAAACGTGACTCTCCCGGCACCGTCTCTCGGCCCTTCGACTCTCCGCAGGGGGTTCGGGGGAAAGAGCCAAAGGGTTAGGCACCGGGTTCTCGGTTACAGAATTTCCAATTACTTATTCCTTTGGTCCCTTCCCAGCCGCCAGCGGCTCCGCCTCTCACCTTCCAAGCCAGGCGCCCCAAGCCCCTCCGGAAGTGCAGCGAGCGTTGGACGGTCCCAACCTAGACCCCCCGGGGCCTCCCTCCGGCAAAGAGCCCAGGATGGCTCCATCAGTTCCCCCGGGGGACCTAGGCAGGGGGCTCGGCTTGGATTTCTTCCTCTGAGGCCACATCGCCACCTCCCCAACATCCATTAAGGACTTGGGAGATAGTTAAGCGCGCCCGAGCTCTCCCGGGTGCAGCCAGTGCGCGCCTTGAACTTTCCAGAGGTTCCAGCTGCAGCCGGACAGTGGCCTCCGGAGCTGGTCTCTCTGCAGCAGCGAACTGTCACGTGCTACTCTAGTCCTGCTCGGACGTTTCTCTTTCTGTCAGTATTAAAGGCAGATGGTTCAGTCTGTGAAAAAAAGCTGTGCAGACAAGAAGACGTGAGTTCGGATCCCCAGGCACTCACACAAAAAAGATAGGCAGTGTGTTCACAAATCTTTAATCCCAGCGCTAGGGAGGTGGAGACAGGGGGATCCCGGGACTGCAGGCTCACTGACAGATCCTGTCTCAAAAATATAAGACAGCAATTGACTAGAGGAAACCACACGCACGCGCGCGCGCGCACACACACACACACACACACACACACACACACACACACACACACACACTCACGCACACACACACACACACACACTCACGCATGTGTGGGTGAACATATTTTTTTATTATCATGCTAGTGTCTTGTCTTTGAATAATTCACACACTGCTGGTGCTTTCCTCCCTCCCTCCTACCCCTCCCTCCCTTCCTCCCTCCCTCCCTCCCTCCCTCCCTCCCTCCCTCCTTCTTGTTTTCTGCCTATTCAAAAGTTAGGGGAGTCTCTGTCAGCCAATTTCTTTTTAGCTTGAAGTAACTACCCAGAAGACTGTGAGACAAGGTCAGCTGCAGCAGGGTGTGGTAGTCCACTTGGGAAGCTGGGGCAGGAGAGAGAATCACCTCAAGAGGCTAGCCTGAGCTGAGCCAGGCAGATCTCTGTGAGTTCGAGGCCAGCCTGGTCTTACAGAGCGAGTTCCAGGACAGGCACCAAAACTACACAGAGAAACCCTGTCTCGAAAAACCAAAAAAAAAAAAAAAAAAGAGGCTAGCCTGGGCTACATATGCACCACTAAGGTGTGGTATTCTAGGGGGTGTAGAGGGAGCTATTCCTTTGAGATGAGTTGCTGCTCCTATGAGCCCTGGTTGGCAGGCTGACTAGGTTCAGCGGGGCCAGTACCTGTGAGCTAACAGGGCACTGTTGACTTTGAGGGACAGGGAAGCTCGGCTATGTTTTGACATAACTAAAGGAAGCCACTGGTTGTTTTGTTTCTCATATGCTTTGCTTTGATGGCTTTGTTGGGTCTTTTGATTTGCAAATTGAAGAAAGAAAATTCCCAAAGTAGAAAATTGTACCATGTGAGGACATAATCTGTTCCTGAACTTTCGAAGTGGAAGATTATGCAAATAATGGACTGAAGTCATCCCAGCCTTCAAAAGAACCCGCTGGGGGAGAAATAACAGAGATAAAAGGCTGTCCTTTGTAACCCGAGCTATGCCTTTCTGTGTGACTTCTCTGTCACTCCTGTTCTAACCTCCATTTTGTCCATTGAGTGTCATAGGGAAGACATAGAAGTCTAGAAATGGAAACTGAGTAGGAGACACCCCACAAATTATGTCCATCTACAACTTCCTTTCTTGTAAAAAAAATTAAGAATTAATTTTTAATTCTTAAAAAATTAAGAATTAATATACTTATGTGTATGTGTGTTTGTTTAGATTTGTTCATATGAGTGTGGTAACTGAGGAAGCAAGTCATGAGGGCATCAGAGCCCCTGGAGCTGGAGTTACAGGCCACTGGGAGCCTCAAGATGTGGGTGCTAGGAGTCATGCTCAGGTCCTCTGCTCTTAATCATGGGGCCAACTCTCCAGCCCCGACTTTTTTAAGTGTGTGTGTGTGTGTGTGTGTGTGTGTGTGTGTGTGTAGAGTTACTCAGGTTATATGCCATTTTATGCCAGGGTCTTGAGCACTCAAAGATTTTAGCAACCACAAGGGTAGCGGAAGCAACCCCCAAGACCATCAAAAATGATGCTTCTCAGTAGATACGCTTTATTCTGAGCACCAGTTGTATGATAGTCTTTTTGTTTGGTTGGTTTGGTTTTTGGGATTGAGTCTGACTCTGAAGCTCAGGTCATCTTTGAACTCACAACTTCAACTTCTACCACTGGAGTTATAGGTGTGTGGCGCCACACCTGGCTATCGTGGGGTCATGCTAAGTATTGTGAAAAACCTACTGGTCTCCATGAGGAAGTCCAAAGTGCCATGGTCTTGTCTTCACAAGGGCTTCCAGGCAGTCCCCGTGCTCTGAAGGGAGTGAGTACCCTGTGCACACAGTCAACTAGCAAGCCAGTGTTTACCACTCAAGCTTCTCCAGACAGACACCCTGAACACTTGGCATAGGACTTCTCCAAGAAGACTCAGCACTCAACAGGTTACCAAGGGCCAGTTTCCTTTCTCTTTCAGTCAGACAAGAGGATGATGCCACAAACTCAGGAGCCAAAGGACCTTCCACAGGAAACAGCTTTGTACGGAGGGAGGGTTTAAGCACAGTAAGAAACAAAGCAGTCGGGCAGGTCATCTGCAGAGGCAATAACATAATATAGTGGGCAGGATACTGCAAGTTTGGATTCTGGCACTCTCTGCCAATGACCCTGAGCCCTCCAAGCCGTTTGCTGTAACAGCATGATGGAATTCGAATTTCTCTTGAGTTTAACATGCAAGTACCCCATAGTCTCCTGCACCTTTGATTGGTGTGATCAGTTCACCCAAAGCAAAAAGCTAGAATGAATTTTCTTTTGTCGTAGTGAGTGAGGTTGGGCCTCATACATGGGAAGCAAGCACGCCACCAGTTGTATCCCCAGCCCTAAAAAATCAAACATGAAACAGTTTTACAAAACCCATTCTTGCCTGAGAGTTCCACTCAGTGGCAGAACACTTCCATAGCAGGCCCAAGGCCCTGGGTTCCACCCATAGTACCCCCCAAAAATTCTTTTAAATCAATTTCTTCATCTACTTGTCATCTACGGTCATGACACAAGATGCTTGTCATTTATCTCAGAAGAGCGGACAGGACCACTGCACTCATCAGCTCCCAACAGCAGCTGTGGTTGCCTGCACAAAATCTGCCCAAGTTCAAGCCAGTCAACATTCCAGCATGGAGTAGGAAGAGGTGCATGAACCCCACCCCTAGCTGAGGAACTGTTGACAGCCGGTGGCTTCTGGGAGGAGAGTCAGTTTTGTCTACGGGTGTGGTCCCTGTAGGATGAAAGATCCGAGAATATACGGGCAGCCCAAACTGGACCTGGTGGATCATTTTTAAAAAAGAGGGTATCAGGCAGTGGTGTGCACGCCTTTAATCCCAGCATTCAGGAAGGAGAGGCAGGCAGATTTCTGAGTTTGAGGCCAGCCTAGTCTACAGCGTGATTTCTGGGACAGCCAGGGATGCATGGAGAAACCCTGTCTCAAAATAAATAAGGAGAGAGAGAGAGAGAGAGAGAGAGAGAGAGAGAGAGAGAGAGAGAAGAAGGAAAGAAGGAAGGAAGGAGCTAGGTGGTGGTGTTGCACGCTGTTAATCCCAGCACTTGGCAGAGGCAGGTGGATCTCAGTGAGTTCCAGGCCAGCCTGTTCTACAAAGTGTGTTCCAGGACAACTAGGGCTATTAGACAGAGAAACTTGTCTCAAAAGAAGAAAAATTCCTAAATAAATAAAAGGAAATGAGGTACTCATCGGGTTGTGTTTGGGAACACTTCTGTGGAAGCAGAGAGCCTGCCAGACCTCTTCTGGAAAAGCCCAGACATTCAGTGGAAGAGGATTACCCCGGCAACAACAGGCTGGTACATCCCATCCCATCTCATCCCATCCCAGTCATCAAAACCTGGGACATTTAATAAGATGGGATTGATTTGTATGTAGGATGTGGTTAAGAGACCATGCTCCTGGGCTCCCAGATCTCATTCTTTATGCTTACAAGAACTCAGTTTTTTTGTTTTTGTTTTTTTTTTTTGGCCTGAGTTTCTTGGTCTCCATGAAGGTGTCGTTTCTGATTCTTTGCTCTGCTTGTCTGATGGGAAGACAAGCCCTTGAAAACTGCACAGCAAAGAAGAAACTTTAAAAGATGTATTGGGGTGTGTGCCCTCATGTGATTTTCACTGTCACCTGGGAAATGCAAGCCACGAGAAGTTAAAAAGAGGAAAAAGTATCTGTCGCTCATGCAGTGGGGTCAGCATCCTGCTCAAGTACGTCGTCCTCACCGACTCTGCAGAGTTGTGGGGCGTTTACCCAACCACCCCCACAGTTCCCCAGAGTTTTCTTGAGTGCGAGCAGCAGGAAATATTAGATAGAAGGATTTATTGCGGAGAATATCGCGGAGATAAACAGATAGAAAATAAAGGATAGCCTCGAGAGGGCCTGGAACCTTTTCCAACGGGCCCTGACTGTCTCTGCCCCAGGGTTTTTATAGAGACGCCAAGGGGTGGAGCAAAAGACCTCCTCCCCCAGCACAGCCAAGTGCAGACCATCTCAGACACCTGCACTCAGGCCCGTGGTCTAATCATCCTCTATGCGGACCTGCTGGGTAAAGCCACGAGGAACCCGAAAACGGGCTCCCACAAAGAGTGACTTGGGAAAAACAAGTGTTTCCTTCCTCAGTGTTCCTCCTCTGTATGTGGGGGATTCACGACCATGCGCCAACCCAGAGTGAACGGCAATGCAGGGTCACCACATCAGACACTGGAGCATATTTCTGACAAGGTCTGGGGACTTTAACATTCTTTGTGTGGGTGTGTCAGCCAAGGCTGCTGCCAGCCATCTCTCCAAACAAGAGGTGTGAAGAGCGTGTACATACTCATCATCCGCCCCAGTGTGAGAGTTGCGAACAGGATGCTGGCAGTAGAGGGTTAGCCCCGCCAGTACAGTGTTTACTGTGCAAGCACCAGGACCTGAGTTCAGGTCCCCGGGACCTGCACAAAAACCGGGGCCCAGTGGCACATGGCTATAGTGTCAGCTTTGGGGCTTACTGGCCAGCCAGGCTAGCTGACTCCCTGAGCTTAAGGTTCACTGAGAGACTCTGCCTCAAAAACTAAGGAGACTACACGTGTGCACACACCTTTAAACCCAGCACTCAGGAGGCAGAGGCAGGCAAATTTCTGTAAGTTCAAGTCTAACCTGGTCTACATAGGGTTATATAATGAGACCCTGTCTCAAATAAATAAGATGAGGAATAATTGATTGAGAAAGACACCTAGTAATGACCTCTGGCCACCATGCACACATGTATACTCAAGAACACACACACACACACACACACTGGGGAGTGGGGGGAGAAAGAGAGAAAGGCTAGGCTCTTGACTTTTTCCCCGAGGAATGCTCAATTTATGGAGACTTTAAACTCCATATTGCAAAGGAATTGGTTTTTGAGTGATTTAATGAGCTGTTTGGGAGGATTAGTAATAACTCTTTGTAAATAAACTCAGAACACTGTGCTATTCAATAGTAAATATCTTTTTTTTCCTCAAAAAAGGAAATTAGTTATTAATTTCACGGCCTCCCTCTACCCCATGTTTCCTTGGCCTAGGAAAGCTACCTGTATACCACATGTTACACGTGAGACTCCGTTTCTGGTTTTGTTCAGTTTGGTGTTTGGGTGTTTTGAGACAGGGCTACACAGCTCATGCTGGCCTCAAACTCTCAGCATTCTTCTGCCTTCTGGGTTCTGGGCCTGTGGCTTTTTGAGTTGTTTCTGAGAGCTCCGATGGATCATTGTATTGAGAGCTTGGGCAGTAGCATCATCATACATATGAGCCACATCAAACTATGTTGTAGTCATCATCGCTTATTTATAGTTTGGCCTTGACTGTTCTAGAAGAAACAAAATGTTCTAAGTAGCCATAATGTGTTTAGTGACTATGGAATAAATCATTATATTTTAGCAGAGTCTTGTCACTGCTCAGAATAGCATGTCATATTCATGTGCAAATTAACTCTTTCTAGTGTTTCAGACTGTGCAATGCTAAACAGTGTGTTTTGTGTTACTTATCTATGAAGTTTCTGGCCACCCTGAATTGGCAAATATTGAACATCTGTGCCTAGAAGACGTGCAGGTTTTAGGTGCTGATACGGGTATTTCATCCACGACACACAGCACGGTCTTCTTGTGCTTGACACAGAATTGACGGAGAAAAATAAAGTCAAGTGTAATAGAAAATAATTTTGCATGCTTCATTTTGTTGCCAAAGCCCAAATAAATTTTATGCAAAAAAATGCACAAAAGTGCAAAAAAAAAAAGTGACTCCAAATTTACTAAGGAGAGCACTTACTCTGTGCAAGACCCCACACCCCACACCCCACACCCCCACCACCCCCACCCCCACCACCCCCACCTCCTGCTCTGCACATACCTCCCAGCAGAGGACCTAGGATGCGGTGAGTGTTCTTCTTAAGCTACAAATAAATTTTACTGAGTAATTAAGTTCACAAGTAGAAAATCTGTAAGTAATGAGGAATAATCATACTTCGATGAAAGAGAGGGAACACAGGAAAATGCAACAGTTTGTGACTGTGGAAAGGTTTGCTTAGGGGCTGGATGCAGCTCAGGGGTAGAGCGCTTGCCTAGCATGCAGGGGACCCTGGGTACTATTGGTGCCCCACTTGAAAGTATCCGTTTAGACAGAATGTGAAGGATGTTTTGTGCATTGGATGTTGCACCAGGCAACATGATGCTAGGAAAACAAACAAACAAACAAACAAACAGATCTGGTTCCCTCTTCCCTTGATCGACATGGTCCCCTAACCAGAAGATGATAGAACAGTAAAAACCAAACCACACAGGTTCTGTTGGAGAAATGGAGAGCGAGGCACTGAGAAAAGTGGAGTGTTGCTTAGGAAAGACTGGAGTGGGGGCAAAGTTGAGTTATTTGCTCTTCCCTTTGGTCCTGTTTTTAATCAGTCATAGTGTCCAGAGTGAATGCAGAAGAAGAAACAATGAATGGGACCATTTACATCGAATAAGTGTATTAGGGCTTTGCCCATACTGGGCCAACTCTTCCACTGATACCCAGAGCCCAATCACGTGTGTTTTGTTTCTGTTCATTTGTTTTGAGATAGGATCTTGCTATGTATCCCATGCTGGACTATAAAACATTTTTTTAAAGATTTATTTTTTGTTTACAATGTATATGCTTGTGTCTGAAGAGTGTATGCCACACGTGTCCAAGAGCCCAAAGAAGCCGGAAAAGGTGTCAGATGCCGTGGGGCAGGAGTTACAGTCAAGTGTGAGTGGCTGAGCCCTCTGGAATGACAGACAGAAAGCACTCTTAACCACTGAACCATCGTTCCAGCTCCCATGCCGTCTTGACTTTTCAATCTTCCTGCTTTCACCTCCTGAGTGCTGGAATTACAGGCTCATGCCACCATGCAAGCTCCCATATTTTTAGTGCACTAGACCAGCTACATTGAAATGCATGGTCTTTAAGGAGCCAGGAAGAGCAAAAGGACGCAAGCCGGCTAGGCAGGATTGAATAGCTCATGAGCCTGAGAAAAGTGTGCACCAATGACAGTATTAAATGTCTCCATAAAGGGGTGTAGCTAGCTCCCTGGCAAGCACTTACCCAGAACTGATCTGGGTTTGCTCCCTACCACTGTGAGGTAGGTTGGAAAGGTGGGGGCTGAGGTCACTGGCAAGGTTGTCAGGGACAACACTCTGTTTTGCCCCCTTAAGACAGATAGGATAGCCAGAGACCTGATTTGCCTGTGTGAGTCTGAGGCTGCTTCTGCTGCATATCAGTTAACACGGTTAATTATTTTTAGTGTCTCTTTTGATCTTTAAAAGTGCCTGGGCTCTGAGAATAAATTATATGGTCGTTCGAAGAGAACTGAAATGAACTGAAAGTCACATGATGTTTGTTCAACACTTGTCTCTTTAAAGGTTAAAACATCCTTACATGTCAGTGTAAACAGTGAAATCAGAAATCAGGAGAGAGTTGGATTTGACGTCATCTCTGTTTTCAAGAGTTCTCCTGTGCTCTTACTGCCTGGTTCATCTTGAGAACTTTTGGTATTTATATTATTTAAAAAAAGAGTAGAATAGGTATGGTGGCACTCACTTGTGACTGCAGTCCTTAGAAAACCGAGGCACGATGGTGGGTTCAAGGCCAGCCTGGCCTTCCTTGTAAGAAAGACCTTATCTCAAACAAACATATACAAGAAATCAACTCAGACAGGCTTGTTTACTCGATTCTTCGTGGCGCTGGATATTTGCATGGGTTTTCCTTGGCTGCTTTTTCAGACTGAATCAGATTACAAATAAATGCTCAGAGACATCTCATTCTACCACACTTTAAACTCCTCAGAAAATATACCCGGCAGTGGGGCACCGTGCTCCTCCTCGGTGTCTGGGCTGGCTGTGGCGCCGCTGGCCTCTCAGGACACTTTGTGTCACAAGAAGACTAAGTCAACAAAAGCGTTTCTCTAAGCACATAAGAGTCTCTAATTGCTATTGACCGGTGGAAAATAGGAGGTGAGACCATCATTTCATATTCAGGCACCATGGAGGGTCAAGGAAGAAAGCACCCTGGTTTACTATTACACTCTCACATCTCCATCTAACTTTGCAAAACATAAAAACAGAGTGTTTGATTTCTCAACTATTCTGAGGTCACACTCTCTAAAGGGCTGTTTGGGGGCACAGTGGTGCCTCAGTTCTTGGGAGAAATAGGGGGAGTATTAGAGCAGGGGGTTCAGAACATGGCCCAGATGATCAGATCCTGAAAGAACTGTTCAGTCTGCTATTGGGAATTTGAACAGATAAAACGGGGCTGGAACATGGCTCAATGGCTAAGAGCACTTACTGCTCCTGCCGAGGACCCAGGATTTGGTTTCCCAGTACCTACATGGTGGCTTACAACTGCCTCCAGTTGCAGGAGATCCAGTGTCCTATTCTTGCCTTGAAGGCTCCTACATACTCGATGCACATAAACTCATGTAAGGAAACACACAGATAAATAAATAAAAAGGATTTTTTAAGTAGATAAAATAGATGTTTATGGACAGTGTCCTCTCTTTCTGATCCCCTAAATAGCTTGGATCTTAATATGTAGGTCAGGTTGGGCTCTAACTTACCATTCTCCTGTCTGTCTCTCAAGTGTGCTGGGATGACAGGTGTGTGCCATCACAGCTGAACTGTGTCCTCCCTCCCTCCTGCTTACCACAGAGGATCAAGTCCACAGCTCTGCACAGCTAAACAAGCAGTCTTACACTGAGTTGCATCTATGGTATCCCAGATTATGCTTTTCCTAAGTGTAATGTTCCCAATTAAAAAAAAAAAAAAAAAGGTATAAATCAAGCCCAGTTGTGGTGGTGTCACACACCTTTAATCTCAGCACTCGGGAGGCAAAGGCTGGCAGATCTCTGTGAGTTCAAGGCCAGCCTGGTCTACAGAGCAAGCTCCAGAACCACCAAGGCTACACAGAGAAACCCTGTCTCAAATTAATTAAGTAACTGATAAAAAATAAGTACAAATCCACCTGGACCTAGATCAGAGGTACAGCCTTTGCAAGAACCTGTGTTCCATCCCCAGACACACACACCCACACCCACCCACCCACCCACCCACACACACACAGAGTGCATATTCACAAACATTCAGTTTGACAAATCCTCAGAAAGAGGACTGAACCCTATAAACATCAATGACCATGAGATAGAGCATGAGCACCTCCAGGGTGTTGTGGCTCCTCCTGCTGTCATTATCCATAAAGTCATAGCTATGCCAGGCATGGTGGCCCACACCTTTAGTCCCAGTTCTTGGGAGGCAAAGGCAGGCAGATCTATGAGTTTGAGGGCAGCGTGATCCATAGAGTGAGTTCTAGGACCGCCAGAGATGTTATAGAGAAACCTTGTCTCAAAACAAACAAACAAACAAACAAAAAGTCGTATCTGTCCTGACCTCCAACATACTGATTACTTCTTTTTCTTTTCCCTGTTCATGTGTGTTGTGCACACACTTGTATGTGTGTGTGTATATGTAGGCATGTTTGCATGTGTGTAGGTGTGCATGGGAGTGAATGTGTTTATGTGTAGTGCCCCAAGGTTGATTTTGGGAATCATTCTGAACATCTTCTACCTTGTTCACTGAGACAGGGTCCTGAAATTCAACCTAGAGCTCTCATGGCACCAGTCTATATGATCTTGCAAGCAGTAACTCTCACAATACAACGCAAGACTTCCAAGGTCCCCACAAGAGCAGTGATAGCCAGCTTCATTGGCAACCCAAAAGGGGAGTGAATAGAGGAGATGGGGTCAGATAAGGCCTGGAATGAGTCAGAAAGGGAATTTATGTGCTCAAAATATTTTCTTTTAAGTGGTTAGGTTAAAAGTTACAAGTTTATCATAAATGTGTTCAAACTACAATCTTACAGGTGGTAAGGTAAAGAGAGTATAAGTCACTAAAATGTAACTAACTGCCTCTCTATTCCTATGTTTGTTGGTTAAGAGGTGGCACTTGTGGTTGGCCACCGCCCGCTGCGGCCATGCTGATGCAAGAGAGTGTTGGAGGAGTCATGAACCATGGTTACCTTTCTAGAGCTTTATTGGAGAGAAAGGGAGGGAGGGAGGGAGGGAGAGAGGGAGGGAGGAAGGGAGAGAGAGAGAGAGAGAGAGAGAGAGAGAGAGAGAGAGAGAGAGAGAGAGAGAGAAAGACCACACGGAGGGGGGAGAATATGGAAGCAGAGAGTGAGGAAAGAGAGAGAGGGCACAGAGAGCATGCCCGCTTTTTAGGCTGGGACGCCATCGCAGGCTAGTGACGTAATTAAGGACATAATCCTTATAATGTTGGCGTATGCTGGTGGGGAGGGGGTAACTCTGCTCAGAGCTAGGAAATCTGCCTCATAGCTACACTGCACCTGGTATGCAAAAAACCCTTTTGTTCTGAGTCAATTGCTCTGGAATGCCACTTGGCCTGTAAGAGAAAGGAGGGTCTGAGCTTCATTTGCAAAAGAAACAAAGCTATGCACCTAAGTTTCCCTGTCTCCTTAAGGGTGTTTACCTTAATTCAGGAGACTTAATTCAGGTCTGAAATGCTTTGTCTTGTCTGCCTTTAGGCTTTGGATGCTAGAGAACTATATCAGATAAAACATATTGTTAGAAGTTCTTGGGGAAGGTATGAGAGCACACAAGAAATTCATAGCAGGAAACAGCTAATATATTAAAAGCCAAATAATACCACATATTCCTTGAGGTTTGGGTTCCTCTGGAAGAATTCCTTGATTTTTTTCCAGGGATAGCTTTATCATATCCAGCTAAATTCCTAGTACATATTCCTGCAGAACTGAGCAGGCCTAGCCCATTCCATGTCACACATCGTCTTAGCTGCTGTTTTATTGCTGTGAAAAGATGTCATGACCAAGGCAACGCTACAAATGGGAGCACTTAATTGGGGAGCACTTACATTTTAGAGGGCTAGTCCATGACTCCCATGGTGGGAAGCAGACAGGCCTGGTGCTGGAGCCATAGCTTAGAGCTTTATATCCTGACCCCCAGGAAACAGACAGACAGAGAGAGATACTGGGCCTAGCATGGGCTTTTGAAACCTCAAAGGCTACTCCCCATGACACATCTCCTCCAACAAGGCCACACCCACTAACCCTTCCCAAACAATTCCACTAAGTGGGTATCAAGCCTTCAATACGAGACTAAGGGGACTATTCTCATCCAAACCAGTACACATATGGGGCCAAAGTCAGCAAAGAGAAACAGACCGGCACCCTGACCCCTCACTGGGACTGGGCTGGCCCTGACAAGCTCTGGCTTCCAGGACTACCTCTCTAGGTCCTAGTAATGGGCCAATAGCCCCTTCCCTTACTGTGAGAAACTGTGTGCCCTGTATTCATGTACTGGCATCCCCTCCTCAGTGAGGAGGCCCTTCAAAGAGCTGAATCCAGAGGCCTCACCCTAGAGGTGAGGGAGATGGTTCTGAGTGTATGTAACTTCCCACTGGAAGCAGTTAGGGATGAGGTAGGCCTGAAAAGCCCTCCAAAACTGAATCTTAGTTCTGAGACAGCGTCTAAAACACAAGAATTGATCAGTGGCAAAGATTTTGAAGGATGAGGAGTTAGCTAGGTGAATTAGGCACAATTTATGGGACAGGAGAAAAGGTTTTGCTGATTGGTGCTGAGAGGCAAGCTCCCTCAACACCTCTCTAGCTTCCGCCCTAGCCCAGGTTCCCTACAATATCCTCTGGGAATCAGGCCCACCAGTATGGCCCAATACACAATACACTCCAAGGATTAAGGTCTCAGGAAGCAGATGGACAGCTACAGAGGTCAGAAAAATTCAGACAAAGGGGAAGTCAAGTACATTTTTAAATGAGTGAAATTCAGGATGAACACTGTGAGCTGTAGATATGTCTCCATTGTAAGAGTGCTTGCCCAGAATGTGTAAGGGCTTGATTCAATTCCCAGTACTGAAAAAAAAGAAACAACCCACAAACTAACAACAACAACAACAACAACAAAACCAAGAATCAGCAAGGCACTAGCAGGAATCACCTGCCAGTGGTTAGTGTTGACAAACAAAAGGAAAACTCCTGTTTCCCAGAGACGTATTCGCCAGTAGTCTCTCTTTAAGGACAGACTCACTATTAATAATCTCACTAGTTTAAATGATACTTTAAAATTTTAGAGGACTAGCATGGTTGCTTACTTCTATAGCTCTCACACTCAGGAAGTGGAAGCAGGAGGATTTCTTTGAGTTTGCACTAGCCCGAACTACAAAGTAAGACCCTAACTCAACAACCAAACAAAAACTAAAAATGGCCAGGTGTGGTGGCACTCGCCTTGAATCCCTTGAGTCCCTCCTTGAATCCCAGCACTTGGGAGGCACAGGCAAGCAGATCACTGTGTTTGAAGCCAGTCTGGTCCACAAAGCAAATTCCAGGTGGACCAGAACTACACAGTGAGACCCTGGAGAGAGAGAGAGAGAGAGAGAGAGAGAGAGAGAGAGAGAGAGAGAGAGAGAGACAGAGACAGAGAGACAGAGAGACAGAGAGACAGAGAGACAGAGACAGAAACAGACATTCATTAATAGGAGGTCTTCACAAGAACTGTTCTCAATAGGAGTGGTATCCCCCAACTTATTCTCTACTCCCTTCCCCAGAGGTCCCAGAAGTGAGAAGATAGAAAATGTATTCTTAGACCAGGCATAGTGGTGCATGCCTTTAGTCCCAGAATTTGGGAGACAGAAGCAGGTCAATCTCTGACTTCAAGCCCAGACTAATCTACAGAGCAAGCCCTAGGACAGCCAAGTTACACAGAGAAACCCTGTGAAAGAAAGGAAAGAAAGAAAGAAAGAAAGAAAGAAAGAAAGAAAGAAAGAAAGGAAGGAAGGAAGGAAGGAAGGAAGGAAGGAAGGAAGGAAGGAAGGAAGGAAGGAAGGAAGGAAGGAAAGAAAGAAAGAAAGAAAGAAAGAAAGAAAAAGAAAGGAAGGAGAGGAAGGAAAGAAAGAAGAAAAAGGAAATGTATTCTCTCCTCCCTTAATTCTTTCTTGGTAAATAATGTTAACCTCCTAAGAAGTGAAAGAAAATGTGCACAGCTGGGCATGTTGGAGTATGGCTTTAGTTCTAGAACTCCGGAGATGGGGCAGGAGGGTCTGAGTCCGAAGGCCAGCCTGGGCTACACACTGAGACCCTGGGTCCTTGTTTGGGTTCTGTTGCTGTGATGAACACCACGACAAAAGCTATCTGGGAGAAGAGGACTTAATTCGATGGAGCTAGGTCAGGAACCTGGAGGCCGGCAGTGAGGAGGCAGAGACCATGGTGCTGTTTAATGGCTTGTTCCCTGTCTGAGTTAGGGTTGTGTGAAGAGACACCATGACTACAGCAACTCTTAGATAGGAAAACACTTAACTGGGGCTGGCTTACAGTTTCAGAGGTTTAGTCCATGATCATCATGGTAGGAAACATGGTGGCATGCAGGCAGACATGGTGCTGGAGGAGCTGAGAATTCTACATCTTGATCTTCAGGCAACAAGTGGTCTGAGACACTGGGCATGGCTTAAGCATATGAGACCTCAAAGCTCATCCCAACAGCAACACACTTCCTCCAACGAGGCCACACCTCCTAATATGCCATTCCCTTTGGGGGCCATTTTTGTTCAAATCACCACATTCCCTATGGTTTACGCAACTACCTTTCTTATATAGCCCAGGACCAACTGCCCCACCCTCTGGGGAGCACTGCCCACAGTGAACTGGGTCATTCCACAATTGGCAATCAAGAAAATACCCTGCAGACATATCCATAGGCCTGTCTGATGCAGGAAATTGCTCAATTGAGGTTCCTTCTTCTTAAGTGTCTCTAATTAGAACACCATGCCCATTAAAAAAAAGGGGGGTAGAGTGCAATCATCTAAACACCATTTATCTAGTTTCTTACTAAGAAAGTGGTGGAGCCATCTAATACACTTAAGCTGGAGGACACTGGCTCTCTAATACAATGTACTTCTACACGTGTGAAGAATTCATTTGAGCGTGAATTGCCTTGTAACGAGAAGCTAAAGGTGTATCCGAATGCAGATGACCATGGTCAGTCTATACTGAATGGATTTCATCCTGCAAGAGTAGCACAGGCATAAACACCTGACCCAGCCAGGTTGAATTTTTCAAAACAATTTGCTATTAACTCTTAGGAAACACACACACAGTGGGACTACACAAGCAACCATTTGGCAAAGGATGGAGGAAGGCACAGAAGAAAGCTATTAATTTCCTAGGCTAACGTCCCCCACAGGCTGTTACATTCCCTTAAGGAAGGCCACTGCTATCACTTTTAGCCAGGCATGGTGGTATATGTTGGTAATTCCGGCACAAGGGGTAGAGGGGGGATGAGCACACCAAGTCTGAGGCCAGCCTGGCCTACATAAAATTACAGTGCAGGCAGGACTACACAGGACTATATACTCAGTACACACACACACACACACACACACACACACAGAGGACTATATACTCAGTACACACACACTCACACACACACTTTAGGGCAATGTAATGGAATGACATCACACATGCTTAGTTAGCATATGTGGGACTCTAGGTAGGGTCAATCCTCAACATGAGAAAATGAACAAGACAGGACTGATTAGCTAACAAACTGATTTTTATCATATCGCAGACAACATATTCACATAAAATGCAAAAGATTCATTTGTAGAAATATTTTGGCTTTTAGAGATAGCTCAGCAGTTAAGAGCATGGGCTGCTCTTCCAGAGGATCCAGGTTTGATTCCCAACATCTACAAGGCAGTTCACAACCATCTGTAACTCCACTTCCAGGGGATCCCAACACCCTCCACAGGCAGTGTATGCCCATGATGCATGTGGGAGACCTGCTCCCACTTTTACCCCAGGGTACTCTTGAGGAGGGAGAAGTGAGAAATATTTAGATAGAAATATAGAGGGGAGAGAGACAGATAGATAGAAAGAGACAGATAAGATAGCTCGAGAGGGCCTGGATCCTTATCCACCAGCCCCTTCTGTCTCTTCTAAAGGGCTTTTTAAAGGAATGCCAAGGGGCAGGGCAAAAGATCTCCCCTTGCTAAATCAAAGCATACCGCACATCCAAGTGCAGACCCACGCACGTGGTCAAGCAATCCTCTAATGCAGCTCTTCTGGGCAAAGCAAGCTCAGATCTCACTAGGAAACTTTTGTGGGCCTCCACAGGTGCACAGATACACATGCAGACAAAAACACCCACACATAAAATTAAAATTTTAAAATTATTTTCACTTATGTATGGATGCTGTATGTACCCATTTGTGAGGGTGCCCAGGGAGGCCAGAGAATATTTCTGGAGCTGGAGTTACAGGTACTTGTGAAAGGCTGAGGGAGCCAAACTCTAACCTCTGAGCCATCTGCCCAGGCCCATGAATTACTCTTTCTGTTACAGCTTTGGGAGAAACGGCCTCCCTGCCTCCACTAGTTCCTCAGTCTCACAGGATAATGGCCTCTCTTCCCCAGCTGTTCTCTCCTTTTGCCTCCGTGGTGGCTCCGTCTTTTGCACAGCTGTGTCCGATCATTACAGCAGTCTCCTGGAATCACTCGGCACAGGATGCCTCACTCACCCAGAAACAGGGTCTTTGTGAACATTCATAGAGGCACGGCTTGCATGTGTGCACCCCTGATGTAAAATCACTGTCCTTTCGTTGATTCCATTTCACTGTGACAAACAAGATTAGAGATGACGACTTGCAGTTCCTGCCTTGGCACAGGAAGTATAATGCCCTGACTTCATAGTGCCAGTGTATCCAACAACTCCACACAAAAATACAGGACTCTCCTGCTTTCTTCAGCAACATTACTTTCAAGGATACAAACGTTAGAGCCAAATCTAAGACTTCCTGAAACTTTAACTTTGCGTAGGTTAAAATCAGCTGCTGAAATCTCTGTAACTGAACAAGAGCAAGAGAAATCAGCATCTGCATTTTGGCATTCAGGGTAACACTTCCTCTGTCCACTGTACTGCTGTCTTGTGCACACATCATCAAGCACTTCATTCCTATCTTGAAGTTTCTCATGATGGGTGAACGAATGTAAACAACATTGAACACTTCAATGTTGAAGTATTGAAAGCTTCTCTGTTTACAAGAATATGGAGAACAGTTTCTGGGTCTTCATTTACCACCTCAGAATCTATTTCATCAGGATGGAGTGCAGCATTCAAACTGTTTTGTGTTTTTGTTTTGAGACAGTCTATGTAGTTCTGGCTGTACTGGACCTCACTTTATAGACTAGGCTGGCCTTGAACTCAGAAGTCCTGGGATCCAAGATGTGCACCACCACACCCAGCCTCTGCGCTGTCCTCACTGTGGTCAGTGGTCCAGCTAGCACTGTGAAGAACTTTCTCTTGAAAGTTGCTTGTTGGCTTGCTCCTTCACTTCCTCCTGCGAGCCTTGTTCTTGAAGGATTAGCATTTCGTGTGCTTTTATCTGTCATCTCTTCCTCCACTGCAATGTTCAGATTCTTAACATTTATACTTGTCTTACCACTCTGATTATCTACAACTGGGAGAGACAAATCAAGGGAAGGATTCACAAACCCAGGAGACAGTCCTGTATTCACCACACCATTTACAGGTTTGCCACCAAAGATATGGCTCATAAAACTTGGGTCTTCTTTACTTCATTTAATTGTTCAGTACAATCACCAAATGCTTTAATAATTCCTTTATTCACTCTTTTTGTGTTCTGCTCTCATCCCATCCAGTAAGCAGTGAGTTAGCTTCTGGCTGGTTACTAGCCTTTAAGCCCTGCCACTTTTTTACAGACCCAAGAGCTCTCTAGGCATCAGTTTCCCTTCTGGTCTCTTGGATCTCATTAAGAAACCGAATCAGGACTACAGTAAGTGGGCCTGGAGGCTCAAGGTCTGCTTCTGAAGGTTCTGGGAGTGCCAAATCAGGTCGGCTGCATTTCACAATCACTCCAGACACTTTCAAGTCTTTTAGTAGTTCTTAATCACTGGTATTTGTGACCAATTCTGCACAACTTCGTTGAGGACACACGTATTTCCCAAATGACTGAGTCCTTAGTTACCTGGGATGCAGAGTTCATGGAGGATTTTCTTTAACCATGCTTTCCTTTTTTCTCCTGCTCCTTTTTCCTCCTTTCCTAATTCTTTATTTTCAAGTTCTATGTGTCTATTACTTTTCTCTTCTGCTTCCTCCTATTTCTCTCTCTCTCTTGCTGTCCATCTTCTAGTCTTGGCAAATATTCCATTCCACATTCACTAAAGCTTTTTTTTCAAATTCCTTTGCTCCAACCCCTTTCTAAGAGTCTAAAGAGTCAGAGAATCCTCAACTAGAGGATTGCTGTGTGGGGACTTTACAGATTGCTTACCAATACAAAATGACAATTTGCAGAGAGGGTGCAAGTACCTGCCTCCTTTGGTTGGCCTGAAGCTGGCCATCAGCTCTCATTCCTCCTCATGGCAGAGAGCAACGCCAAGGTTAATTTTTAAAACATGTCCCGATCTTTTAAGACAGGGTCTCACATAGCCTTGAACTTGGCTGTGTATCCAAGGATGGCCTTGGATCTTGATCTTCTGGCTTTCAACTCCCAAGTATTAGGATTATAGGCAGGAGTGCTGCTCCACAGCCAGGAAGCCAGTCTTCACTGTAACTACTTCTACTATTGTTATCTTGTTTCTTTCTTCAACAATGCAAGTATTGAACCAACAACACAGAAGAGTTGTGTCAATACTTCTAAGATAGCTTATACAGAGCTTTGAATTTCAATTAAGGATAACACTAATTTGGGAGGAGAAATGATTGTTTATTAACCTTACTGCATAATCAGAAAGGATTAAAAACACACACATTTCCTGGGACTGAAAACTGTACCAAAAGTATTCCTTACAAAATAACGTCACAGATCAAAAGTCTTGCACTTACAGAGACATACATAGTGTATGTTAATAGACAGTTGAAATGTTTATACAACAGCTTCCTAACAAACTCTTATTGCATTCTCATATGTTTTTAACTTCTTAAAAATAGTAGTAAAAAATTAGAAAATAATGTAAATGTAGAATTAAAGCTGAGGCTATAGTTCTAGTTATTAATAAATTCAGACAATACTTATAAAAATCAATGCCGCTGCATATCTTACTTATGTACAGGATACACTCTTTAGGCTATCCTATCATCATCAATTTATTTTTCCATGTATTTGAACATTTAAATTTCCAGACCCCTGTGCTTTCTCCATTTTAATGAAAAATTCAACTTTCCACACATATTTACAATTAAATATCTAGCTCTAGAACTTTCCATACACAAAAGACAAAACGTGTTTGTTAAATAAGTTCACAAAAGAGCAATAAAAAAGGTTGCTTTGAAGAAACAGTTCTGATATACTCATGATTATGCTGAGAAACAGGAGGTTTATCTGTCTTCAGTGCCAGCTTGACCATCACAGGTTAAGAGTATACATCTGTAAGCCAACCACCAAAAGACACAATGACTGGAATCATTCCAGTAAATCTGTAATGCCCAATGAGATTCTGCAACTGAACAGCTGCTTCCAGGCCCATCTGGAGAAACAGTAAATTCTTGCAAGGATTCTTGCACTGTCTTCAGTTTGGTACATCACCTTTTGGTCTTCTGAAAGAGATAAAGAAGAAGGCACTCTTAGTGAGCCCGGTGGTCTTTATTCCCTACCACCTCTCATACATTGCTTCAGTTACAATCCTGATTGAAGCAGAAAAACAAAACCATGATTTATATACGTGTGACTTCCTTTCCTAAATTCCCTGATCATTTCAGAATAATTAAATATCACACGGAACTATGCTCTAACTCTGATCCTTAGTATAAACAATTAATACAATCTTTAATTATTTAGCAATCACACATATCTCATATGCACACAAAAATCAGTAATTAGTGTATGTTATGTCTGTAGTATGCATGAACAACTGGAATTAATTATCTGAGCACTCTAACCTGAGATAACAACTACAGACTGTTTACTCCCTCACTGCTGCTCACAAGAGCTGGCTGGGGATGCAGGTGAGTACAGAAGAGGCTTGCCTAGTGTGTGAGGCCACGGCCTCGGTGCCCAACAGCCTCAGCTGTTCTCGGACCGCCCCATCTCTCACTCTCCTTCCCTTCACGTTAATGCAGCAATGAATGCCGTGAATGCCTTGGTACAGATGTGTTGTTATGCAATACAACTAAATACCAAATTTTCAAATGACAGTACCTCCAAACAAAGAGAAACATTTTAAAGAAACTGCTAACTTATGATTACAAAAGCATCTAGATTTCTGTATTTTATTTAGTGTGTGTGGATGTACATGCCTGAGTCACATGTGTGCATCACATGCACACAGGATTGCAGAGATCAGGAGAAGTGTCTAATCCCTTGTAACTGGAGTTACAGACAACGGTGAGCTATCATGTTGTGCTGGGAACTGAACCCAGATCCTCTGCAAGAGCAAGTGCTCTTGACCACCCAGCCATTTGCTGAATGAAACCCTATCTCTTAAGTATAAACGAAGACTCATGCTCTTTCACATTAATACCCCTGAAACCCAGACAGCCCTCAAATACCATGGCTAAGGTACAGTTCTGTAATGTTTCACAGGATAAACAGTGTTTCTTCTAGTCAGTGACACACTGGGGCTGATGAAACATGATATGGGATTTCTGTTAAGAGCTAGCTTAACAAGTAAACAAGTAAAAAATTACAAACACATAGATATGTATTTATTATTTCTCTTTTCCTATAAAAATTGTTCATTTTATGGATGAAATCTGACATTTCAATACCGTTAAGGATACTCTGGGCCAGCAGGTAACATGACAACTTGAGTTCCATCCCCAGGGCACACATAGTGGAAGATGGCTGAGCCTCTGCAAATTAGCCTCTGACTTCCCCAAGCAGACAGAAAATGGAGTCCAAGCTAAAACTAATTTGAAAATACACAGCTTCAAACACTCTCACACTGACAAAAACTGAGAGGAGGGCAGGCTGAGAGTGGGATGAGGAGTCCCTAAGGAGTCATTCAAACACATTTTCCTTTTGTCTAACACAAAGGCTGCAAAGGGAGGAGCTTCCACCCACACCTCTTACTCTGACACCACCAAGTCAGACAAGGACGGCTACTTTTCCCCATGTGTTTCTTCCTATGGATTAAAGACTACACTGACATTTACATTCCTCCCTTGATATTATGTAAGAGCATCCGATGCCTCTCTGCATCTTCCATCAGACACTGTGCTGGGTGCTCAACAGATCTGTGCTCTTCCATTCATTCCAGGAGATTACTTTATACACGATACATTTTCCTCCTTCAGGGTTCCTAGTAGTCTGAATTAGTTTTCGGTGTCTCCCAACTCTTGATGGTTTCCCCGCTTGTCACTGGAGTTCTTGGACTTTAGTTCTCTTCCTGTAACCTGTGTTACAGGAAGGCACCCTGGCAATTCCTGTCTCCTAATTTGTCATCTGTTTTTCCCCTTCTTCTTCTTCTTCTTGGTTTTTTTTTTTTTTTTTGGTTTTTCGAGACAGGGTTTCTCTGTGTAGCTTTGCGCCTTTCCTGGTACTCGCTTTGGAGACCAGGCTGGCCTTGAACTCACAGAGATCCGCCTGCCTCTGCCTCCCGAGTGCTGGGATTAAAGGCGTGCGCCACCGCCCGGCTTCTTCTTGGTTTTTTAAGACAGGGTTTCTCTGTGTATCCCTGTGTCCTGGAACTCACTCTGTAGACCAGGCTGACCTAGAACTCATGGAGATCCACCTGCCTCTGCCTCCAGAGTGCTGAGATTAAAGCCATGCTCCACCACCGCCCAGCGTGTTCCTGAGTTTTAATAACGGCTGTGCTGCTAGTTATTTTTCCTCTCCTGTTGCTGACTCCTCTCACATGACGACTCTGGATTGTATCACTACATTTAAGAAAGAGATTGTTGCTGGCTTAGATTTCTTCGGCTGGTATAGAAACAGGACTGTTTCCCCACTGAGTGTCTTCGGAGTGAGAACTGGAAGCGACACAGGGCCGAGCGGGGTCATGGGGCTACAGGCTTTCCTTCCATTCTGGCTGAAGAGTCAGTTCCCAACAGATGGTTTCTAGGAGAAACACCAGACAGGGTTCTCTGTGCTCACACAGCAACCGCACCAAGGTTTCCCATCCTTATCTAACTGTGGTGGCACGGCAGTGCCTAGGCATGGAGACAGAACCAAGTACTCTGGTGTCACTAGTGCACAGCTGCTGCCCCCTCTCTTCTCAGCCTGCTCCCATTACCCTTGTGGCCAGGATGACCTTTAGAGGGCTCTCTCTATTAGGCTGTTTCCCATTTCTAAAATATTTCCTGACCCCTTGGCCTCTAGAATATTCCACCCTTACCTCTCATCACATTAGTCAG
This sequence comes from Peromyscus californicus insignis, assembly GCF_007827085.1. NCBI lineage: Eukaryota > Metazoa > Chordata > Mammalia > Rodentia > Cricetidae > Peromyscus > Peromyscus californicus. The sequence continues at coordinate 38,240,287 of NW_026294514.1, read as the reverse complement.
GAAACTTTACTTGAATTTAGGCAGTATAAAGATAGTTTCAGGCATAGAAAGGCTCCATTATTTTTTGGCACATTTTTTCCTAAGGAAGTTACGACAGAAAGACTCAGAACCAAGGCATTCAACCTAAGAGCAGTCTGCCCAAGATACAGCCAAGGAAGCCCACAAATACCAGCACTAGTTTGGGAGGACGATGATGCGATCAAGACGTAATGGTAAAAGAAACAAGAAATGCAACTAAAAGCCAGAAAAATTAGCAGCAGGAAGCAGTCCAAATAACTAATTAAATAAAATTTAGGAAGATTTTCAGAATGATACAATACAGAAGACTTATTTCCATCTGATGTTTGGAACATTGACTAGTAAACTATGTACAGGTCACGACATCAGGATCATGTAGCTGACAAATTTGCCTAGTTCTATCTAAAGCTGTTAAAAGAGTCCATGTTATTTTATTTTTTAGGTTTAGTTATTTTATGTGTATGAGTGTCTTGCCTGCATGGATGTATGTGTCCCTACATGCATGTATGGTGTCTGTGGAGGTCAGAAGACATTGGATCTCCTGGAACTGGGGTTACAGAATGCTGTGAGCTGCCATGTGAGTGCTGGGAACCAAACATGGGTCCTTTATAAGAACAACAAGTGCTTTTAACTGCTGGGCCTTCTCTTCAGCCCCAGAAGTCCATTAAAAAGAAAAAAGAGGGAGGGGCTGGAGAGTTGGCTCCATGGTTAAAAGCATGTGTTGTTATTTGCAGAGGACCTGGGTTTGGTTCCCAGTACCCCGTGGTGGCTCACAACCATCTGTAACTCTAATTCCAAGGAATCTGATTTCCTCTCTGGTTATCTGAGGGTGACCAGGCAAACCTGGTGCACATACATGTATGCAGGCAAAACACGTATACACACAAAAAAATAAATAAAACTTTAAAAAATGGAGGCAACAATAGAATGATACTTAGAGGCCACCTCTCAGGGATGAAAAAGATGCACAAGCTTATTACTGCAAGCTCTTTGTATACCTTTACTGTCCAACGCAGAAGCTATACTTATTACTGTAAGCTCTTTGTATACCTTTACTGTCCAACACAGAAGCTATACTTGCAATGTTAATAGTTCTAATTGAGATTAAGTATCATGTGAATTTCAAAGACCTTGCATGAAAACAAAATGTAAATAACTCATTAATAATTTTAACACTGAATCTAGGCATGGTGGTGCATGTCTTTAATCCCAGCACTTGTGGGGCAGAAGCGGGCAGATCTCTGTGAGTTTGAAGACAGAATGGTCTACAGAGTGAGTTACACGACAGCCTGTTCTACATAGTGAGACCCTATCTCAAAAATTAAACTTTTTCCACATTGTTTACATGTGTAAACAATATTTTGGATATTTATGTGACTTATGTTACATAGTACACTGTGAGTCTAAACCTTTAACTTTTATGCATGCATGACTTTGAAGGTAATACACTACCATCATAACTACAACCACTAACAACAACTAAAATAATTTTAACCCTTATCTCTTCCAGATTACTATAAAATCTTTCTGTGGGGGGCGGGGACTGAGATAGGGGTGTCTCAGTAGTATTCCAGACTGGCCTCAATCTTCAGATTCTCCCACCTCATCCTCCTGAATACTAAGACTGAAGACAAATACCATTAACTTAAGCTTCCAGGATGGTGCCAACTCGGTTGTACCCTAGGGAAAACGATGGAAGCAGTCACTCGGCTTTCACATTCAGTTCATCCAACAGATAGATCACTCAGCTAAGAAAAGATGACTCCAAGTATCATTAGAACCAAATACTGTCTCTGAGGAAGAGTTAATATAATAGCACGTGTCTTACTACGTTCGGGGTTGCTAAGACTGAACAGTGAATTCAGGTGTAGCAATGTGATCTTTTCATTGTGAACCTTCCCAGTTAACTTTTTACCTTGTCATCTAGTACCACTGACTATTACTTCCCATATCCACTACTTTCTTAAGAGTGGCGAAGTCACTTTATCTTTATGAAGTCTGTATACTTTATCCTTAGGAAAGAACTTTAGCCAGGTATCTTTTCTTCCAATGCAGCATCATGTGCTCTTTCCTCTGTAACCATACCAACCCTGCGTGGATGACTCCTTCCCCTGCTCACTTTCTGCTTTAGTGCCTTTTCCTGACCACTGACTTGTTTTATCTCTATGTTCTACCAGCTTACCATTTTCTCTCCTTTTACGCAGCAAAGCTGACTTTGCAAATGATCCTTCTTTTGCAGAGGACTGAGGAACAGGACAGGGGTAGGAGCCTGGTCAGTTTACTTATGGAGCAACAACAGCACAACTAAATAGTCAAAGATTTGCTGAATATGCAGCGGGTAGAGAGAGCATAGGACACCAATTCCAAACACCACAAGTCTCAGGGAATTTAGGGTTGATGTGAGAATGTTACTCAAATCTTTATATAAAAATTCACTGCCACCCTATTCTTCGGTGGGGCAGTGTCCTGGCTAGTTTTCTGTCAATTGAGGAAAGAACCTCAATTGAGAACACACCTCCATAATATCCAGGTGTAGGTCATTTTCTTAAGTAGTTATTGATGCAGGAGGGCCCGGCCCATTGTGGGTGGGGCCAGCTCTGGGCTGGTGTTCCTGGGTTCAATAAGAAAGCATGCTGAGTAAGTTGAGGAGCAAGTGAGCAATCAGCACTCCTCCTTGGTCTCTGCATCAGCTCCTGCTTCCAGGTTCCTGCCTGCTTGAGCTCCCGTCCTCACTGATTTTGATGATGAACTGTTATTATGGAACCGTGAGTAAAATAAACACTTTCCTTTCCAATTTGCTTTTGGTCATGGTATTTCACCATAGCAACATTAACCCCAAGACAGGCAGCTTTCTAAATCTAATTAAAAGAGGATAGCTCTTACTACCAAGTAAGGTTGCCAAAGGCTTTGTTGGATTTTTGATGAATTACTAAGTATTTGATTGACCAAGTCAAACATAAAACTTTAAAAGTAACTTAATTTACAAATGCGTATTACTATTTAGAAAACTGGTGATTTCATTATTAGAGTTCAGTATGCTGAAACTTATGTCAAAACATAAAAGCAACTTCATTCTATAGTGACTTTTAATAGCAGAAAAATAATTAACACTTCCAAGCAGTAAATTACCACTAAGAAAATTAGATTTCCTAAGAGAACATAATGATTCTGTGACTTCATAATACAGAAGCACCACATGTTCTGCCCTACCGATACTGGATCAAAACCAGGAGGGAGCTCACACACACCAGGCAAGCAGTCTACTACTCAGTTATCATCCCACACATGCTTTTGTTTTAAAAATGCTCATTCTACCTCAGGAGATTTAGAAATAAAGCTATAATGACTTTAAAGTACAATGACACAGGATCTTTGGCAAACTAACCAATGATAATTGGCTCACAATATGCTCACCTATTTTGTCTGGTAGATTCTCTTCTCATTCTTTTAGTAGGAATTGGACACTCTGTCAACTCAATCTTTGCTGAGTGACAAAATGAGTCATTGCACTTCCGTGTAGGAGTCATACCTGTGAAGAAAATGTAAAAGATTGGAACAAAAAGCAAATATAGATAAACTTGTGAAAAGGAACTAACAATACCAAGAATCCTGACTACTTGGGCTGATTAGTTTTTGTCAACAGACATCAACTAGAGCCATCTGGGATGAGGGAACCACAACTGGGGAATTGCCTCCATCAGACTGGCCTGCAGATATGTCTGTGGGGCACTGTCTTCGTATGGGAGGGCCCAGCCCACTGTGGGTGGTGTCACCTCTAGGTAGGCAGTCCTATGTTATATAAGGAAGTAAGCTAAACTAGCCATGGGAAACAAGATGGTAGGTGGTGTTTTTCCATGGCCTCTCCTGCCCTGGCTCCCTGGATAACCGACTGTAAGTTGACACAAACCCTTTTCTTCTCAATTTGCCTTTGGTCAGGTGTTTATCACAGTAATAGAAACCTTAACTAAGACACTAGTCTCCTGGAAAGAGAATAGTTTTAAGCACTTATCAGACAGCCTGGCAGTTAAGAAATCAGTTCATTTGCATTCTTTTTTTTTTTTTTTTTTTGGTTTTTCGAGACAGGGTTTCTCTGTGTAGTTTTGCGCCTTTCCTGGATCTCGCGCTGTAGACCAGGCTGGCCTCGAACTCACAGAGATCCACCTGCCTCTGCCTCCCGAGTGCTGGGATTAAAGGCGTGCGCCACCACCGCCCGGCTGCATTCTCTTTTTACAGTTCCACTCCTCATCATTTATTGTCAAACAGAAAGTTAATAAAAAGTAAATATATACCAAGTTTTTGCTCTATTAGTTTCAGACTTTTTTCCTGTTCATCAAGTTCTTGCTTTTTCTTCTTCATATCAGGAGTGTGAAGGTACTGTAACTGACTAGTCAAGTCCTTGTTCACAGAACTCAGCTTGCACACAGCAGTACGGTACTGTTGAATAAGATCTGCAAAGAAGTCGATGTCAAAGAAGCTAAGGTCATACCAAATCCAAGTTTTAGAAAAAAGAATTACCATCACTGAGTAACCTACAAGGAATGCCTTTTAAAGTTATGAATCACTCAATGAAAACGAACAAGTACAGTTGAGACAATACATGACAGTTACATTTTAATTTTCTTTGACTGAATTTATTTCTGTCAGGAAGGAATTTTCAATTACCACCCTTTACTCTTTCTTTTATTTTCATTCTTTGCAGTTCTAGGGATAGAACTCAGGGCCTCGCACACATTAGACAAATGTCACACCTAATGTTTTCTATCTGAAAGTGCTTGGACATTCTCACATCCTCTGACAAAGTGTTCCACATTACTCAACACAGATAGAGAAGAGGTGAAACACAAGAGCACTAAAGACTGTACCGTCAGAAAAGCACTATTTCCCTGATTTATAATAAAACATTGGATCAACTCTAACTGCAGAGATAGCCACTCCTTACGCACTTTCTTAGTACACAAGAGTTCTTTTTGTATGTGTAACTTTCGCCAGGCAGTGGTAGCACACGCCTTTAATCCCATCCCACACTCCGAAGGCAGAGAGAGGCAGGTAGATCTCTGTGAGTTCCAGGACAGCCAGGGTTACACAGTGAAACCCTGTCTTGAAAAAAAAAAAAATAAAAAATAAAAATAAAAATTACCACCCCCCACACAGCCCCAGTGAGTGAAAGACACCCACAGGCAGCCTGATACCTTGAGGCACCAGAAGGACACCATTACAATGAGCAAATCTGTGGTGGAGAAATGGGAGAGAAGCGGAGTGGTTCATGTGCTGTGGAGACAGGTGGAACTGAAGGAGTGGAGGTGCTGAGGAATGGTGACATTCAGGTCCAGGCTGTTGCCAAGGGCCATGTCGGGTCCATGGCCCAGGTCTGTATTGATGTCCACGGCTCCTGTTTCCACAGAAGGCTGTGCAGATGCTCAGGGTCTGAACAGCCACCTGAGACCATGTTGGCGTCTGAGACCCATGCTGCTACCAGGGCCATACTCATCTAGGTGGCCTGCACTGCCATGGTGACATCTAGGCCCAAGCTGCTGCTGAGGGCCATGTCTCGATTTGTGGTAATGCTACAGCTGGGGTCTGTGTTGATATTTGTGACCCCTTCACCATTAGGGGCCATGTGAAATCTGAGGGCCGTGCCGAGCTGGCGCTGCCTTTTGTTGGCCCTGGGAGATCTGGCCCTGGCTCTCACTGGCTGCTGCAATGGGAGATCTGGCCCCACCCCTCACATGGGAGGTCTGATCCTGATGGCATAGGCACAGGAGAGCTGGCTCTGACCAATCAGCTACCGCCCAGGCCCACATCCAGTGCTTTGAGTTGGCCTACCCCAATATCTACCTATGACCTGCTGGCTGGAATGTGCATGAAAGGACTGGTCCCAGGGAACCATAGCTGCAAGATCTCCATGACTTGAAGCAACAGCAGGGTATCTGAGTTTTGGTGAGGGTCCATTACTGATGGTGTACCAGAAACCAGAGGCCTTGAACCAAACCAACGACTCATTATAATGAACATTTACAAGTAAAGCCGTTTGGACAAAAGGGTATAATGTGTGACACACCACAGTTCCCAATAACACTAAGATGAGTGATATGATGGAGAGATGGCAAAGTCAGAGGACTGTTTAATTTTTTGCTTTGTTTTTCTTTGGGGGAGGGGCACCGAAAGAGTGAAAGGCGGATGTGAATGGACTGGGAGGTAGGAGGGACTGGGGTACATGGTGTGGGATTCACAGGGAATCACTAAAAATATGTTTAAAAAATGAGACACGGCCGGGCGGTGGTGGCGCACGCCTTTAGTCCCAGCACTCGGGAGGCAGAGCCAGGCGGATCTCTGTGAGTTCGAGGCCAGCCTGGACTACCAAGTGAGTTCCAGGAAAAGGCGCAAAGCTACACAGAGAAACCCTGTCTCGAAAAAACCAAAAAAAAAAAAAAAAAAAAAAAAAAAAAAAAAAAAAAAAAAAAAAATGAGACACATGTTACAATAAAACACCAATTAAAGCCTTTAAAAAACATGATTGGTACTTGTCCTTTCATATGTTCTACATGCATATAAATATATACATACACACAGTTAAAGAATTTTTTTTTTTTTTTTGGTTTTTTCGAGACAGGGTTTCTCTGTGTAGCTTTGCACCTTTCCTGGAACTCACTTGGTAGCCCAGGTTGGCCTCGAACTCACAGCGATCCGCCTGGCTCTGCCTCCCGAGTGCTGGGATTAAAGGCGTGCGCCACCACCGCCCGGCGCACAGTTAAAGAATTTTTAAATCAATGCAGTATGTTATTAACCTTACATATATGAGTAGAGCACATCTTTAATAAATATAATTTTTTCTTCTCAAAGGTCCACAGAGATGGCCATACTATTAGAGTGATCTCCATATAGTAAATTTCTAAGAATTCCGTAAATAGAGCACCTCTGTGTTTTTAAAGTTTTGTAAGTCATTCTGTATGCTGACACCACTGCCATAAAATGTAGTCTCACAAATTGAGGTTAGTTAATAAAGCTGTTTTGTTAATCTACTGTCTCTGATTGTTTTCTATCAGTTTCCTCAGATGTTCACTTATTTTTTAAATTGCAGATTTTAAATTTTAATTTAATTGTATCATCCTGGGTTACAGAAAGTTGTTTTCATACAAATATATACTACATTGGAAATATCCTGCTCTATCCCCTGCTATACTTTTTTCCACTTGTCTACCCTCCCTTAAGTTCCTTTGGTTCCTCATGGACTCTTTCATTTCTACTTTCTCGTTATCTATACTCATATAATCTATGTGGCTGTATCTAAGTCTACAACTCACAAAAGAGAGGAAACAGTATTATTTTCTATGACAGACTGATTCACTTCATTGTCTCCAGCTGACTCTATTTTCCTGCAAATGACATGACCCATTCTTCTTCACTGTGCGAGTGAACCACATTTCATCCATTTATTTCTTTTGTCAATGGACACGTAGTTTGGCTCCATAACTTGGCTACTGTGAAAAATGCTACAATGGCAGGCAACTGTCTTTTATATGCTAATGAAGTCTTTTGGATAAATCTCCAGGAGGAGTGTTGGGTCATATGGTAAGTCTATTTTTCCTTTTTTCTGACTGAGTGAGATGGCTCTTAATGTAATTTTTAGTTACATTTCAGAATAGTTTTTGTATATATCATTGACATAATAAGCAGATGTATAACTCTTCTATGGTTTTTTTCAACTGCTGTTTTTAAAACTGTCAAGGCTAAAGTAGCATCTCAAAACTGGATGCTATCCCAGTTTAATAGCTGAATAAATAATGGTCTATTTGCACAATGAAATACTATTCTGAAATGAAAATAAATCACAGCTACCGACATACACAGCACAGAATGAATAAGAGCAGATACAAGGTGTGTATTCTAAGATTCTATTTACATATAAAGTACAAAAACAGGCAAAAGTAACCTATGCTAAGTAAAGAAAGTCATGTCATGTGGGGACTTGAAGAGAAAATGAGCAGTTTTCTGTAGAGCTGATAATAGTCTACTCATTTTAATTGTGTGTGGTGATTCAGATTAAACATATCAGTCAGGTGCTCTACCACTGAATCACATCCCCAAGCCTTATTTTTCATTCTTATAAGTATGGTGTTCTTATACTAAAACTTACCATTTCCATGTTTGCAAAATGTGTATTTTTCTATGTTTAGATTATACATTACTACAAGAACAAAAATGTAGCCTGGGGTAGTGCCTCATCCTGTAATCCCAACACTTGGGAGATTAAGGCAGAAGAATTACCATAAAATCTAGGCAAGCCTGGGCTACATGGTGAGTGTCAAGCCAGCTGAGGGCAACAGAATAAAAATGGCCTCAACCAAACCAAACCAAACCAAATTAAACCAAACCAAAAGAGCAAAATACACAACGGAGTATCAATCAATGTTACCAGGAAAGGAAACTCAACCATTTCCTATAGTGGATAAGCCCTGCCCTCATGTTAAGTGAACAGACATAAAAGGTTATCTAGAACAGTCAATTTCACAGAGAATTCCAAGTAGAATGACGACAGCCAGGGGAAGGGATGGGAAGATGCTAAATTTCAGTTAAATCAGAGACAGATTGTATAGCATGTTAAAGTATTTAATGCTATAAATTGTGCAGTGAAAACAGTTAAGATGGGAAATGATATGATACCTGTAAAAAAGGCTAAAAGTCAGAAATTACCGTGTCATAAAATTAAATAGTCAAGCACATTACAACTTCATGAAATAAAAGCAGGACTCTATAGAGTGATGGCATGCAGGGACTTCCTGCTGAGTATATATGCACTTAGAGCAGACACAGATGATAATACATTGGCTGACTTGAAGGAGGCACCTGGGAGACAAAAGAATAGAAGTGGCGGAAGGGTCCATATCATATACTTTAGGAAAAAATATGTTTTGGGACAGGGTTTTGCTATTTGACCCAAGCTAGTCTCAAATTCATAGGCTCAAGTAAGCTTTCCTGCCTCAGCCTCCTAAGTAGTCAGCGCAGGCACACGCTACCACGGCTGGCTCAAAAACTCTTCACTATTAACTGAGACAAAAACAAATGATTATCTGATAAATGTAATTCAATGAGGCAGAATATTCTTGAATACACGGTAAAAAAGACACAAGTAAGTACTCTAGTTACTCCCTAGACTATTGCTCTCTTGTAATAATTCAATAAAGGAAGGAAGAAGGGAGCACATTTCAACTACTTGATATAAGGTAGATTGTTTTCTAAGAACAAACACGTTTTATATTGGTTACGGGTTAATTTGTGACATTAGACTCTGACAACATAAGCCCTTAAAGAAAATGTTAAAGTCAAATTAAAAATTGCATTTAGATACACATTCAGCTGGGACTGTAGCTCAGTGGTAGAATATGGTGAAATTTTATTTGTGCTGAAATGTGATTTTATTTGTATGTCAATAAATAAAGTTGCCTGGGGATCAGAGCTAATAGCAGAAGTCTGGCAGTGGTAGCACACACCCTTAATCCCAATCACATGACAGGCAGAGTCTGTGTGTTCAAGGACATAGCCAGTTTGGAGACACACGCCTTTAATCTCAATACCAACCATAGAAGACCTGGAGGTCTGTACAGACAGGCAGTGACGAGGAGGTCATGTGGTTGGGTTTACAACCAATGAGAAGGCAGAACAGAAAGTCAATAAAAAATACAGACACAGGAAGTAGGTCTCTTTCTCAGGGGAAGGATGGCAGCGGGTGGTAAGAAGATGGTCTTAGCTTTTGGCTACTGCTCTGTGATCTCTGGGCTTTTAACTCTGCATTTGGCTCTGTGTTTCTTATTTAATAAGACCATTTAGAATTACAGCTACAGTAGAATGCTTGCTCAGCATACCTAAGACCCCAGGTTCAACCCCCTGCACTGAAACAAAACAAAAAGATAAATAACAGTGACTCCTCAAGAGATACTTTTATCATGAAAAAAAAAAGAAAAAAGAAAAAAGAAAGGTATCTTTGGGAGCTGGGGTTGTGACCTGGTGGGCAGAGTGCTTGCCTAGCATGCAGGAGTCCTCAGTTCAGTCCCCAACACCACAGATACTGGGTGTACAGTGATAAATGCCGAGACAATCCCAGGACTGAGGGGTGGAGGCAGGAGGGTCAACACACTCAAGGCCATGCTCGATTACATGGTGAATTCCTGCCAGCCTGAGATACATAGACTGTCTTGAAACAATGACAAATACACAAACTAGACCAAACCAGTCCACATTTAGCTTACCTATTTCTTTCCCCAAGATCACACACTGTTTTGGTACTGGAGCTCCAAAGACCATTCCCCGAAGTTTGTCCATTGGAGGAGCTTTATTCTGAAGGCCCCCAAACTTTCCATTACTTCTGATACGATCTCCATCTCTAGTCAGTAATGTGGGACAGTGTGTGATTTTAACAACCTATTGAAGGTAAACAGAGGAAGAAACTGACTCCATGGTAATGCATGCCTTTGATTCCAGTACTCAGGAGGCAGAGGTACATAGGTCTCAATAAATTTGAGGCCAGCCTGGTCTACATAGTGAGTTCCAGGACAGTAGGGCTCTGTAGAGAGACAATGTCTCTAAAACAAATAAACAAAAACCCAATAAATAAGCAAGCACGTAAAGAAGCAAGTGACACACTGGGGTAGTGTCTTCACAAAAATAATAAGCTAATGGTGTCTAATAAATAAAAAATAAATAATAAATACACTGGGGGAAAGTCCACAGACAAGTAGAGAATCCGATTAGTTTTCAAATACTAGCTTAAACTACAATGGTCAGAAAGGGGTCAAGGATTAAATTCCCCCAATTAGTGAGAATAAAAATATCTCACTGGATGCGGCATTTCCTGATCTCTAAGAGTGTCTTCAGTAATTCCTCTTATAAACATTTAACCTCGCAAAATGATCACAAGTATGTACACTCAAACAGTCTTATGAAATACTAACATGTCTCAGTAAATTACATAAATTGCAGCACACCCACACAATGAAGTAGAATACATACATTAAAAAGTGATGGGGGCGGGGCTGGGGAGATGCAGCAGCGGGTAAGAACTTTTTACCATATGAGCATAACATCCACATAAAACAGCTAATGGGGTTTTACTCACAACCTCTGCTGCTGAGGTGGGAGGCTGTGGAAACAGGATAATCAATGGGGTTTGCTGATCAGCCAGCCTACCCCCTGGCCCCACCCCCCAAAAACAAGTTCCAGGTCCAATGAGACCCCGTCTCTAGAGAAAAGCTGAACAGTAATGGCAGCACTATATCTAATATCTTCCTCTGGCCTGTGCACTGGAATGTACACACCCCACCCTCAAGTGTGACTGAATTGCACTGTAATTTACCACATTACAAATATCTAACATTAAAGCTTAAGTAGTATTTGGATTATATAAATAAAATATTTACATAATTACATAGAATTTATAGAAGTAAAATTACATCTTAAAAAAAAGAAAATATAATTCCAGAGGCACTTCATATACGCCTTTCCAGAAAACTGGCAGTTTTATTTACTTTTGTCTCTATTAATTAATTAATTGAACATGGCATTAAAAAAAAAAAGCCTAAAATGCAACAAAATGACTAAAGTAATCACTTATTTCTGTTTTGTTTTGGTGTGTAGTTTTGCCATGCGACCAAACTGGTCTTAAGTTCACACTCCTTTGCTGAGGGCTAGTACTACAGACATATGCTATCATGCTTGGTTTAGTTGAAAAAAATCTTGTACTAATGAAGAATTTGCAGATTCAAAATTACTTGCTGTGATTGTTTAAAAGAAAATGTCCCCCAAAGGGAGTGGCACTATTAGGAGGTGTAGCGTTGTTGGAGTAGGTGTGGTCTTGTTGGAGGAAGTGTGTCACTGTGGGGGTGGGCTTTGAGGGCTCATATATGCTCAAGCCACTCCCAGTGTCAGAGACCATTTCCTGTTGCCTACAAGATGTAGGACTCTCAGCTACCTCTCAAGCATCATGCCTGCCTGCATGCTGCCATGTTCTGCCATGATGGTAATGGACTAAACCTCTGAACCATAAGCCAGCTCCAATTAAATGTTTTCCTTATAAGACTTGCAGTGGTCATGGTGTCTCTTCACAGCAATAGAAACCCTAACTAAGACAATTGGTTTTGTAAAAGAAATAATTACAATTTATTCTTGGTTTTTATTTGGATTTATATGCTTTCTAAAGGTGAAATATAAAAGGTAGAAACTGGAGTGGGGGGCTGTAGAGATGGCTAAGTTTTGTGAAGAGCACTGGCTGTTCTTCCACAGAATCCAGGTTCAATTCTCAGGACCCACATGGCAGCTCTAGTCCCACGGGATCTAATACCCCATTCTGGACTACTCTGGGATTGGGCATGAAAGTGGTGCACAGAGATACATGCAGGCAAAACATCCATCACACAAAACAGACAGACAATAATGGGGGCTGGGGAGATGGCTCAGTCAGCAAAGTATGGCTACAATAGAACTCAAGTTGGGGTTCCCAAGACTAGTCTAAGAGGCCAGGCACAGAGGCACACATCTGTAATGACAGCATGAGGATGGCAGAGGTGGGCTGTTGGGACTTGCTGGTCAGCAAATTTGGTCAACTGATGAGTTCTGAAACACCTGAGGAAGATACCTGTCAACATCTGTCCTCCATATATACATGCACACATGTGCACATACATAGAAATACCATCCAATTATCAATGCTCAGGCAGTTTTAAGGATTTAACATCATATTCAGTAACAAACACCTAGCTTATTATGCCCCTCTTAGAGGATTAACAATATGGGAGGGGACAGTTATAAGCTTCAGGTAGAAAGAACAATTGGGCTTTCTTTTGTAACAATTGGAAAATACCACAGTCTTTTTTTTATTCAATTTTCATGATCCTACCTCACTGTACTATTAGCAACAAACATACAGTCAGGAGCTCAAGTTCTAAGAGTGAACAAGTTGGCTGAACAAAAATGGAGATTACTTCTAACTGCTGGAGAGACAGAAAAGGAGTAAAATCAGTAACGAGTTGAAATGTTAGTATAAATACCACGAAAAATTTTAAAAAAGAAAAATAACAAAGCTACTGAAATTTAACAGTTACTAAGATATTGATAAATTATATATATAAATATAATAATACATTATAAATTATAAATGACTTAGTCAAATAAAATTTGGTAGAGCCAGGCAATGGTGGCACATGTCTTTATTCCCAGCACTTTGGAGCAGGGGGAGGCAGATCTCTGAGTTCGAGGCCAGCCTGGTCTACAAAGTGAATTCCAGGACAGCCAGGGCTACACAGAGAAACACTGTCTCAAAAAACAAACAAAAAACCCTAATTAAGACAAAAGCCTAGGACCCCCAAAAGATGTTTGTTAGGTAACAATTCAAAACACATCCAACTCCCTCCTCCAGAGATGTGAAGTGCTTTGTGAGCATAGCTGCCTACAAAGGTGCTACTAAGTGTGTTTTCTCAAAGTCATTAGGCTAAAGCCCATCATGCACTTGGCTCTATAATCTAGTGGTTCTTAACTTGTGAGTCATGATCCCCACTGGTCACATATCAGGTATTTACATTATGATTCAGAACAGTAGCAAAATTGCAGCTATGAAGAGGCAACTAAATAATTTTATGGTTGGGGTCCCCACAACCTGAGGAACTGTATGTTTTACAGAGCTGCAGAATTAGGAAGGTTGGGAGCCACTGCTTTTAACTTGATGATGTGGTCTTTAGATAAGAAACACTATTTTTGAGCTAGGTTTGTTTCACGGTACATCCTTGGCTGGCCTAGAACTCACTATGTTGCCCAAAAGATGAAAGAATAAAAAAATCTGGTACATACATAAGATGGCATGCTATTTAGCTCTTAAAAAAAAAAGGCCGGGCGGTGGTGGCGCACGCCTTTAATCCCAGCACTCGGGAGGCAGAGCCAGGTGGATCTTTGTGAGTTCGAGGCCAGCCTGGTCTACAGAGCGAGATCCAGGAAAGGTGCAAAGCTACACAGAGAAACCCTTTCTCGAAAAACCAAAAAAAAAAAAAAGGAAACCACAAAATTTGCAGAAAAATGAGTATGCTTAAAAAGAATGCAAAATATTAAGCAAGGTCATCCAATCAAAGAAAAACAAAACAAAACACTCACATGTTCTCCCTTATATGTGTATCCTTAGCCTACAATGTATAAACAAATGAACATATGGGTCTAAGAACAGCATGTATAAGGGAAAGAAAGGGTAATGTGCGTAAAAATGAAACTAATCGTGAAAATATAAAATCCAAAACTAAGCTCCAAAGCTTGGGAGCGCTGTTCTGTGAGTTCACTGAGATGCACAGACTTGAGTCTGGGCAAAGGCTTGCTTAAGTGGCTATGTTAATCTAGTTGTGTGATTTTTTTTTTAAATTTCCCAATTCTTTACAATAAAATGATTAAAAAAAAATAAATGAAGTACATACCTCTCTTCTATAATGATTGGCTGCATCTAGATTATCCAAAATAATGGTGTCTCCTAACAGCATACCAAAAACTAAAAACATCAAAATACATAGAATTAAATATTGATGAAAGTAGTATTTATAAGAATGTAATTTTTCATAGTTAACATTTTATAAATTTATATCACAAATGTAACAGTTGAACAAAATGAAGTCTTTTACCTGTTTCACAATGTTCAATATTGTCTGGGAATGTTAACAAATCTCGGGCAAAGACTGGATCTCCAAAAGGTTTAAAATGTAATTTACCATTTCGGTAATGAGGTAGAGGTCTAAATTAAAAAAACAAAACAACAAGAAAGTACTAAACAAAGCATACATAACTATTTAAATTCAAAAAATACACTAAGAAAAACAGAATGAATACATGTACATTATGTGACACATGTGACCCACCTACCCCAAATAATATTCCTAAACGACCATGTATTCTCTTTAGAAATGAAGATTTGCCATATAAAGGATCTGTTTCAGTGTCTCTCTTGAGAATCCAGGAAACAGCATGTGCTATGTACTACAGTCCTATTCTTACATGTTTCTCTCACTCTCTTATACTTGTGTTGAAATCTATGTGCACACCTTTAATCTCAGCACTTGGGAGCCAGAGACAGAAGGATTTATAGAAAGTTCCAGGACAGCCAGGGATACACAGAGAGACTCTATCTCAAACAAACAAAACAACAACAAAAAGAAGTGGAATAAGAAAAAGAAGTGAACTATATCTTCCCCAGAGGGAGTGTAGGGTTACTAAACAGAAATAGAGCCAACATTCTAGAGCAAACTTTAATCCTGCACATCAATTCATGCTTGCCTATATCAGGTTTTAATATTTTTATAATTTTAAGAATTTAATACATGCAATATATTTTTATCACATTCACCTCTTACCACTTCCTCTAACTCCTCCCAGATCCATCTCCCTGCCTACCTCCTCTTTTTTTTTTTTTTTTTTTTTTTTTGTTTTTCGAGACAGGGTTTCTCTGTGTAGCTTTGCGCCTTTCCTGGGACTCACTTGGTAGCCCAGGCTGGCCTCGAACTCACAGAGATCCGCCTGGCTCTGCCTCCCGAGTGCTGGGATTAAAGGCGTGCGCCACCACCGCCCGGCCTACCTCCTCTTTTTTAAATAATTCACCAAGTCTGATCTGTGCTGCCCATATACTCATGAGTGTGGGACTACCCACTGAGCATGGTCAACTTACCAGGGGCCAAACCCTTAAAGAAAACTGACTGTTCCTTCTCAGGTGCCATTAACAGTCAATAGGTCCTCAGCTAGGGGTGGATGCTTGTGAGCCCCTTCCTCCTCCATGCTAGAATGCTGACTGGCTTGATCTTGATCTTGTGTAGTTCTTGCGTATAAGCACAATGGTCCTCAGGTGTGTGTGTAGACCAGAGGAAAAGGTCGAGCGGCTTCCTCAATTATTCTTCATTTTATTTTTTGAGCAGATCTATTTATTGAACCTGGAACTCAATGATTTGGCTAGACTAGCTAACCAACAAACTACAGGGATCCTCCTGTCTCTGTCTCCTGAGCAATGGGATCATAGATGTGTGTGCCACACCTGGTTTCCAGGTGGGTGCTGGTGTTGGAACTCTGTTCTTTAGGATAGTGTGATGAGCATTTTATTGACTGAGCTATCATCTCTCCAGCATTTGCCCCACTGGGTCTTCAGGAATTACTAAGACAGAGGCGGCTTTCCTCAATGGAAAAGTTTTCTCATAAAAAGTATCACCTTTAGGGTTGGAGAGAGAACTCAATCAGTAAAGTACATGCAGTTTAAGTATGACAACCTTGGTGTGGCGCCATGAACTAATAATCCCAGTATTGTGGGGTGTGGCAACAGTTGGATCTCTGGAGCTCACTGGTTAGCCAATCTAGCAGAATCTGTGAGCCCCAAAGCCAGTGAAACTGTCTCACAAACAAAGTGAATGATTCCTGGTCCACCTCTGGCCTACATACATATACATGCACACACATGTGCATGTGTACTTGCATACACCTGAAAACACCAAGTATTACCCTTATCAACACAGTTCTTTTGATGTGTTGATTTCCTATGCTGTCTAAAATGAGTACCAATTTAACAGGAGTGTGGTAGGTAATGGCTTGTAATGGGTGTGAGTTAGGATGGGAAGGAAAAGTAGAAACTCAAAATAAAAGTCTGTTATGTCAATAAAATCACATCATTTAAATCCACAGTCTTACTGAGAAGGTAGTTTAACTTGTATTCAGCATGTGTGAGGCCCTAGGTTTGACCCCAAGCACTGCAAAACAACAAAGTAGACAATGAATATTACTTTCTTTTTTTTTTTTCCTAACCTTTTCCAATCTGGAAGAGTTTTCCTATAAATAGAATCAAGAGGCAACACCTGCTGACGACCTTGAGTTTCATCATAGATAGAGCGTGCAGCATCAGTGGTCAGGGTGACCACACAATCCATGTCACTTGCCAGATGCCAAGAGATAACCATTGCAGCTCGATCATCTTCAATTTGTGCGAGATGTGCGATCTGAAGCCATTTTAATAAAAACACACAGAAATTAAAAAACAAAAACAAAAAACATCGTTTTTGAAAGTCTTACCATTAGAGAACAACAACAAAGAAGAACCCCATCTGAAGCATGACTAAAGAAAACATCAGCCAAGTGTGCTGGCATCCACCGTAATCCCAGCAACTGGCAGGCTGAGACAGGAGGATTCCAAAGGTTAAGACTAATTCAAGCTACACAGAAAGAAAAACAAAACAAATACAAACATAAATAGAAAGAAAAACAAAGCTGTAGACATTTACACTGACTAGAATCCATTAAACTGTCTATTCTGTTAAAATTTTAGAAAAATTTTCTACATATTAACCAACAGTAAATTTGCAAAATAAGCAAATAATGACGCAAAATTTGTCAGCTAATTAAATATACACTTATTTCACATTTCAATGTCTATAATAGGGAAGATCTTGGTAATCACGAAGTACACTTAAAGATATGCAATACAAAGTTTCAAGATTCATTAAGCATATTATTTAAAATACCTTTCTAAGAATTGTTGCTTTATTAGGAATTAGAATAAATCATTTTCTTACTTACAAATACTTGCCTGTGGTCACAAGCATTCCTGCTTTAAGCCTGCTACTATTGGGATACTATGGCCACTTCTAAAACCTCTGCATTGTGTTGGTATAATTAGGCCTACCATTTATTCTCATAGAAACAAGGCTTTTATTTCACTACAGATACATCATAGTATCTACCCTAGTTTTCTAATTTACAAGGCATTAATGGGAAAAAAGTAAGAAAATAGACATGCTGCCTGGGGGAAGCTCAGTAGCAGAGTGCTGTCTAGTGCATGAACAGCCCCGATTCAGTCCTCAGAATTGGGTTCAGAGGGAGGACAGACATATTTTAAACAAAGTAAGGTAACAAGAATGTACTATTTCTTAAAAAGCTTAAATCACAAACCTTTCCCAAAACATCTCCACTGCGTTTAGTGTAGTTTGGAAGAGTACATGATCTTCTGGGCTTTTTTTTTAGTTCATTTTGTTCTGTTATCTTTTTTTCCAAAAGTGCTTCAATGTGAGGTATCTGTAATTAAAGAAAATTTATCTACAAGGTCAATTGTTTTTTATAACAGGCAGCCCAGGATAGAGGAAAAACCAGTAATTTGGAGTACTTGAGAAAGTCTTTTTTTTTTTTTTTTTCTTTTCTTTGTGTGTGTGTGTGTGTTTGGGTGTTTGAGACGGGGTTTCTCTGTGTATCTCTGGCTGTCCTGAAATTCGCTCTACAGGCCAGGCTGGCCTCAAACTCACAGAGATCTGCCTGCTTCTGCTTCCCAAGTGCTAGGATTAAAGGTGTGAGTCACCACTGCCCAGCTAAAAAGTTGTTAAAATAGGCACTATTTTATAAGCAACAAAACTATAGTTAATAGTGATGGAAAACTCCTATCATACGCCCATTAAATATTTATCAGGGATACTGGGTCACAAACTGAAGACCATGTCATGGTAGGAAAGTACTCGATCACTAAGCTATCCTCTCAAGGATAGAAAGTTTTTTTTGAGGAGGAAAAGGGGCAATGTTGGCATTTATGTTAGACTCTTATACATCCTAACCTCACACTCACACCTAGCTGTCCATTCAATGATGTTCTATAATCTTAACTATGAAATATACTGCCTAGCCAGATCTAGTGGTTTCCACATGTAACCCCAGGATTCACAAGATTGGGGGAGAAAGAATTTGAACCTAGTCTGAACCACATAGAAAGACTGACTAGCAAAAAGCAAAAAAAAAAAAAAAAAAAAAAGATAAAAATAAACAGACTATGTAGTTGTCTTCTCTCTGAAACTGAATCACACACAGAAGACAATGAGCTAAGAAGTCCTCTATACTATTTTGCATTACCTAGTAACACTGTGGGGCTGAAGAGATGCCTCAGCAGTTAAGAGCATTTACTATTCCTACAGAGGATTGGGGTTCAATTTACAGAACCCATATGGTGGCTCACAACCAGTTCAAGGCCCCAGTTCCAGTTCCAGGTGATCCAGTCTACATGCAGGCAAAACACTCATATGCATGAAATAATCAATCAATCAATCAAACATATGGAGTGTGTGTATTATGTATATGCACCATGATACACATGTAGAGGTTAGAGGACAAATGTTCGCTCCCAAGTCTTAAGTCTGATTCGCCAAATCCACATGAAGATGGAAGGAGAGAACAAATTCCACAAAGCTGTCCTCTAACTTCCATGTGTAAAACATGGTACAAGTACGGACTGCACAAGCATGACAGATGTATGCACAACACACACACACACACACACACACACACACACCATAAAGTTAAAGACAACAGTGTCTATAGAATTCCTAACAAAACAAGTAGTTGCACACACACGCCATAAAGTTAAAGACAACAGTGTCTACAGAATTCCTAACAAAACAAGTAGTTAAATTTAATGAAAAAATTTAATGTATACTTGGAAGTTTTACCTGTTGTGTTGTAGGAATATCAATATTGTGTGATTTTAGTTCATTTCTCAGCTGGACCTCTTTTAATTTTGCTTCTTCAACTTGGCCTAAAATTTAAAAGAAAAAGAAAAATTTTTTTTTTTAAAAAGATTTTATTTAATTTTATTTTATGTACATTGGTGTTTCGTCCACACTCATGTCTTTGTGAGTGTCAGATTCCCTGAAACTATAGTTACAGAGAGTTGTGAGCGGGCATGTGGGAGCTGGGAATTGAAACCAGGTCATTTGGAAGAGCAGCCAGTGAGTGCTCTTAACTGCTAAGCCATTGGTCCAGTCTCTCTCTCTCTCTCTCTCTCTCTCTCTCTCTCTCTCTCTCTCTCTCTCTCTCTCTCTCTCTCTCTCTCTTCCCCACCCCCCTCTCTTAATTAAATTAGTCCTTAAAATATAGCTTTAAAAAAAAAAGTTTACAACTACATTTTCCTTTTAAAGTTTAATATTAAAATGAAAACTGACAACTGATCACTGCCAAGTTAAGCTATAAATCTCAAGATTCAATGATACATAAAGAGAAAGAAAATTAATGCATTGGGAGATACTATGGTATCATACTGCAAACTCCTATGACTTTGGGTGTTATTTAATCTTGATCCCACACATGGATACATGAGCTACATAACCCAAGATGTGCCTTCGGAGTCAATTTAAGAATCTATAAACACTCTATACAAAGGACACAAGTGGTTCTGAGCACTGGGTTCAATTCCCAGCACTCACATGGCAGCTCACAACTGCCTGGAACCCCAGTTCCACAGGATCTATACACCTTCTTCTGCCCTCTGCGGGCACGAGGCACAGACATATACGGAGGCAAAACACCTATACATGTAAAAATAAAAACCTTTGGCCAGGTAGGTGGTGGCGCAGGTCTTTAATCCCAGCACTTGGGAGGCCGAGTCAGGCAGATCTCTATGAGTTTTAAGGCCAGCCTGCTCTACAAAGTGAGTTCCAGGACTTCCTGGGCTACATAGAGAAACCCTGTCTCGGCAAGGGGGGTGGGTATAAAACAAAACAAAACAAAAAGTATAAAACTAACACAAGTTAAAACCCACAGTAAAAACATCTGACAAATGAAAAACAGGTAACAGTGCACAATTCAAAAAATGGCTTATTATATAAAAATCATTGTAAAAGACAGCAAACATTTTCTGGACTAACTCATGAATAAATTCAATATTTCATTTTCAGTGCTTGTGAACCCATGATTAAAACTAAAAGTTAAATTACTTATCATTCCTCCAGTGACACCTTTTGCCAGAAGCTAGAGCTAGATAAGTTAGTTATCAATGTTGTCAAAAAAGCCTTAAATTTTCCACAGGTCCGTCCACATTTCTAGAGGAAAACTTCCAATTTTTATAATCTGTAAGCCTGCCACAAGCTTAATTAAAACAAGGACACTTCGTGTTAAAAACTGCCAAGTGGAGCCGGGCGGTGGTGGCGCACGCCTTTAATCCCAGCACTCGGGAGGCAGAGCCAGGCGGATCTCTGTGAGTTCGAGGCCAGCCTGGTCTCCAAAGCGAGTTCCAGGAAAGGCGCAAAGCTACACAGAGAAACCCTGTCTCGAAAAACCAAAAAAAACCCAAAAAAACAAAACAAAAACAAAACAAAACAAAAAAAAAAACTGCCAAGTGACAATGAACCAGCTGTCCTTACCACCCTTCTGTAGTACTTACCATTTTACTTCTGTTTGAAGGAAAGACAAATGGTCTCTACCCCCGCCTCACCTGCTCAAAGCCTAATGTTTCATTATCTTTGAATACAGGGTGACTTACATTTCATTTCATCAACAAGCTGCTTGTTGGCATCAAAGAGACTTCTATACATAATGATGGACTTCGATAACTGGTCCTTTTCCTTCGTAAGTGCTGCCATTTGTTGCTGCTTTTTAACATCTAAGGAAAAAATTTCAGATAATTTAAACAGCATAGAAACTGACTTTACCAATGTCATATGCCATAATATTATGCATATGGAAAGCAAAACAAGGTTATCTGAAGAACCATTAACAACAGAGTTTAATAACCTATTTCCCTAAGACTTACCATCATAAAACATAAATGGCAGGCTATAAGGCTCTAATGTTCTTGATAAAGTTGACAGCCGAGGCTCAAAGATAATAAAATATTCAGTGCTATCCCTTCCAGGACTATTTTCTGCCAGCACTAGAGTCTGTAAGGGAAAAGGGAATGAGAAAAACAAGATTTAAAAAAGGAGACATTCCAATGTTACATATGTTGTCATGTGGCTACCAAACAAGCAGGAAAATCTGAACATGAACAACACTGGCTGATTCTTCAGATTTACCAAACCATCAACAACAACACCCAAGACATAAACATTTTTTACCACTGATATTACTGGAGAGCCAAATGATGTAATGAGTACAACTAAGCAAAAAAATCACATGTAACAGGAAATTCTAAGAAAAAGCTCTATTTCCCATCACTCTGTCTATATCAGTGGCCACTTCTATCTTGACCTGCAGAATTATTTTCATCCAAACCTTTAGGCTGAAGCAGGGTAAAATAGTTAATGGAGTGACAGATATAAAAACAATCACAAAGAAATACTCAAAGCACAAAGCTGAGTTTAGGTTACAGTGGTTACCATGGGAGACCAGTCCCAGGTGACAGAACAAGAGGCCCCTGAAAATGCTTCAAGACTTGTTTTTACACTTTTCTATTTCTTCTTCAATTCACAAAAAGTATATCTGAGCTTAAGATCAAAACATATAATTAGCGACTGATGCAACTATAAACATTTTAATTCAACTGTATTTTCAGTTCTGTAGAAAAAGACCTTAAGTTCTTTGTTCTTCAGAATATACTACAATTTTTAAAAAAACCCTAAACTGATAGAATACTATAGAGCATAAAACATAAAATTATAAACAACACTTAGAATTCTTTTTCTTAAAAATTAGAGAACATTAAGTTATGAATAAGTCAATTCTCAGTTCCACTCAGATTTTAAAACTATTAGCAATATATATACAGGAATGTAAGTACATATAAAAATAGTTTCTAAAAGTAACATAAACCTTAACTTGTCTGCTTAAACTTGATTTGTTAATAGCAATTCATAAAATGTTACTGATGTAAAATGTTTATGAATAATACAGATAAACCATACTATAGCACTCAGTCTTTGGGTGGTAAACACTTGGCTTGAAATTTTTAACAATTACTAGGAAATAGGAAGAAAGTATATCACTGATTGTTTCCTTGCAAATTTGTTTTCTAGGGTAAGAGATATAGCTAGTTAAAAATTTATTTTACTAGATATCAAATATTCCTTAAAAAGGGGAAAGAGGCTGTATCAGATAGTTTACCTTTTCATTAGCAATGTATAAAAACACCAATCCCCCTGGTGAGGGTGAGCATTTCACTCTATTTTTGCTTTAACTAGCTTCTTGAGCATTACCAAGATCATCTTTTTTTGTTTTTAATGGCCATTTATTCTAAATTATTCATTTTCTTTACTCATTTATTTTTATCCTAGAATGCCTTTTAAAATAGATTTTGCAGTTTGTCAGGTTTCAAAAACATGTTCAATAAATGAATCTAACACATGTATAGCCACATATAGGATAAAACACTTTTATTAATTAATCTAACACATGTATAGCCATATATAGGATAAAACACTTTTATTAATTAATCTAACACATGTATAGCCATATATAGGATAAAACACTTTTATCAACCATTACACTTTTTCTATTATAGAATTAGTTAGTGAAGTATTTTGATACCCATGATCTAGTGCCAAAAATTATCAACATACTGCTACTTTTTAATTCTGTTTTTATCAACACAATGTTACTTCTTTTAACTGAACTAAAGGATGGAGACATAATGTTCAATTCCTAGCACCCAGCCACCAAAATAAGTCTGAAACAAATATAAACTAACAGTCTTCCTCTCATCCACTTAGCACTGGACATGTGGAAGCCAAGGAAAACAAGACTTTTCTATTCATTCAGAGGAACAGGAAGGACCTCTGGTGGCGAGGGAAAATCCAGACACATGAAGTTTAGATTTTTTTTTTTTTTTTTTTTTTTTTTTTTTGGTTTTTCGAGACAGGGTTTCTCTGTGTAGCTTTGCGCCTTTCCTGGAACTCACTTGGTAGCCCAGGCTGGCCTCGAACTCACAGAGATCCGCCTGGCTCTGCCTCCCGAGTGCTGGGATTAAAGGCGTGCGCCACCACCGCCCGGCGAAGTTTAGATTTTAAATGCAGCTTTGGGAAATAGCTAAGTCTCTGTCTTAACCAGGCAGAACAATTTCAAATGCGCATGGGGGAGGAAGAGGGAGGCACAAGGAAAATGAGGCTTGGTGTGCTCTTCCAACTCCAGCTCACTCTGCATGTTAAACAAGCTTACCTTCTTTAAAAAAAAAAAAAAAAAAAAAAAAGTGTGTGTGACTTTCCTAACTTAATTTTATTACGGTGCAGGAGAAATGCACCTATTCTCCTTTATAACAAGAATAACTATGAAGAGCTGACAACAGTGACAACAGACCCTGGTCCGCAGTAGACAGAGATGAAAAGAAGCGGCATGGTACAAAACAGACTGAGAACAGCAGTCACTGTCCAGGCCTCCTACACGGTGATGCCAACTCTGTAGATTTCCATATTACAAGTGCAGATCTTTACATAAAAAATATACACTTTTAAATGTTAGTAACATTTCAATTAATGAAAATGTTTTGGTCAGTCACTGCCTAACAGACCAACAAGTCTTTAGGATAGATACAGCTGGAAGACTCCCAATTTACAAGCCTAAAGTACTGAAACAATTAAATATTTGAAATGGGTTATATACAAGGGTAGGCAACAAAAAATAAAAGGTACTATTGGCACTTATTGGTATACACTGAACTACTTAATAAAAACCCTAAAAAAATTAATGAATTGGAAAAAGGATCAAAATAAAAGATTTTTTTGTCTGTTTAAAGATTTAAGAAAAGCCAGGCGGTGGTGGCGCATGCCTTTAATCCCAGCACTCGGGAGGCAGAGCCAGGTGGATCTCTGTGAGTTCGAGGCCAGCCTGGTCTACAGCTCGAGATCCAGGAAAAGCACAAAGCTACACAGAGAAACCCTGTCTCGAAAAACCAAAAAAAAAAAAAAAAAAAAAAAAAGATTTAAGAAAAAATTTAAAATGATTTTTGATTATATGTAGGTAGGTGTGTGTGCCTGCATGTGGGTATGTGCACTTGAGTGCAGATGCCTACAGAGGATAGAGGCACTGGATCCTTTGGAGCTAGAGTTTAGGTATTGTGACCTGGGAACATAACTCCAGTCCTCTGGGAGACCAGTAAGCACTCTTAACTGCTGGGCCATCTCTCCATCCCTAAATCAAAGATTAAAAAAAAAAAAAGAAAAAAGAAAAGAAACAGATATAAAAAAAATAATACTGGAGCATTGTGATTGTATGGGCCACCAACACACACACACACACACACACACACACACACACACACACCTAGAAATACTAAAAACTAACACTGTCCAATATTTAAAAAAGAATATTGCTGGGAACCAAGGCCAGGGCCTTGTACTTGAGTACTCTAACAAAGAGCTACAACCCCAGGCATTCACAGCCCACTTTAATTTTGATAAAGAATGTCAATACATTGCTCGAGGAAGGCCTTAACCTCAGTCTGTATCACAAGCAAACCTAACCTTCCTGCTTCAGCAGCCTGACCTCTGCCAGGGTTACAAGCCTACATCACCATGTCCACAAAAATAAATTGTAAATGTGATTAGAATTTTAAAAGAACTTTTCATATCCAATGTTGCAAGTAAGAAGTACTTGGTGTGGTGGCACATTCTTGTAATCCCAGTACTCAGCAGGAAGACATGAAGTTAAGGTCATCCTGGAAAACACTCCTTCCCTGCCCCCCATAGTACATATAGTTTTGGTAGAAATCTAAATAAAAAATACTTGCAATCACAATAAAATATTTAAAACGTGTATTATTTTATGGCCAGTCACTTTAAATCAATAAATAAATCAGTATCTATTTATCTGTCTACCTACCAACCAACCATTCTAAATCAACACATAGAAGAAAGTTGATAGAAACATTTCTCATAAGAAAATAAACCTTGGAAAGAAAATAAATTTGTACCTAGGACTGATGAAAATACGTGTAGTCACTTCATTAATGACATAGGCTTTTATTTAACAAAGGAGAAATATATCAAAAATAAGCTAAACAAGATAGAAGATTATTGCAAAAGCTTGGTCCTATTATATTAGGAAAATTCAGTACCCTCAAAAAATTAATATCCTCCATCACATACTGAAAGCACTACACCACACTAATGTGCATAATGTAACTAGATGATTTTGCACTATAGGGCCAATCACTGTTATTTCTGTAGGTTAACAATATAACAATTACTTATAGAGGTTTTTTTTTTTTTAAAAATCTTTATTAATTAATTAATTAGTTAGTTAGTTAGTTTGTTTATTATATGTGGTGTTCTGCCTGTGTATATGTCTGCAGGCCACAAGAGAGCACCATATCTCATTACAGATGGTTGTAAGCCACCATGTGGTTGCTGGGAATTGAACTCAGGACCTCTGGAAGAGCAGCCAGTGCTCCTAACCTCTCAGCCATCTCTCCAGCCCCTTATAGAGGTTTTTTTTTATATTGCATTTTTAAAGATAGAAAACAAACTATTTCATTTTAGAAAAATAACAATGATAGGCTAGTAATTTATTAATTTTTTTTTTTTTTTTTTTTTTTTCGAGACAGGGTTTCTCTGTGTAGCTTTGCGCCTTTCCTGGAACTCACTTGGTAGTCCAGGCTGGCCTCGAACTCACAGAGATCCGCCTGGCTCTGCCTCCCGAGTGCTGGGATTAAAGGCGTGCGCCACCACCGCCCGGCTAATTTATTAAATTTTTTTTTTTTTTTTTAAGATTTATTTATTTATTATGTGTACAACATGTATGACTGTAGGCCAGAAGAGGGCACCAGATCTCATTTCAGATGGTTGTGAGCCACCATGTGGTTGCTAGGAATTGAACTCAGGACCTCTGGAAGAGCAGTCAGTGCTCTTAACCTCTGAGCCATCTCTCCAGCCCCCAATTTATTAAATTTTTATCTCACCTTTATTCTATTGTTTCTGTCTGTATAATAGTAGTACTTTACAACATAATACAAATATTATATTGTCACTAAGGTTGAAAAATCAGCACAATAAGAGAAAGCTATCTGTCACCCTACATGGAAGAAGATCTGAGTAATGATGGTTCTGGGTCCAATTTGTAATAGCAAAATCACAAATATCTCACTGATTTTTAGATTTACTGCACCAAACATAAAACATGAGGACATCTTCCTTGGTATATATACAAAATACAGGTGGTATGGATGTTGGAAAAGATCTAAGAAACTTACTGTGATTTCAGCAGAACCATTCACAAAGGGAAATTCAAGTGTCCTAACTTTCCCGATGAAGAGTGGAGTATCAGTGTCCTCCTCATTAAAACCTTTAATGGTAGCTACTACAGTGCCAACCAAATTCCTTCCAGTATGATTACCATAATTATCCTTAAAATACACAATGAAAAATAACTAATTAGAAGACAGACAACTTAGAGAAGAGCATGTATAAATCAGAAACAAGACATATTCTCTATTCATTGATAACTCAATACAAAAAATGTTTATAAATATTTAACCTTTTATTCAAGGTTTTCTTGTAGGTTTAAACTAAATTATTGATATTACTCTATAATAGCCATTCTGAACCTGAATATAAAAGCCAATTACTCTCGTTAAACTCTGTAGTTGTTTGAAGAAGACATAGACATTACCGTAATACTGAGATGTAGGTCTTTGACCAAGGTCCTGCTGGCAATTAAGCGAACATTAGAAACAGCTGGAGTAGCTGGTTGGATGTCAGGAACCAACTTCATAGGTTCATTTGGCAGAACATCAATTATAACCTTAAAAACAAAAGCAACATTCATATTAACAATGCATTCTTAGGAATACTATTTCAGAGGAAGAGAAAAGGACAATATATATTAAATAAAAAGTTATCCTGAAAAATTCCATTAATTTTTTAAAAATAAGTTTATTTTATCCTAATTATTCTGAAAAAAAATCTTATTATAAAAATCCTTGCTTAACCAGTTTCACTTGCAATGGTTTCAGTTATCTGTCATCAACCATTGCTCTGAAAATATTAAATGGAAAATTTTAGAAATAATTATTTTATAAGATATCATAGCTTACTTTGGTATATTATTAATAATTTGATTTTATTATTGTTGCTAATCTCTCAGTGTGTCTACTTTAGCAAACTTGATCATAAGAAAGCATAAACGGGAGAAAACTGAGTTTAGTAGCTTGTGGTTTCAGAGACACACTGGGGTCTTGAAATGCCTCCCCTGAATAGGGAAGTGACTTTTGCATTTATATTTTGCGTCCAATAATTAATTCACTTTAAAACCAAATACTTCATTTATAAAGTGAGTAAATACCATGGTACATAAAAAATAAAGAATACAAACCTGTTCGCTGTTGAGCATATTTGTTTTATCGATCATAAAATCAAACTGGATACAGTATGTCCCAACTTTGTTAGGGATTGTTTTTTCCCTAAAAATAAAGAGGTAAGAACAATAATTTTTTAACAAAGAGTAAATGAGTTCAAAGTACTAACATTTGTTTCCTTTCATAACAAGCAAATGAATAAGAGAATTTCTAATACTGTACATGCTTTCATTCACTTAATATTTATTTTAGGTTTAATTATTATACCTATATGAGTGTTTTCCATCATGTTTGTATATACACCGTGTGTGCCAGAAGAAGTCAATAAAGTGTCAGATCCCCTGGACCCTGGGATCTGGAGTTACAGATGGTTGAGGGCTAGGAACCGAACTCATGTCCTCCAGAAGAGCAACAAGCACTCTCAACTGCTGGGTCATCACACCAAGCCAGTATTTCCTGTACACATGCTAAATCCTAGGACCTCTTACCTCTGCATTTGTTTACAAGATCCAGAACAAAGGTTCTAGACATAGTGAAAGTAAAAATAACAGGAATATAAAGATAGGAGAGAGGGCTGGAGAGGTGGCTCAGTGGTTAAGAGCACTGACTGCTCTTCCAGAGGACCCCAGTTCAATTCCCAGCATCTACATGGCAGCTAACAGCTGTCTGTAACTCCATCTGACCTCCTCATACAGACATATATGCAGGCAAAATACCAATGTACATAAAATGAGAATAAATAAATTATTAAAAAAAGATATGAGAGTAAACACAAAAACCATGATGGATTATGTGTCCTTTGGATTTTGCTTCATTTCTACATTATCAATTCCCAACTAACAGTTTTATAATTTCAAAGTTATATGCCACCTTACTAACCTTCCATGTGACTTTCTTTTCAGGCAGTATTTTTAATGCCTAACTTTATATATTCAATCCACTTATTGTGACTTATTATCAATAAGAAATTCAGTGCCTGTTTAGATATAGTCTATTTGAACCATATTCAACTGTAACGAAAATAGGGAAGTTATAGTAAAAATCAAACAGCATTGCCAACAAAAGGCCAAAAACCAAAACCAACCAACAAACAAAACCAAAAACCCTCCAAAGGGCCAAAAAACCCAAACCAAAACCAAAAAATGAAAACCAAAAACTTTCCCTGAAGAAAACAGCTATGTCAGCAAGTTACTTACAGATGTTTACAAGCTAACAGCTAAAAGGATAAAATAGGATGTGTGGTGGTATTGTGTTCCCCAAAATATTGTGTACCCTAATAAACTTATCTGGGGTCAGAGAACAGAAAAGCCACTAGATACTTAGGATAGGCAGTGGTAGCACACGCCTTTAATCCTAGCATTCCAGAGGCAGAAATCCATGTGTTCAAGGATACAGCCAAGCATGGTGACTCATGCCTTTAATCCCAGAAAGTGAGCCTTTAATCCCAGGGAGTGGTGGTAGAAAGCAGAAAGGTATATAAGGCGTGAGGACCAGAAACTAGAAGCTTTTAGCTGGTTAAGCTTCAGGCTTTCAAGCAGCAGTTCAGCTGAGAGCCATTGGGATGAGAACACAGAAGCTTCCAGTCTGAGGAAACAGGACCAGCTGAGAAGTTGGCCAGGTGAGGAGGTTAGCTGTGGCTTGTTCTGTCTCTCTGATCTTCCAGTGTTCACCCCAATACCTGGTCCGGGTTCGATCTTATTAATAAGAACTTTAAGATCCATGCTACAAGGATGGGATTCTTAAGCGCTGAGTTTCACTCTTAAGACTGCATTCCTCCTGGGAGCCAGTTCTAGAGCACAGGTAAACCTAAGGCAGATGGATTCCCAAGGGATGTACAACCCAGCTTGAAATCCTTTTCAACCCTGACAAGAGAAGCAAATGTAAACCTTCTCTGGGCAAAGACTGTTATTCTTAACAGACTACCATCTCCATAGATATTAATGTCTAAAAATTAAACAAAATAACAAAAAAAAAACCCTAAAAATAATCCGAGTACATGAGAAACAAAGGAACTAGATTGAAAATGAACAAAAACCAAAGACACCCAAGGAACCTAAGGGAACTCTAGACAGAGTTCTGCTTTTCATGCTGAAAACAGAAAAAAGATTTAAAAAACTGACACAGTAGACCTTTAAAAATGACTAAATACACAGAAGAGGTGACACACACCTGTAATCCTAGCCTGACAGAGAATGAACAAGAACTGGAGGCCAGAGTCAGGCAGTGGTGGCCCATGCCTTTAATCCCAGCACTTGGGAGTAAGAGGTAGGCGGATCTCTGAGTTGAGTCTAGCCTGGTCTACAGAGAAACCCTGTCTCAAAAAGCAATAAACAAACAAATAAAATAAATAGAAACACACACACACACACACACACACACACACACACACACACACACACACACAAACAGAGGAAATGTCAGTTGACCATGACTGTAGTCCCAGCGACTGAGGGGGTGGAGACAGGTGGATCACTTGAGTCAAGAAGCTTGAGCCCAACCTGGGCAAAATAGACCTTTCAAATATCAAGCGCTGAAGAGTGAAATTTAAGTACTAGAACTAAAAATGCTGATCAGAAATTGTTAATCCAAAGACAGTCTTCACAGCAAATTAAGCTCTACCAGAGAATTAGCTAACTGAAAAGAGCTGAAAGTGCTGGGCGTAGTGGCATGTACCTTTAGTTCCAGCACTCAAGAGGGCAGAGGCAGGCGGATCTCTGTAAATTCCAGGACAGGTCTACAAAGCAAGTTCCAGGACAGCCAGGGCCACACAGCGAAACCTGTTTCAAAAAAAACCAAACAAAAACAAAACAAAAAAAAACAAACACCAAAAACCAGAAAACAAACCAAACACCTAGAAGTATGGAGCCAACATTAGAGGAGAGACAAGAATGGCAGACAGATAAAAGAAGGCACTCTATGTGAGGAATGCCCACAAAGCTGGGCCCAGGCTCCATGTCTCCAAGGGAAGACTCTGGAGGCTGAGGCCAATCTGGGTAACACAGACTGTTACATTCCAATCAACTGCCAGAACAGAAACTAGTTACTGAAATATCCTTCAAGTATGAAGGTAAGTAAAGACATAGACTATTAAAAATGACAAGATAATGTATCACCACTAGAAATATCATCAGAACTTTCTACTGTCAAAGAGTTGAGTTCAAGATGAACAGAAGATACCTGGGCATAGTGGCTCACACCTGTAATCTCAGCACTTGAGAGGTGGAAACAGGAGGTTTGCTCTGAGGATAAGGCCAGCTCAGTCTCCATAGTTTCCGTTAACAACTGTCTTCCCGATAAAAAGATACATTCATGGTGCTACAATTTTTAACTGACAAAATCATTTATATAGTTACAATGTAAAACATTATAAAAAAGATTAATAGGAAAGATAAATCTAAATGGTCATTGCTGGTATACAAATTAATAGTAACAGTGCCTTAAATGCACAACAAAAAGGAATGTAAACTGGAAGAAGAAAATTATAATACATATCCTGGAATCTGCATTTTTCAGGAAGACAGAAAATACGAACACTATACACATTAGAATAGGAAGCATGTATATTGTAATCTCTTAGGAAATCACTCAGAGAAGAACGAGAATCTGTAACTACAAACTCACATGTATGAGTTTTTGTTTGTTTTTTAAGACAGAGACTCACTGTGTAGCCCTGACAAGTCTGGGAACTCACTATGTAGCACAGGCTGTCCCTGAACTCACTAAGATCTGCCTTGCCTCTACCTCCCAACAGCTGGGATTAAAAGCAAGTATCACACCTGGTTTTATAACTACTAACAGAATGACAATTACAGACAACACATCAAAGTGATAAAGCAAGAAATGAGAAAGGAGCAAAAAACAGTAGGATTGGGCCAGCGAGATGGCTTAGCGGGTAAAGATGCTTCTATGAGGGCTAAAGGCTGAGACAAAGAAGTAAAAATATGAAAACATTAGTGAAAAGAAGATGTCCCCTTCTGTTGAAGTTTTGAGTAAGGGGCTTTCTGCAGAATTTACCATGAACTTAAATGACTGTTGTGGGCTGCACTCTGAGGAAGCTCCAGATTACATGTCTGAGGCAGCCATTCCACATCTTTTTCAGGACCCTGAACATCAATACGACTACACTTTTTGATTGGACCCTGTTAAAGCACAGCCGGCAGCCTCTTCCAGTGAGGAGGGTGGGCAGGCCCAGCTCCCACTCCCACGAGTTTCTAGGCATGAACTGGGGAAGAGAAGCAGCAGAGCAGACGACTGAAGCATTTGTTTCTCCCCAAACCAGACATTTTAGTTCATATGCACTAGCCAGTGGTTGTCAACAACCATTTACTTGGTGTAAAGAACTGAATGTCAGTGTAAACTGGCCCTGGGCAGCATTGCTGATGCTGGCCCCGAGCTGTAGCCTCTGTAATTGTGAATATTAAAATGAAGTAGTGAAACATGGTGTCTGGCTTTCTATTGCATTTTTTTTTTCAAGTGGAAAAGTTAACTAAATGGTTGACACACGAATTGTGTATATGCCAATTTTTTGTTAAAACCTTTTATTTTGAACTATACTCCTTTGAGATCTCATTTCAGAAGAACGACATGAACAGTCTTTAGTCACATTTGTGATGGCTGTAATAAATGTTCAATAAATGTAATAAATAGGGTTTTTCACGCTGGAGTTTGCAAGTTGTTAACTTAAAACATTCTTTAAGAAGCTGGCTTCTTGCTTGAAAGCCAGATGATATGGTAGCAACCAAAGATTCTAGTGTTTGAGTATTTCAAAGACTCTAAGCCGGGCGGTGGTGGCGCACGCCTTTAATCCCAGCACTCGGGAGGCAGAGCCAGGCGGATCTCTGTGAGTTCGAGGCCAGCCTGGACTACCAAGTGAGTTCCTGGAAAGGCGCAAAGCTACACAGAGAAACCCTGTCTCGAAAAACCAAAAAAAAAAAAAAAAAAAAAAAAAAGACTCTACCTGTTTACCTGTGCTAGAAATAACAGCATCTAAAGTGAAGGCTTAAGAAAAAAACATAGCGACTACTAGATTATCCTTAGGACTCTGCAATAACTTTATAATGTTCTTGTTACTAGAAAAGCATATTTGTCACAGAAATTTAGTTATTGTCTTACAACTGAACGTGTGTTACTTATATAAATGCAACCACTGAAAGCATCTACATGAAATGGGAGCTTCTTGCCTTTTATTTACAAGTTCATTAAAAACTAAAAACTGTTTCTGGAAAAAAGAAAAAATGATACTATGTAAACCTGGCAACCAGAGAATCAACTCTACAAATTGACACACAAAACTAAAACAGCATAGGATCAAATAAAAAAAAAAAAAATCAAGGGACTGGAAAGATGGCTCAGTGGTTAACAGCACTTGTTCCTGCAGAGGGCCTGTGTTCAATCCAGTAACCATACAGTGGCTCACAACCATCAATCTGTAACTCCAGTGCAGGGGATCCCATGCTTTCTTCTGACCCACAGGCACCAGGTACACACGTGGTGCACATACATATGAGTAAAACACTCATACACATAATTTTAAAAAAATACATTTTGGCATAAAATGTCATATTTAAAAAAATTAAAAATCAGCAATGTAGTACATATTAAATTAAGTGCACTGGTTATATGAGATCTAAACTTTTCAATCAGAGGATAAATTACCAAAAACCGAAACAACAACAACACCTCAAACCCCAAACCACCACCTATATGCCACTATAAAAGGTATAATTAAGAAAATGTCATAAGGGGTGGGCTTTGGACCACAGTGGAATTAAGAAACAACAAAAGCCAGGCCTGTGGGCCCCAGGTACCACGCATCCACAGGCACATCACAGCCCAGAAGGCAAGGCACAATTCAGGCAGACAAGCTTGAGGGGCTCTGGGCACTAAGTGCAGCCACTCAATGGGGAGGGTTTTCAGGCAGGGTTTAAATGGACAGGGCTTCAGAGCCTCTGGTACCCAGTAGCAGTGGACTGGAGAAGCAGCGAGGGAATGAGGCAGGACTTTAGAGCACCTAGGTATTCAGAACTGAACTTCAGGGTAACACAGCAGAGGGTATGTAGAGGAGGGTGAGCCAGAATTTGGGTATATACAGGCCTGTGAGGCTCCAGGTGTTCAGCAGTGGTTGAGCATACAGGAACCAAATCCCAGGGTGAGGAAAAGTTTGGGCACTCTGAGGCCCATGGAGCCCCATCTAACAAACAGCAAAGGGTGTGCTAACCTAAAGTCTCAGGGTGACACAGGTTGGGACAGACAGGCCAGGAGAGGCAGAGCCCCATGCTGTAAGCCAGGGCGTGGATATGTTGGGGTAGACTCACAAGGCACCCCAGACCCTCAGAAGTAGAAGGCAGACCCAAAGAGGTTCAAATGAGAAGGAGTGCAGGGTGAAACACAGCATTCTGATAGCATACAAGGAAAACACAGGGTTAATCTGATCGACCTATTGAATCTAACAGTTCTCCATTTTCTGAACAGACTGAAAGGAAGGAGAAGTCCAGGAGGGACAGAAACCACAGCATCTCATGGGGTCAGAAAGCTAGACTAACCTCCACTGAAAAAAGAAAGGTGACTCGGACAACAAAATCCAAACTCAGCCAACTCCAGATGTGCAAGTCCCAGGGAAAAAACAAAAGTAACACAAAACACCAAGACAACATGCATTCTCTAAAAATGACCAATTCCATAGTAAGTGGTCTGAATGAGAGTGATGTAGAAGAAATTCCACACAAAGGATTCAAGGGAATAATTATAACTCTGTTCAAATAGTTAAAAGAGGACTTAAATGTATTCCAGAAGACCACAAACAAACAGCTGAATGAAATAAGGAACTCAATTCAAAACACAATTAAAAACAAACTAAAATGATGCTGGAAATGAAAAACTCAGTAAGTCATACAAAAAGTCCACCAATAGATTGATCATGTATGGGACAGAATATCAGGACTTGAAGACAAGAACAGAGAGGAGTTGGATTGCTCAGGTCAACATCAACGATAAATTAAAGCGAAAACGTGTGAAGAGAATGTAGCAGAGCTTTGGGACACAACGAAAAGACCAAATTATGAATGACAAACTTAAGAGAAAAATGCCTATGTCAAAGGCACAGAATTTTTTTAGTCAAAGAAGAAAAATTTCCACATCCAGCGAAAGAGATACCCATTCAGGCAAAAGAGATATACAGAACACTAAAAACACAAGACCAAAACCCAAATCCCCACATCATGTTATAACCACCAGTGTGACAAGGAAGAGACTTGGGCACTGAAGCTACACAAGGAGAGGGACAGGTCACATTAAGGGAAGGCCAAGCAAACTAACAGCTGATGATTCAACAGAAACTTGAAAAGCCAGAAAAGCTTGCACAGATGTATTTCAAATTCTGAAAGACCACAGCCGCCATCCCAGATCATTACAACAGAAAGACCATACGCCATAACTGAAGGAGAAACAAAATCTTTCCATGACAGAAGCAGACCAAAAGATCTGTGGCCACTAAGCCACATCTACAAAAGATACTGGAAAGAATTACTTCAGAATGAAAAGAAGGATAAAT
Organism: Peromyscus californicus insignis; assembly: GCF_007827085.1. Taxonomy (NCBI): domain Eukaryota; kingdom Metazoa; phylum Chordata; class Mammalia; order Rodentia; family Cricetidae; genus Peromyscus; species Peromyscus californicus. The sequence goes on along the minus strand of NW_026294514.1, from coordinate 38,204,699 downwards.
ACAACCAGAGAAAATAAGTAATTCTAAGACAGGTAAGCAAGGGAGGAACGTGACACCACCACAAAACCATGAAGTGACAGGAAGTAATACACATCTTTCAGTAATAATTCTGATACTAATGGTCCCAATCATCCAATAAAAGACAACAGATGACCCGCCAAGACCAAACCAATGAGATCATTCCAGCACACAGCGCTCATCTGACTAAGTGGGTTGAGGGGTAGAGGCTGGGAAAGCACAGTGCATGAAGGTGGGAAGGGTATGTATAGTAGAAAATGGAAATGGGTGGATATGATCAAGACGTATTGAACAAGGGCTGGAGAGATGGCTAGGTAGTTAAGACACGGGCTCAGTTCCCAGCATCCATGTAATGGTTTCTCAACTGTCTTACTTTTCTATAGCTTCAACAGCACCCTATGACCAATACAACTCATAGAAGAAAGTATTTAACTGGGTGAACATCACGGCAGGGAGCAAGGCAGCAGGTGGGGATGGCATTGGAGCAGCAGCTGAGAGCTCACATCTTGAGACACACTCACCAGGTAGAGAGGGCTAACTGGAAATGGTGCCAATCTTTGGAAATCTCCAAGTGTACCCCAAGTGACACACCTCCCACAACAAGGCCACACCTCCTAATCCTCCTCAAAAGGTTCCACCAACCAGAGACTAAGTCTTCGAATACGTAAACCTATGGGGCCATTCTCATTCAAACTACCAGAGCAACCATCCCTCCAGTTCTGGGGATTCTGATGCCCTCTTCTGACCTCCAGAGGCACTGCATGGACACAGCGCACATACATGCCTGCAGGCAGAACACTCACAGAAAATACATAAATCTAAGACAATATATATTTGCACATTAGTTGTTAAAGAATAAATATTTAGTTTACTTATGTGTATCATGTCTGTGCCCAGTACCCACAAAGTTCAGAAAAAGTTGTCAAAGCCTCTGAAACGCAAGTTATGAATGGTTGTAAGTCATGTGTGGGTGCTAGGGAACTGAACCCAGATCTAGGCTGTAAGAGCAGTAAATGATTTTAATCACTAAGCTATATGTCCAGCCTGAAGATATCTTATTTTTTATATAAAAAAATACACAAGTTAGCAGGTCATGTTACAAAATGATACATCTTTTTGCTGCCTCTGTGAAGTATCTCATCACAGACATCACCTTAGATTTGTAAAAGTATGGAAAAAGATAATTCAAGCAAATGGAACGAGAAAACAAGTGGGAGTATCTACTCTACACCAGACAAAACCAAACCAAAACTAGTCAGATGACACAAACAAGGTCATAGGTTAAAGGAATAACTTTTCATAACATTACAATTGTACAAGTATATACACCAAACAGGTGTGGACCCAATTTCATAAAACAAATACTATTAGATATAATCACACTTTAATCCCAACACAAAAGTAATGGGTGACTTCAATACCCCACTCTCAATAATACACAGCCTAACTGAACAAACAAACAAACAAAAAATGAAGAGAAACACTGAATTAAATAATGTCATAAAGCAAATGGACAGACATCTATGGACCAGTCTATCCAAACACTAAGAAATATCGTCTTCTTGGAAGCCCATAGAATTTTCTCTAAAATCGATCACATGCTAAGACACAAGCAACTCTCAAAAAATGTAATAATTCCTGGAAAAGCAGGCTATCAACAGACACAGAAACCAGACAAAGTACATAAACTCACAGAGATTAAGCAATACAATAAGAATGGTTCACTGGGATTGGAGAGATGGTTTAGCAGTTAGGAGTGTGCCCTGCTTTTTCAGAGGACCTTATTAAGTTCCCAGCATTCATACTGGTTAGCTCAAAATCACCTGTAGTTCCAGTTTCAGGAGAACCAATGCTCTCTTCTGGTCTATGGGTACCTGCACACATGTAACACACACACACACACACACACACACACACAATTAAAAACAATAAAATTAAAAATATATTATTTTATATAAAGACTAGCTCACCAACAAAATCAAGAAGGGGAAAATTTTTCTTGAACTAGAAGAATATGAAAGCACAACACAGCAAAACCCCTGGGACACAATGAAGGCAGTCCTTTATTACTCTATATATGTGACAGAATTCAAATAGATGACTGAAGGATGCACGTTGAGGACATCTAAAAATAAGACAACCAAACCCACAGCAGGGACACACGGATCAATAGACTATAATAGAGGCTCCAGACAGAAGTCCACAAAATATATTTACATGATTATTTTAAATAAAAGAATTTTTTTTCTGGGCTAATTGCTCTTAAGATTCCTTTTTTAAAAAACAAACAAACAAAACAAAATAAAACAGTGTCTCTCTATGTAACCCTGGCTGGCCTGGAGCTTTCTATGGAGATCAGACTGGCCTCAACTCAAGAGATCTACCTCCCTGTGCTGGGATTAAAGTTGTGAGGCACCATGCCCACCCAAGATTATCATTTTTATTTTATACATATGAGACTCTGACCTACATGCATGTAAGTGCACTATATGTACATAGTGCCTATGGAGACCAGAGGAGGAACTGGAATTACAGATCTCTCACATTACATACAATCAACTCCAAATGGATAAAGGACCTCAACACAAGACCCAGAGCTCCAAAAATGCTAGAGGAAAAAAAGTATACTTCAACATAGAGACATAGGCACAGACTTTCTCCCACTTAAGCATGGAACAGGTCCTACCCTACTTAGCTTCCAAGATTTCACAAGATTGGGCACATTCAGGGTGGTATATGGGATCTCATCTTAGTGACTTTTCTGTTGCTGTGATAAAACACCATGACAAAGACAATCCATAAAAGAAAGCATTTAATTGGCTTTTGGTTTCAGAGGGTTAGTGCCCATGATGGCAGACTGGACCAAGGAACAGCTGAGAGCTCACATCTTGTTTCACAACCACACAAACACTGAGAATGGCATGAGTTTTTGGAAACCTCAAAGCCTGCCCCTAGTGACACATCTTCTCAAACAAGGCCACACCTCCTAATCTTTCCCAAACAGTTCCACCAACTGTGGGGGTGGTGGGGGTTGGGAGAGAAGGGCAGGGTCAGAGACCAAGTCTTCAAATACATGTGTCTATAGGAGCCTAAGAGCACCCCTCCCTTTATTCCATTTTCAATCAGATCTCTCTTTAATCTTCTCATTTTTTGCAGCACAAGCCTTGGCTCCAACATTAAATTTCTTGGTGCTTTTTTTCTCTTTAAACTGCATATTTTGTATTTCTTTTTGCCTACTTGCTCTTTTTCATTATAGATTTACCTAAGACTGATTACTAATACACATGACAGAGTCAACATTAGGCTGTCTTGAAATATTCTTTGCCAATTACTTTTCAATTTAGCCTCAGGCAGTTTCTTAGAACAGGGGCAGAAAGCAGCTATAATCTTTGTCAAAATATCACAAGAATCTTCTCTAGCCTAGTTGCTAATATTATTCTCCTCTGAAACCTCTTGAGTTGGGCCTTTATAGTCTACATTGCTCTTAGCACTACTGAATTCCAAGCTCCTACTAGGAAGTCCCAAAGTCTCCCACATTCTTCCATAGAAATAGCATGGTCAAGCCTGTCACAGTAATAGCCCTTATACACTGTTTGTAGACTGTACACTGCTGGAACCTCTTTGAAAATCAGTCTGGAGGTTTCTTAAAAACAAACAAACAAAAGCCGACCAACAGAACTACCATATGACCCAGATATACCTGAGCACATATCCAAAGGATTCCATATCCTACCACAAAGGTAACTGAACTGTACAACCATGTTTACTGCTGCTGTAATCATAATGGCTAGAAAACTGAACCAGTCTAGATGTCCAACAAAGGATTACTGGATTGCCGAGCAGTGGTGGTACACGCTTTAATCCTAGCACTTGGGAGGCAGAGGCAAGCAGATCTCTGAGTTTGAAGTTAGCCTGGTCTAGTTCTAGGATAGCCAGGGCTCCACAGAAAAACCCTGTCTTGCCCCCCACCCCCAAAAAAAGATTACTGGATAACAAAAATGTTGTATAAATAGACAGTGGGATAAATTTTATTCAGTTATAAAAATTAAATGTGCTAGAAAATGGATATGGCTGGAAGATATATTAAATGAAGCTAACCCAGACCCAAAAAGATGAATGTCCCATGTTATCTCTCATGTGGATCACAGCTCTGAATTTTTAGATCTATGTGTTTAACTTGGAATATATTATGTATATAGAGAGGGCATGAATCTAGAAAGGGGCCATGTGGATAGGAGGCCTGAGGGTGGGCAATAGTAGAACACATGTGAATGGTTTAAGTGAGGAGGAGGGTATGCAGACAGGGATGAGGAACAGTGGAAGGAGGGGGGTAACCAAAACGAAAAGTGTAGGGAAACTTACTGGTCTGAATGAGAGTATTCATCATAGGCTCAGATATTTGAACACTTGATCCCACCTGGAGGTGCTGTTCAGGGTAGTTTAGAAGGTGCAGCCTTGTTGGAAGAGTGCCACTGGTGGAGGACTTGGAGAGTTTAAAGACCCACACCACTTCCAGTTCCCTCTCAGTTTGCCATGCTTGTGTTGGAAGATGTTTCCTTCTCCTGCCTAACTGCTTGCCACTATGCATTTGCTGCCATAACTCCCAACCAAGGACTCATCCCTCTGGAACTTTAAATCCAAATAAACTATTTGGTAAGTTCTCTCGGACATGATATTTAATCAAAGCAAAAGAAAAGTAATGAGCTTACTATTTTATAAGGTAATTTTAAACACACACAAGTATGAACATTTTTTAATACCATTTTATATCACACACTAAGGAAAAAGCAATGTGGATAATAATGTAAATCCAAGAAGCCATGGGTAATCAAACAAAAATCCCAGTGCTAGGTACGAGATAGTAACATGAATTGTTAGCTAGGAACCCCAAAACAAGCCAGGCCACCATGCTTGCATGGCAAATATCTTACCAACTAAGCTATCTCCCTAGCCTCCAGAAGTGAAGCGTTAGAAGATACACACCCAAAGAAAATAATTAAATGTTCTCTTTTAGGTTGAGAATGACATTAGATGTCTACTATCACCATAAAAACTTAGAACTCCTAGTCCATTAGCAGAAAACAAAACAAACAAAAAAGCTCAATAACAAAACCAACCAACAAAACAACCAACCAAAAACAACCAAAAAAACAGAACCCATAAGAAGAGAAGGCAAACAAACCTACCATAATTTATAGACATTTGAAAAAAAACTCTAAACAAAACTAGAAATCACAGAGCTGGGAAAAGATACTTCCTACAAGGTCGACAGACACAAACCAACTGGATTTCTATTGCCACAATAAACAGAACATAAAAATACTTAATAATATTGTTAAAAAAACAAAACAAAACAAAAAACTACACATGAACAAACAAAACCCCAAACCCAACTACTTAGGAATTTAGGGAAAGATGTGTAAGACTTTGAAAACGACTATAAAACACTATAAGAAAAATTCAAGAAACCACTATCAATGTATACCATATTTAGAGACTGAAAGATGCTTCCAGATTTCTGCCCTCACAAAATCCCAGTTTTACCATCGGTGTTTTGTTATTGGAACCTTCTGCATTATTTCTAAAATTTACATAGTAAAACAAAAGGCCAAGAATTGTAGGGAGCACAATAGGGTAGAAACTTTTTTCAGGGGATAATAGACTTCTAAAATATTGTAGTATTGGCAAAATGCAGGCAAATGAGCCATTAAATCAATGTGTAGTCTAGAAACAGACACATGAACGGATTCATGATTTATTATTATTTTTCAAAGACATTTATTTTATGTACACGGGTGTTTTGTCTGCATGTATTTTTTTTTTTTTTATGCACACCAGAGAGGCTATCAGATCCTATGGGACCACAGTTATACACAGTTGTAAGCCAATATGTAGGTGCTAGGACTTGAACGCAGATCCTCTACAAGAGCAGCCAGTACTCTTAACCCCTGAGCCATCTCTCCAGCCCCTGAATTTATGATTTATAACAGAACTATTACTAAAGAATATCTATCATTTCAACAAACAATCCTGCATACATATTTTGGAAAAAACATCATGATCACTAAATTTATACCACGTTCTAAGGAAATAATCATGACATAGTTCACTAGGCATAGTTCAGGAAGAATGTATTAACAAATGTAAGACTCTAAGCTCAATATCTAGTCAGATTTGCCTTTTCTTTTTCTTTTTCTTTTTTTTTGGTTTTTCGAGACAGGGTTTCTCTGTGTAGCTTTGCGCCTTTCCTGGAACTCACTTGGTAGCCCAGGCTGCCCTCGAACTCACAGAGATCCGCCTGCCTCTGCCTCCCAAGTGCTGGGATTAAAGGCCCGGCCAGATCTGCCTTTTCTATCATCACTACCCCTAGTGCCCCTCCCCAAGAAAATCAACCCAAAATACCAAAGCAGAATCAATGCCAGGTATAAGTATAACACAGGAGATCTGAAGTGTTCTTAGAAAGACCTGTTCACAATATTTGCTCTTGTCTGGCACCTGTGAGGTTAGATTCATGACAGATACTCTGTACTTTTCAGTGTGGCTTATACTGATCAAACATTTGTGTTACCACAGCTCCTGCTAAATGCTTGTTTTTCTCCTGGAAGCCTGCAAGTATGGTATGTGCATTCAGGGACTGGCTATATCAGCACCTCCCAATAAAAATCTAACCAGCTGGGCAGTGATGGTGTATGCCTTAAATCCCAACACTTGGGAGGCAGAGGCAGGTGGATCTCTGTGAGTTCGAGGCAAGCCTGGTCTAGAGTGAGTGTTCCAGGACAGACTCCAAAGCTACCTGTCTGGGGGGCGGGAATCTAATCACCTCCCCTGTATAACTTGATATTGGAGAATTAAAGCACACCTTATGAGATCCACCAGGAGAGGACACTTTAAAGCCTCTAACTGCTTCCTCTTGGATATTATCACAAGTCTTCTCTCTGTAGATGTTGCTCTGTGACCTTTGCCACAATAATTCACAGCAGTGAGTGAAATTGTACTAAGTTTGATGGGTCCTCCTACTAGTGAATTACCAAATCAATTGGTCATGGAATTGCCAACACCATAATATAAAAGAATGTTTTTATAATCTAAAGACTTTTTAAAGAGGATTAATTGTAAAAGAAAGTCTCAACACATCTGAGTACATAAAAATCTAGAACTTTTGTTCAAAAGACCACAAAGAGTGCAAACACTAGCCTTACTATGAACAAAGATATCTAACAGAAGTCACGGTGTTACATGACTGAAACCCCAGAACTAAGGAGGCTAAAAGCAGAAGGCCTGAAAATTCAAGCCTAGCCTGAGTTGGATCAGTGGGTAAAGTGTCCACTGCACAAGCATGAGGACCTGTGTTCAGATCCCCAGCACCCATATATCTGCAACCCCAGCACTGTTCACTGGCTGCGTTCAGATCCCCAGCACCCACATATCTGCAACCCCAGCACTGTTCACTGGCTGCGTTCAGATCCCTAGCACCCACAAATCTGCAACCCCGGCACTGTTCACTGGCTGCGTTCAGATCCCTAGCACCCACATATCTGCAACCTCGGCACTGTTCACTGGCTGGCAAGCCTAGCCAAAAATGACAACCTGCAGAATCATTGAGGTCCTGTCTCAAAAATAAAAACAGTGGAGTACGATACAGGAAAGCAGCTGACGTCCACCTCTGGCCTTCATGCACACCTGCACACACACACTTAGACAACACACGCTAAAATAAATGATTATACAAAAGTGCTCTGATATCATAAAGAAATTCTTGTCATGGATTTTCTAGGTTTTAATGCTAATACTTCACAAGAATTTTCCTCAAAAACATTTTTACGGAGCAATATTTAAAAAACAAAACAAAACAAAACCCAAGCAAACACACCTTTCTCCAAATAGCTTCTGAATATTTTCTTCTTGATCATAAACTACTTTTTCTTAGGTAAGGACTACAAAAACCACTAACCTGAATTATTCATTTTTTAAGTGTTATTTATTTTTATTTTATGTGCACTGGTGCTTTGTCATGGGTCTTGGGTTCCCAGGAAGTGGATTTACAGACTCCAGTTGTGAGCTGCCATGTGGGTGCTGGGAATTGAACTCAGGTCCTCTAGAAGATCAGTCAGTGCTCTTAACTGCTGAGCCATCTCTCCAGCCCTAACCTGAATTATTCTATACTGAGCACACATAAAAATAGGAAATGATTTAAGTAGTACCTGAAATAGAAGCAGCCATCTTCTTTGTCATTATCTTTTATTTTATTACAACTAAATGTTTCTGCCTAGAAAGGGGAATAGAAGAGGGAGAAACAAATGTTAACAGAGTATACTCAGTATGAAAATTTACACATGTGAAAAACCAAACAGGCTCCATTTGGATTTATATATGGATTTATATATTTATAGGTACCACTGGACTCTAGTCCTAAATTAGTAAAGACTCAGACTGCCCAGCTGGTAACTTTAAGGCTTTTAAACAAGCTAGCTTTTAAAACAGATTTTTGTTTGTTTGTTTTTTGAGACAGGGTTTCTCTGTGTAGCTTTGGAGCCTATCCTGGAATCACTCCGTAGCCCAGGCTGGCCTCGAACTCACAGAGTTCTGCCTGGCTCTGCCTCCTGAGTGCTAGGATTAAAGGCGTATGCCACCACTGCACAGCTAAAACAGATTATTTCAATGAACTATCAACACTGAAGCAGGTTATTAAGTTGGGTGCTCTAACAAGTTTTGGGATTTGGTTTCTCATATTTAAGAGTTATCGCATATTTACTATAGGGGAGCCAAAGGCTGCAAGTGACTACTGAGTACTTGAAATGTGGTTTTCTGAAAATGGGATATGCAGCTAGATACACTCTCATTTTTGAATGATTTTGAAAATACAAGGCTAGGAACATGCCTCAGTGCCTAAGAGAGCTTACTGTGTTAGCATGAGGACCTGAGTTCAAATCCCAGAACTAACATAAAAAGCTGGGCATGGCTGTATGTTGCAGTAGTCCCAGCATTTGTAGGGTAAATGGAGAGAGGCTTCCAAGATCTCACTGGGTGGCTAGAGCATCGAGTGAGCTTTTGTTGGTTAGAGACCCTATCTCGGGAATGAAGAAATAATAGAGCAACAAAGGCAGACACCTGACATCCTCCTCCATCACCTGCATGTGCAAGCATGGGTGTGCATGGGATCATATTATCTGTGCACTCACACATAAGTAGCACATACCCACTTATCTGCACAAATTAACTAGTCAAAGAATGTATATACTCAAGTACTGAGGACATGCTGAGACGGTAACTTTTTATATATTAGATGAACAATATTTAAATTATTTTACTTCTTTTTTTGGTCACTTTTTTGTTTACTTGTTGTTATTGTGAGACAGAGTCTCTCTACATATGCCTGACTGTTCTGGAACTCACTATGTAGACAGGGCTAGCCTCAAAACTCACAGAGCCCAGCCTCCTTAGTACTGTATTGAAGATGTGTACCACCATGCCTTGAGGACCAAATAGATGATACTATTTTTAGTTTCTGAACCCGATCGCTATTACTCACATTTGTTGGTGGCCGGCTCACACCACTGGACAGCTTCCACATTTTCATGGAAATGCGTATTGGATTGATATTTTTGATGACATTACCACCTTCAGAGATCACACTAACCATAAAATCTGTCATGTAAACATAAAATTTACTTATTCATCTAATATAATATTCTGGTAAAGACAATAAGGCTATTCAAAGACACAAGACAAAAAGTAATGGGACCATTACTTAACCAGGAATCTCCAAAAATGATTCTAGGAAACCGTTAATTATGACAGACAACTTTCTAGGGCTGAGTCTGACCATCAAGTTTTCCAAAATAAATCTTAACAAACTGATCCTTGCTACTAATATTTCCTTGTCATAGCTTCAGTTTGCCATGATGTAAATCTAGCATGGAAAACCAAAATAGTGTGACCATATGTGTTTAGTACCTAAGAATTAGGCTGACTGGTCACAACACTGTATGCCATATGTATTTAGAGAATAAAAATATTTTACTTTTGCCGGGCATTTGTGGTGCACACCTTTAATCCCAGCACTCAGGAGGCAGAGGCAGGCAGATTTCTGAGTTTGAGGCCAACATGGACTACAAAGTGAGTTCCAGGACACGCAGGGCTACACAGAGAAACCCTGTCTTGAAAACAAAACAAAACAATTTTTTTTAACTTTCTTTTACCCTTTAACTAGGTAAAGTAGCTAATGTACTATATGTAACATTCCCATTATATTTACCATATATATCCAACATTTTGTTTGTACCTGTTAATCTTTATAAATTCAAAGAAAAAGTTGCCCAAATTGAGTACAAAATTTATGAAGTACAAAACCTATGGATATGTATATTTTAAAAATTACAGTTAAATGATTTTAACCCTAACCTTTTGGTATACTTCTTTCACACACAGGCATTCACCTCTTCAAGAAAAGAGAAGATTTGTAGAAAATTCTTGAATAAAGGACATACTAATTTCCTATTGACAGCAATAGCCAGAGTATATGATTACTGAGTCATGTCCTATATTAGTCTGTATTTACTGAACACTGTAATATTTATGAATAAAACAAAGACTCTAAGTGAGCAGTTACTTAGTGGATGGTTGTTGCTTTGAAATACTTTAATACATCCTGATGCAATTTATTTCTACACAATTTAAGCTAATGGTCCTGGTTTCAATGGCTTTAAGATGATATCACAGCACACATAACACAGCTGAGCTACATACTAGTTACCACTTAGTTCTTTGTTTTTTTTGTTTCTGTCAGATGGTCTCACTCTGCAGCCAAAGTTGGCTCCAAATTTGCTGCAATCCTTCTGCCTCAGCTTCCAAAGTTCTACACCAGTCTTTGGCTCCCATTTGAAGTACTAACCTCAGACTCCTGGTTTATATATGAACTTTCAGTCATTCTTATACTTAAAGGACTACAAAACAACAGGATGAGAGGAAGAACTGCGCAGTCTTATGTATTTTCTTTATCATTTAAAGGTAATGACATGTATTTTTTTTTATCATACTGAACACCAAACATAATTTATCCCATTAATATTATTATAAGGGGTATTATCACTAAAGATTTATTTGAATACTTTCCAGTACTTACCAGTGAATATGCCACCTGCTATGAAAGAGGCATCTTTGTCATATTTAACATTGAGACGAATAGGCTTTTCAGGGTCCGGAAGAATCATGAGCTTAATTGTAGGTCCTTCTATGGCACTCTTATTATAGACACCTTTAACCTGCACAGTATGTACTCCCCTAACAACAATGGACAAAAATAAAGGCAAGGTTCAAATTACATTGTTATAACTGAATCCTTCGCAGATAATTAATACAAAGACTAATTTTTTTAGAGAACATCATTATTTCTACTCTTGTTACAATTCTTGTCTAACACTAAAGAGTTATTAATCTTAAATTCAGAAACTATAAGAAAAAAATCAATCTCTGTAAAACTATAAAATTTTCAGTTCTTACCTTGGAGCAAAAACAGTGAATACCCCCAAATTGGCTCTGCCCTTATCATCTGTTTTATGCTGTTGGTTTGAAGGTAATAGCTACAAATAAAACAGAATAGAAAGGTTGATTAAAAAATTCTTGAAATCAGTTGGGTGGTGGTGGTGTACATCTTTATTCACAGCACTTGGGAGACAGAGGCAGGCAGAACTCAAAAAAGCCAAAAAAGAAAAAAAGAAGAAAAGAAAATTCTAGAAATCTATCAAGTTCTTTTCTATTACCATGCTTCTAGAATGTTCTTATTTTAAGTTATATTTGCAAATAACTATTAAAAAAAGATCAACTGGCCGGGCGGTGGTGGCGCATGCCTTAAATCCCAGCACTCGGGAGGCAGAGCCAGGCGGATCTCTGTGAGTTCGAGGCCAGCCTGGACTACCAAGTGAGTTCCAGGAAAGGCGCAAAGCTACACAGAGAAACCCTGTCTCGAAAAATCAAAAAAAAAAAAAAAAAAAAAAAAAGATCAACTGATTTTTATTTTATGTGTATGGGTGCTTTTGTCTGCATGTATGTCTATGTTCCATTTTTGTGCCTGGGGAGGCCGGAAGAGGGCATCGGATCATCTGGAACTGGAGTTACAAAAGGTTGTTAAGTTGCTGGGAACTGAACCTGTGTCCACTGTAAGAGCAGCAACTGCTCTTAACCACTGAGCCATCTCTCCAGCCCTGAAATATAGACTTTTCAGTGAAAAATATCCAAGGAAGTTTGAAACTTACCCTTAAACTGTTAACTTTTATGAGACTTATTTTAACATTTGAGACTAATGCGTGATTATCCCACTGGTCACAAAGTTGAACAATGAGAGGGTTCTGTAATTGTCTTCCATTGATCACTGGAATGGGCTGAAATAGAGACAAACATTTTAGTAAACACAAACAAGTATGTGCCAAACAATATAATTACTTTTATAGTAAGGTTATATTTATAAATTGCTTCTTTCATCAATGAAAATAAACTCTGGAAAGCCAATTTAAGTATATGACCATCTTATAAAAAAGACTAACAATCTGTTTAAAAGAAAAACAGCATTTGATGTTATTTGCTTGTAGCATCAATCTGTAGTTTAACACTTCTGTCAGTTTTCAAGCTTATGTACAATGGCATTTAGCAATAACATTTAGCCCCTGACTAAAGATGATGTTAACAACAATCCATACCATAAGTTCAAATGCTTCTTGTTTTCTCTCTAGCAAGTATTGAAAGCTTGTGCAACTCCAGAAATCCATGTAATGATGTATTAATGGATACACTCCATGGGACACATTGTTAAGTAAGATACCACATCAAGCATCAATCTCATGGAAGATGTTAAAAGTTAAATGGGAGAGAAATAATAGAGTAAAAAAATGGAAGCTGACTGATTACCTCACTCCTATCCACGTTTCTTTTACTTCCTCTACCCTCCTGCCTTATTTGAGTTAACTAGTTAATCAAACTAGGTTGCAGGCTGCCAAAAATGGAAGAAAATGTAATGCTTTGCTACAGACAAGAACAAGTAAGAATCTCACCAGTGGTTATATACAATGCTTGGTTTACAAAGCTAAAGACGACAAACAGTTTGGATTTATAAATCAATGATAGTTCCATATACTGTCTGCTCTGCTGCTGGTGTGAGTCTCACTATGTAGTCTAATCCACCTCCTAAGGTGGGTACAGGCAAGCCCTGCCAGTCTCAGTGACCCCCAAACGTGAGTACTAGTACACCATGCTAGTCCCAGTTCACTCTGCTCCCTAAATGTGGTACAGATGGGGCTCACAAGTTCCAGCCCCACCCTGTTTCTAAAGGATGTTTCTCAGTAATTAAGACTTTAAATTAAGTTGTGGAAGTTTTTCAGGGGAAAAGTGGAAAATGCCAAATTACAACATCAAATGTCTCTGAACATAAATGTATTCTGTCACTTTTATGTTTTAGCAAGTTATTATTTCAGTTTCTTCATTCATAAAATGAATAACACATGCATATACGTGGTGGTTTGAATGAGAATACCCCCCATAGGCTCATAGATTTGAAGGCTGGTGACCAAGGAGTGACTATTTGAAAGGTTAAGAGGTGTGGCCTTATTGAAGGAAGTGTGTCACCAGAGGTGGACTTTGAGGTTTCAAAAAGCCCATTCCAAGCCCAGAGTCTTTCTTTTCCTGTTGGATGCAGACCCAGACGCAGAACTCTCAGCTACTTCTCCAGCAACATGTCTGCCTGCAGGCTGCTATGCTCCCTCAATTAAATGCTTTCTTTGATAGCGTGGCTGTGGTCACGGTGTCTCTTTACAGAAGTAGAACACTGACTAATAATACAGTAACACAGTTTTTCCTAATGACCACAGTAGACATCTTTCAGTTAGCATCTATGAGAGAGAGCAACAATTACGTTAGGAACTGCTAGGATGACCAGATGTTAAATGATTACTTTTCCAGACTCATTTACTTAAAAAAAATTGATAACCAGAGTAAGTAATTTAGTTCCAGGTTTCATTTCAAAGTTTCTGTTGATAATTTATAGTATCTACAAATAAATTTACAATAATTTTTAATAAGCTGTCACTATTGTTTACATTCTACCCAGTAATATGAACTTCTTTTTCTGCCTCAAAAGTACACTATTTATTTCAGAACACATCAATAAATTATTTGGCATCAAGAGGTATAAAAATATGTTAATATGTATATAATGTTCCCAGATAAAAATAAATGCACTACCTTTTCCATGAAGCCCTTATTCAACACATTATATAAAGAAGAAAAAGGGAACCACCAATTTTTTATAACAAATTATTATAACCAATTTCTGTTTTCTCATAAATTAAAGGGGCACTATCAAACTAGAGCACCGGTGTGAGCTCTTCTTAGCTGACTTGGTTCTTCCTCAGAATCATTACGCCCACTACTCAGTTAAACAAATTCGTTGTCCTTCACCGAAAAGTGAAAGTTATGTTGGGCATGGTGGTTCATGTCTACAACCCCAGTACTCAGGAGGTAGAGACAGAAGATTGCTGTGAACTGCAGGCCAAAGGATATAAAACTTTAGAAAAGAGGACTAAGTTAATAGATTTTTGTAAGGCACGGTTCTACAGTTAATGATGTGATCTATTCTGGAAAAACTGGTAATAGTACAGTGATCTGTTGTTCTTTCATTTTGTTGCTGAGATAGGTCTAACTACACAGCTTTGGTTGGTCTAGAACTGTAATGCAGAGATCCAAGTGCTGGAATTAATAGCAAGCCACACTACCACAGTCAGCCATTTTCCTTTTCTTAAATATAGACCCTGGCTATATAGTATAGGATGGCTCAGACTTGTGATCCTATGGTTTCTAACTCCTGGGTGCTGGATAGTGGAAAAATGCCACCACACACAGTGGTGTTAAGAAAATCGATTTTAAAATGTCTTCATCACTTCTCCTGAAGTTGTTAAGTCAGGGGTGTTCAGGAGTCTCTCAAAGCAATACAGGCTACTGCCACTGATTCTGGTTGTCTAACAGAACTGGATGTAAGACACCAAACACTCTGGCCACCGGGACATAGAGAAATCAAGCTGATGCTGACCTGGAAGCTTCTACCTGGCAGCCTGGCTTTCACAGTACCAGAAAAGTGCTACACAGGCTGCTGGGGGAGAAAAAACATCAACGGTCTTGCCCAGCTGTGAATGGTACAAATACAGTAACAACCGGCATGCAAAGATGGGCCTGTTGGCGAAATGCTGGAATGAATGCTATGGACTAACCAACTGGTTTTCACAGATTAAAAAAAAAAAATGGCCAAGAACCATGGCTGTCTGATCTCCTCCCCACTTGGTGTGTGTACGTTTGTAAGCCTCTCCCTAATAAACATTACAACCCCCCCCTCAAAAAAAAAACCCAACCAATCAACCAACCAACCAACCAACCACAGAAGTGCAGAAAAGCTGAGAGTATAGATATTTTGTTTTGGAGCTGGAGGGCTTACTGCTCTTTCAGAAGATGAAAGGTTGGTTCTTAACACCTATGTAATCCTATAACTGCAGCTTCAGGGGATCTGACCTATGGCCTCCAAGACTACCTAAACTTATATGCACATACCTGCACACAGTACTGCTCATCACCACTGAGCTATCTCTCTAGCTCCTTACTCTGTTTTTTTGTTTTGTTTTCTTTTCTTTTGTTTTTTTTGAGACAGGTGCTGTGGAACAATCTTTGAACACTGTGAATATGTATCACTCTCATTGGTTAATAAAGAGCTGACTGGCCTATAGCTGGGCAGGAAGAGACTGGGCGGGAGAGCCAGACTAGGAGGACACTTAGGAAGAGTGGAGTCTTGAAAATCACCAGTGATGCAGAAGCAGCAGGACATGTACAAAATAAGGTAACAAGCCATGAGCCATGTGGTAGCAAGTAAAGGAATAGAAATGGGTTAATTTAAAATGTAAGAGCTAGTAAGTAACAAGTCTAAGGTATCGGCCTAGCACTTATAATTAATATTAAGTCCCTGTGTGGTTATTTGGGGAGCTGGCTGGTGGGACTGAGAAAGTCCATCTACAGACAGGGTCTCACAACACAGTTCAGTCTAGATTTGATCTCAGGATCCTCCTCCCTTAGCCTCCCAAGTGCTGACTACAGGCACTCTGTAGAAATATCTAAACATTAGACACAACTTCTCAATAATAAAAAAGAAAGCTGTGCCAAACTAAAAGTACTTACACAGAAATGCATTATGGGAAAGGGGAAGGGTCAGAAAGATAGGGAGACTGGAAGGCACTGATGGACAAGAATCTGAGTTCAAGAGAATGTGTGTCTTTGTTCTCTCACAGCCAACATCTCCACTCTACTAGAGTCTACACTACTGTTGAGATGGGTTTGAAGGATTCTTAATGTTTACCACCTAATTCACTGGTTCAAGTCTGTTTAAATCATACGCTTGTTTTTGTTATAACATTATTATTCTCATTAATTCAAACCCTGAAATTATTGTAGCATTTTTACACAGCTCTTTTTTCAAATTGTTTTTTCTTTTATAAAACTATAATGTTAAGTAGTTGTTTTAAAAAAAAATCCATGGCTGGTGAGCTCATGGGCCACAGGGGTGAGACTACTATCCTTATTCTGCTAAATGGACATAGTATCAAACTGGCTTCTATATTCCTATCTCCATACCCATTTCTTAATGCAAAAACTCACAAATGGTTGAAGTACAGAGTAAGTGTGTATGGAGTGTTCAGCCATGAATGTGGCATCTATATTACATACTCCCTCCCCACCAAAGTCCAGGAACCATTATGGGGAAGAGGGCAGAAAGGCTGTAAAAACCAGAGGCTGGGAAGGACTTGACAGGGCTGCTACACTCATGGATCCACGGCAGCTTTGGATGCCAGCATGAAAGCTGTATAAGACCAACCCAATCAACATTCCAGTATGGAGATCAGAGAGGCTCATGAGCCTCCATTACTGAAGGAGGAGCTACTGACAGTTGGGAGTTTCTGGGAGAGGTAAAGTAAGTTTCCTTTAAGGATGAGGCCCCTGGAAAATCGACCACACTCTGGGGTGGCTTCAAATACACAAGTATATGGGAAGCACAAAATGAACTTGGTGGTAGGCTATTTTTTTTTTTTTTAAAAGGACATTAAGTTGGAGGTGGCTGTTGATCTGGGAAGAGTTAAGTCAGTTGCTCTCAACTCTCCTAATGCTTCAACCCTTTAATACAGTTCCTCATGTTGTGGTGACCCCCAACCATGAAATTATTTTGTAACTGTAATTTTGCTACTCTTATGAATTGTCATATAAATGTCTGTGTTTTCCAATCCCTTAGGCAACGCTTGTGAAAGGGTTCTTCAAATCCGGGGGTGGGGGGTGGGGGGCTGTGACCCACAGGCTGAGAACTGCTGAGTTAAGGGGAGGAATGATAAATTATGATTAAAATACAATGCATCTGTAAAGGAAATTCTCAACAAAAACACTGTATTTTAAAAATGTCATCACCTTAAAACAGTAAGTATGTAAGATGATACATATATTATCATTAAATCCATCTTGTCATTTAACATACATTTTAAGTATATACAATTTTAATTTCTCAACAAAATGTTAAATTTTTTTTTTTTTTACTGGATTCTATGTAGAGCAGGCTGGCCTTGAACTCAGAGAAATCCCCATCTTGGGGCTGGAGAGATGGCTCAGAGGTTAAAAGCGCTGTCTGTTTTTCTAGAAATCCAATTGAACTTTTCCAGAGTTCAATTCCTAGCAACCACATAGTGGCTCACAATCATCTGTAGGGAG
Organism: Peromyscus californicus insignis; assembly: GCF_007827085.1. Classification (NCBI taxonomy): domain Eukaryota; kingdom Metazoa; phylum Chordata; class Mammalia; order Rodentia; family Cricetidae; genus Peromyscus; species Peromyscus californicus. The sequence continues at coordinate 38,186,906 of NW_026294514.1, read as the reverse complement.
ATCTGGTGCCCTCTTCTGGCATACAGGCATATATGCAGGCAGAACAGTGTCAACATAATAAATAAATCTTAAAAATCTAACTCTGAGTGCTGGGATTGGATGTCTGTTCCAACCATGCCACCATACTAAATTCACTAGATTCTAAAATTATCAGTAAATGAAGTCAGCAGAGGTAGGATTTGCCAGATGTTTGCAAAATGAATATTTAAGACTTAGGTATTTTCACAGAAAGTCCATTTGTATTGGTGCACTGAAATACGCTTTACAAAAACTTCAACAAGACTGGAGAGATGGTTAATTGTTAAGAACACTTGCTATATAATTGTAAGGACCACAGTTCAAATCCCAGCACTCATGAAGTAGGCTGGGTGTTGAACACAAGCCTGTAACTTCAGCTCTGAGGAAAGAAGAGCAGGGTGGTTCCGGGACTTGCTGGCTCCCAGCCTAGCCAACCAACACAAGTCCCAGGTTCGGGTAAAAACCCTACCTCAAAGGACAGTAGGAAGACCTCTTCTGGCCCCCATATGCACACCCTGGCACATGTGCATACCAGTGCACATCCACTTAGACACACAAATAGACTAATCTTCAAAGAAAAAAAACTGCAATAAAGTTTTTATATTACTATAAAAGAACAAAAAACAAATTTAGCAAAAATCAGTTGACTGATAAAATGGGTGCTAGTAAAATCAGTTTCATTGTTGCTCTAATTTTTATGTATGTCTAGAACAGTTTTAAAAATCTAAATTATTAATTCATAATTTCAGACTCAGTGAATAACTAAAGTGTTAAGACTCACCTCGTGTTAGAAAACGGTGGTGCAAGCCTTTATTCCCAGAACTCTGGAAACAGAGGCAGGCATATCTCTATGAGTTGGAGGCCAGCCTGGTCTATAGAACTAGTTCCAGGATAGCCAGGACTGTTACACAGAGAAACCCTCCCTGTCTCAAAAAAACAAAAACAAAACAAAACAAAATCTTACCTTGTTTTGTTACTATTAGTTACAATTATTATTATTATTATTATTATTATTATTATTATTATTATTATTATTATATTGGTTTTTCGAGACAAGGTTTCTCTGTGTAGTTTTGGTGCCTGTCCTGGATCTTGCTCTGTAGACCAGGCTGGCCTCGAACTCACAGAGATCCACCTGGCTCTGCCTCCTGGGTGCTGTGATTAAAGGCATGCACCACCATCACCCGGCTAGTTACAATTATTATTTCTTCTAAAACAAAATCTATCTCTTCTAATCCACTAAGGCTCTGAAAGCAATGAACCTGCACTATTAATTATTACCATGAAGACATGAAGTTGTATACCTCTTTTAGCTCTGGCCAGTCGATAAGAAGCAGCTTGGTTGGAGGTCCAGAAACTAGGTGCACTCGAATGAAGTCAGAAAATTCTCGCCAAGTAAAACAAAGATCCTTATGTCCAGGAGGACCTGGAGTAAATCTGATGCCTCGTACACTTATGCTCTGTGTGTTAGCCTAGTGAAGAGAAGCACATTGAGAAAACACAGGTTGTTGTCGCTTAGTCTTTTAAAAAAAAAAAAGTTGCATAATTCACCTACTGCTATTTCTGGGTAAGAGACCAAATCCATGCCAACACTGGCATACTCCATTCTATTTTCAGGAGAGAAAAATGGTATCTTTCTCTCTTCTGTCAGTGGCAAAGAATCTATAAAACTGTGAATAGATCTCTTTTTACCTTATCTTCTCATAATTTCCCCTTTTCTTCTACAGGTTATCTTTTGATCAAAATGCTTAAGACCAAGTGTTTCAAATCTTGGAGTTCTCTAAATTTGTTTGTTTGTTTGTTTGTCTGTTTGGGATAAAGTCTATGTAGCTTTGGCTGGTCTGGAACTGCACTATGTGACCAAGCTAACCTTGAACACAAAAAGATTCCCAGGTCAGCCTCGAACTTACACAGATTGGCCTATCTCTGCTCCCTACTTTTGGGACTAAAGGCATGTGCCACTGTGCTACACCCTGCCTGGCCTGAGCTCTCTGAATTTCATATTTGCATGGATTGGTTAAGATTCCTAATCTAGCCAGGCGCTGCTAGTGCATGCCTTCAGTATCAGCACTGGAAGGCAGAAGGAGACAGACCTCTGTGAGTTCAAGGCCAGGCTGGTCTGCAGAGTAAATTCCAGGGCAGCCAGGTCTACACAGAGAAACCCTGTCTCAATCCAGGTCCCCCACACCAGAAGATTTCTAATCTATAAGTATGAGATACTCTAAAAACCAGCAACTTTGAGCATCATGCTAGTAGTCAAAATTCTCTGGATTTCAGAACATTTCAAATTTTCTGTTTGGGATGCTCAATCTGTATTTGTGCTTTTCTTTAACCCCCAAAGCAAGCACACCTGGCTGAGAAACTTGGCTCTTGTGTTTTTCCCTCAGTTTGTAACTCTTTTTCACTGTGGCTTTGCTTTAAGTATTTCCATAGATGGTACCTTAATTTAACAAGGTCTTTCCTGAACATCCTACATGGTAAAATACTATTATCTCCACTATTTTTTCTCCCCGTTATTTTTTGCATGCCCTCCCCTTTGTCGAGGTGATATTCACTGTGATTAGGGCTTTTGTTGCTGCTTATCAATTATTCAGAATAATGGTTACCATACCCTACTAATGAAACTAGCTATTAATCTTTGCAATATGACTAAACTGATTCTAGACCAGAAAGAGCACAAAAGTACTCACATTTTAATAATGGCTGTTAATGATCCCATGTCCTATATGTGTAGATACATTCATGTATACATCTAAATCTATTTTATTTTTATGTATGTGGGTGCTCTGTCTGTATGTATGACTATGCACAATTTGTGTGTCAAAGTAAACTTTTTAAAGAACCCAAGCACATGGTGTGCACAGGGTGACAAGAAGCAGACTGTCTACACATAGCTATAACAGTTGCGAATTCATCCTCTCATGTCATCAACACAGAGTCGAAGAGAGATAGTAAAGTACAGACTTTGTAAAGGCAGAAACTAGTGAGGAAATTCTCATGGTTATCCTGTCAAAGAAAAAGCATAATGCAATCAATGAATCAAATTCTGTAGACCTGGGGAACTCCTTTTTCTAATCTACACTGCTGGCAGGTTTTGTCAAGACCCAATTCCAGAACATCCTTTCACCTAATGCTGGCTTTGACCTTTTCAACAAGAGTGCTTCATGCTTGTTTCAAGCTCCAAGAATTCTATCAGGGCCTTTACTTCTCAAGCTACAGTGAATTAACCATACAGTAGCAAAGTTAAACAGTGAGTTTTCTCCTCAGTATCCTGTTTTAACGCAGGGGGTAAGCACTAAGTTTTATTTAAATACCTAACTGAAAATTTACATATTGTGTACACGTAAGCTGACATATGTGTATTTAAATACTTAGAGTGAAATAAATATTCTAACAACTACAATTTGCTCCAAAGGGATATGATTAGTGAAAATGCAATGACGGCTGCAAGTGAATGATGGGACCGGAGGAAACACCTGCAATTCTGGTTACTGTTGTTTTCAAATGTGCAAATTCATTGTATTTTGAAAGCTTGAGACCTCACATATGCTATCCCCACAATGTTTTAAATACAAGTTTTATTTAAGGAAGAATTTTAGACATAAGGTCAAGGCTGGCAAGATGACCCATCTGGTAACAAAGAAGCCTGCCACCACGTCTGAGTTCAATATCTGAGACACTAGGGCAAGCATTTAGCCATGTGTAGTACACACAAACATACACAAATAAAACATGGTTTCAAAAAATTAAAAATAATGTATGTAAAGTTAAACTTTCATTATTTTCATTTCCCCCCCAACTTTTGTCAAACACAAAATCAATTTTATAAGGTAGTTTTACCTCAAAAGTGATTTTCAAGTTAGAGTTATCAAGTCCAACTCCAGCAATTGACAACGTAGATAAAGAATCTGGTGAAAATGCTGGAATCTGATTTCCATACTGATCTGCAACTATAACAACTTAAAAGAGAAAAAAGCTTTAAGATAAAATCCTTTTAAAGATCTATCTTACACATAAAATATACTTTGAAGCTTTACTCTCATACATAGGTAATTTACAATTATACTTATTTCTCTTCTAATCATTAAAACTGTATCAAGAACCTGTGCAAGAATGTTTAAATACTGCTAATAACCAAGTGACTTTTAATTTTATTTTCTGAGGTACACCAATGTTAATACTATTTTTAGTTGTGAGGTGTTAAGGACATAGGCCCGCATACATGGTATGCTCCACCACTGAGCTATACCCCAAAGCCTAAGTCAGCTTTTTTAATAATTAAAACTTAAAAGAAACATTTTAATGGTATTTAATTTTATAGCTATAAGGAAAAAATAAAGGCTATATAGGAATCAATTCAATTCATTCATAACTATTTCTTCTAACAAAGGCAAGATTTTCTAAACCAACTATCATAAAGCTGAGTTTCAATGTATGCTAAAAAGTATCTTTCAGAGCATACATTTTAAAAAACTAATGAAAGCCAGCATTATTTAAAAAAAAAAAAAAGTAGGTATACGAACCTATTTCTCCTTGAAGCTCTTGGCCCATCTGCACCGTTTTTCCTCCTTTTAACTCGCATTTTAAATGTTTGGGATCATCAGGAAGTGGTCTAAAATTGGTTTGGTTAAAAGGCTTTAATGAACCATTAATTGCAGAAAAAAAGTGAAGAGCAACACATATTTGATACCCTAAATTTAAATACAACAGCACTCCTCCAAATCTTTCATTTTAAATAGCTATTGACTGCAAAAAAAATTACATTATACTCTTTATATTACATTAAGAGGAAATTATAATAAGGAAATACTGTCAAGAGACAGGTAAGAATAAATCACAACAGGCCGGGCGGTGGTGGCGCACGCCTTTAATCCCAGCACTCGGGAGGCAGAGCCAGGCGGATCTCTGTGAGTTCGAGGCCAGCCTGGACTACCAAGTGAGTTCCAGGAAAGGCGCAAAGCTACACAGAGAAACCCTTTCTCGAAAAACCAAAAAAAAAAAAAGAATAAATCACAACGATGAGTTATGGTCAGAGCAGTAGAACTGCTCTTGGTGCAAAGAACAGCCTGGGAAAAGGTAGAGGGTCACAGTGCTGGAGTCACTGGAAAGGGTGGCCAAGGAGCTGTGCAACAAGAAGAGTCTTTTGCTCCTTTATATTAAGCTCTACTCTTTTCTATGAGGTGTGTAGATTAATTCTGATTGAACTAAGTTTCACCACTAACCAATGTGATAATTTTTTCCCTCTAAAAACCACACTCTACCTTTCGTATATTTTGGGCCTCTGTTGTTTTCAGTTGAAGAACCTTCCTTTGGTGCATTTTTACAGTTACTAAATGAAGTGCAAGCTTATAATCATGATAAGAGTAATCACTATCAGTCATACACAGTGCCACCACTTGTAATCCCAGCACTCGGGAAGCTGAGGCAGGAGGACTGTGAGCTGTTGTGGGATATTCGATTGCACTGTGAACTCCGAGTCTGCATTTGCATTATTTAAATAAAATCCACCTTGGGTCAGGAGGCCGAGTTAACAACTAGTTGACAGAAAGCAATAATCACAGAGAGTCAGAGGGTGTCTGGAAGATGACAGAGACACGCACAGGAATTAGTAGGTAATAGCTTGGAGTGGCATGGGGTTTTGGTTTGGTGGAGATACGGAGGGGATCTTTCCAAGACCGCAGCAAAGAGAGGTCAGCTGGTTGCTACTCAACCTCCCTGAGATAGCAGCTTTTTATCCCAGCCTCTGACTCCTGAATCATACTGATAAATACAAGGATAGAGATTTAATTAAAAGCTATATTTGGCTGTGGGAGCCAAATGCCTGTGGGAATGCGAGCCGATGCCTGTGGGAACAGAATTCCCGCCAGGACAAGGCTGCCAGAGAAGCAGGCCAGTAACTGTGGAACAGCAATTATTGCCTGAAACAGCAGTAGATAGATTAAAGCGAAGCCTCCGTGCCAACAGAAAAACAACAGTGAGTTTGAAGCTAGCCTGGGCTACATAGCAGGACTCTGTCTCTAACAAAGCCCCAACAATCAACCTATGTACAATCAAGCCTTTCTGTAAAGACAATCTCCCATATTTTATAGAAACTAAAAGGTGTAGTTCTTTTCATCCTAAAAGGAACTTTTTTCACGTGTGTGTGTGCTGCAGACTATCTTGCTATGGCACTCCAAATAACTCAAAATACCACAAGTTCACAAACCTTATTGTAAAAGCACTTTCCAGAGAGACGTGGTCATCTTGGAAAGAAACCTGGCAGTAGCGCACGTCTTTCACAGATGTCGGTACTTGCACATCAGGAAGCAGACCTTGTAGCAAATGTTCTTTGTTAACCTCAGGAGTCCAGTTAACCTAGGAGAGAATACACATAACACAAAGCTGAGAGGCTTCGCTCAAAGACTTCCAATAACCACTTATTTTCTAAAGACTGAAACAGGGTTCCAGGTAGAACAGGCTGCCCCCAAACTCAGGTTGTTTAGGATGGACATGAACTCATGATCCTCCACCTCCCAACTGCTAGGATTATAGGAATGTGCCACCATACCCCACCTAGTTACTCAAGAAGCTTAAAACTAAATTATAATCTGCGCCCCCCCCACACCAAAGTTGTTTTTTCCTGTTTTGTCTTGTTTTTGTATTTCCTTGGAGACAGAGTCCATGTAACCTTGGCTGTACTGGAATACTCTATGTACAACAGGTTGGCCTCAAACTCGGAGAGCTACCTGCCTCTATCTCCCACGTCCTGGATTAAGGTGTACACTACCATGCCCAGTTAGAAAGCACTTTATGATCAGAAATAATAGTATATAATATAACAAACAAGCATCTTTGGTTTTGTGGCAAATATTTCCCAATCTTCAGAGTAAAAATTGAAAACCATTAGGACAAATATCTTCCGAGTTTTGCTACAGGGTTGTCACTGTGGCCATTATAGTTTCTAGTGGAGACCAGCTAGATATGATGGCACTTCCGGAGTCTGAGGCAGATGATTCCAGGTTGGAAGCCTGAATGGGCTAAATATAAGACCTTGTTCTTTGAAGAAACAAAACCAAAAAACCTCACAAAGACCCATGCTACAGTGCACGAAGGCAATCCTAGTGGCTGGGAGATGGAGGCAAGAGCATTAGCAGTTAAAGGCCAGCTTGGCCTACAGGAGACACTTATCTCAAAACCAGACACAACCAAGTGTGAAGTCCCCAAAAAGAAAACAAGAATGTGCACATGTCATCACTGAGAGGTCTGAGTGGAGGCTCTGAATGTGATCCCTGGGGACTTCTACTCTGCAAGAAAAGGGTGCGTCACTGCTGTTTTACCTTTCTGGTCACCTTCTGGGTTAATTCCTTTCTCCAGTATTTCTAGATTAAATTTTTTATCCCTTAAATTACGTGTTTTAATGTGACATTTAATCCATTCTTTTAAATTACCACACTATATCCTACTTTCAACTTTTGATTTGTATTTAAGAACTTTTAGCTCAACTTGCTCTTTCAGTCTTTGATTGTGAGTTCAAAAATCACTGATACTGTTTACTAGTTCATGTTGCTCGAATGACAGAAGATAAGAAATAGGCATAAAAGACAAAGGCTGCATCCTGCTCACCCTAATGCTACAACATGGGAGGCCTGACTTCCTTCAACCATTACTAAGCCTCTGAAGATGCACAACCACCTCAGAGACTGTAGTTCTGATTTGAGAAAGACAAGAAAAAAGACAGCAGTACATTTTTCTTAACATTGATTAAAAAAATCTTGATAAGAAAGAAAAAAAGGTTGGCCCAGCCCACCTCCCCTTCTCCAGTGCTGAGTAAACATGCCTCACTGAAGAAGGGAGGGAGGCCGCTCAGAAGCGGGGCCTCAGTCCAACTGCTCAACTGACCCTCAAATCTAAGTGTGACAGAAGGGATGGTGTGCTCCTCTTGCAAGCAGCATGAGGCCTACTTCTCTTTCAGTTCTTCCTCCCTCTGCAATGGAGGAAAGAAGTCACGGGCCAGAGCAAGGACTGGAACCAGGGCCCCAGACCCGATGAAGGCTTAGAGCTATACTGCGATCACTGATGAACACCCAAAGCAGTGGCTAGCCAGCTAATAAAGATTTTCTTTTGGCTTAAACCTGGAGTTGTCTTCTCTAGTGGATACTCCACAACATTTCTGGATGCCCCAGGGAGATCCCTAGATACCAGAGTGTCAGAGGCCCTCCAAGTGGGGAAGAGTTCGGTGGTCAAGGAGCTCCTGGGGGTATGCAACCTGATCCATTCCAGGGCTCCAGGACTCCCTTTGATCAACCGCTGCCTAATGCTTCTGAGGAGTCTGATACCTCCAGAGGTAAGTCTGGTTAAAGCATCTTCTGTCGGAGATGTCAGACTCCTCAGAGGCATTAGGATCACAGAGAGGACAGAGGCAGCCACTGGTCCAGTGTTCAGGATCCGTGTACGACCTCACTGCACTCCGCTGGTCTTTTCATGTATCTGAATGTGTGGTGGCCAACCCTAGTTGTCTTTACTGTGTGACTGTGTTTCTGTCGGTTCTCTTGGTTGAAGAAACAGGTATAAAATGGAAGCAGGAATGAACTGTCCTAGAACCTCAACCACCCAATGCTGCCCCTAGTACAAATTCTCACAGGCTCAAAGGCACTGCACCATGCTCCCTCCCCCCTGCTTCCAGCAGACTGGGGGAAGGAAAAAAAAAATGTCCCATCCTATGAAGGGGGATCTTTAAAGAAGCCAGTGGCCTATCTGTCCAAAAGACTTGATCCTGTTTTGGCCAGCTGGCTGACTTACTTGTGGGCAGTTGCCACTACAGCTATGTTTTTTTAAAAAAAAAAAAAAAAAAAAAAAAAAGACGACGAATAGAAACTGTTTGGCCCAGAAACTGTTACTAACCTCCCCTCCCAAGGAGGACCTCAGAGAAGTGGATGTCCAACATCCAAAAAAATCACCAGGACTTCTGGAGCAGGCCTATATTGGACCTTGTAAAACTTCAGCCATCAGCCCAATCGGCCTGCTGCCAGATGATAACCCAACAGAGCCTCCACAAGACAGAAGCCAAGTTAAGGTTGTCAGATTCTACCGAACAGACATGGGACACAGCAAGGGATGACTCTGTAATGATGCAGTGGATATGGATGAGATCCCCTGGCACCAACCTCACAAGGGGAAATGCCCCTAGCCCTTCTGTCTCCAGCTAGAGGAGCCTGAAGTTCAGCTGCGGGCGGCAGGAATATATCATAAGAACTCAGCTGGTTATGGCAAAGTCACTACCTGGAGGGATCAAGGATTTCCTCCAGAGGAAGCCAAATTCCAAGGAGCTTTTGGTGTTATTTGGCTTGTTATATATCAGCTGTCTTCTGTTATGAAAATCATGTGTGCCTTCATAGTTTTCCCAATTGATTTTTCCCTAAGAAGGGCTAACAGTGATCACTCTCTGGACATACACATTCCAGGTATTTGGAGAATAGCCTGAGGAAAGGCTTTCTCTAGAATCTTGAAAGCCACTTTCAAGGACAGGTATTTGGAGAATAGCCCGAGGAAAGGCTTTCTCTGGAATCTTGAAAGCCACTTTCAAGGACAGAAACAGTCCACATGAAAGTCTCCTGATTTAAGGTAAATTCCACAAGGAGACACCGCCTAGGTCAGGTGGATGTTAAGTAATAGCTTTATACAATTTAGCTCGGACTCTCCTTTCTTACAGCCTTACTAACTTTATAGACCTTTAACTCCTTATCTAACCACTTCTAGGAATATTTAAATAACTTTCTGTGCTGACAGCTATGCTCAGCCAGAACCCCAGTTCAAGCCTCCCTGTAATTATCATCATTGGCAGCATCCGGCCACGTCCATCCCCAGATGGAGGAAAAGTACCTTATCAGAGATACCTCTGTACTCTCTAAGAATAGACTTAAGCAACCAGGTTACCTGTTTGAGAAGGCCTGGCGGATGTGCCAACTAAGCTTTACTTCCTCCTTTCCCAAATCTTACCTCTAGTTCCAGATCTCCCTTTAACTATCACCAGAGGTATCTAGCTGTATACAGGCTGCCTAGCAACCGAGCACATTTTCCCCCACCCTGCAGAAAAACGGCAGATAGCTTGGACAGATAGGAGTCACAGGAAAAAAAAGGCAGTTTTATTTTCTCCCACTGACCGAGCAACTTATAGATTCTTAACATTTTCTACCAATCATGTTTAAGACTATAGTTGAGCACATAAGATCCCTCTTCTTAGCTATTACCCAAATTTAGCCTTTAGTTAATTAATTCATTTCCCCATTGGTCACTTCCCTTTGGGGTTGCAAATGATGATTAATGGTTATTGCCTCCCTATGTGATTCTTATCACCCCTACATTTGACCCTGGAAGCCTGGCTTTGCACTGCCAAGGGATTTACTGCTTGTAAGTGTATATATACCAGGACTCCCAGGGTACGAGGGGACAGAAAAGAGAAAAGAGAATGGAAGAACTAGATGGGTAAGAACTTGAGAGGAACAAACTGAGATGGGGAAGAACTAGACTAAAGAGCCAGAAGAGAGGACTAGAGGAACAAGATGGAAAATGAGGAAGAGCCAGATGGGGAAGAACAAGACGAAGAAGAACAAGGTGAGAGAGGAGGAGATGGGAGAGGAGCTGATACGGGAAAGAACTAAATGGATGAGAACCTAGAAGGGGGCAGAACTAGATGAAGGAATTAAGATAAAACCTAGAGGGGACAACAGATAAATGTAAAGAGAAACTGGGCAAGAAAGGAGCTAAAAATGAGAGCAGAGCATAAGCTTGTAGAGAGAGAACTGACAGAATAATAAAGTGTATGGACTAAGGAGTTTCGTGTACATAGATTCATTTTCTTTCTTCAAAGATTAATTATCAGCTGGTTGTAGATTCTTCCCGGACCCTGGGAGGGGACTATCGAGGGGCTAGACCCCCCAGTCCCCGATAAAGTTCACTTGTCCAGACAGGTTCTGGCAATGCAGAAGCACTCATGGCTATGATAAAAGATGGACTCAGCTCCTGCCTCAGGCACAGCCCAGGCTCCAGCTGCTGATGCCCCTGCCAGTATGCTCTGCTCTGTTTTGGGCTGTTTGCACTCAGTCATAAAGGAGATCAGAGAACCCCTGAAGCTCAGAGAACAACAAGGCAGACTTAGCCACCTGGAGGAGGCCCTAGAACCAGTGGGGCCTCTCCAGATTTTTGGCTACCCTGCCTGAACCAGAATTGCTCTGAAGCCCAATGTTCACAAGAAACTAAGTGGACAAAAAAATAACAAAAATAAAAAGGTTGTCAAAAAGGACAAAACTGGGTGGTGGTACTGGCCAGGCAAGAGACTCATACTCTCTGTCATTACATCACTCTCAATGGCTACTCAGCATCTAAACTAACTGGAAAGGAAGCTCAGTAAGGCAGCCCAGTGAGCTTCCTGAGAATAAGCTGACCAGCTCAACTGCTGTCCTCTCTTATGCTGTCCATGAGTTCACAGAATTTCTATTTTTATTTTATAGGAATACACAAGCTTATTTCCCATTGGCAAAAATGTGTTGGAGTCTAATTATGATTTAAATCAAACTTATAGTCCAATACCACAATTCCTTTAGGACCAACCTAATAACAGTATTTTTTTTTTGATAAACAATTTTATAGGTTATCCATAAAATTTCAATTTTCTAAACATAAGAGTTTTTACAAGTAAATAATCTGTATAAAATACTTACTTTAATTTTTTCTGCCAAGGATGGTGTAATATTGATTTCTCTTTCTCCTTCATCATACATTTGAAAAATTAGATTTTGCATTACATCACCTGCTATCCAATTAACCTCATCCTGATGTTTGATCTGGATAGCCTTTTGTCCCTCTACACTAAATATCTGTAGGCGAGCAACGTGACTACTGGGAAGTAACTTGATAGTCTTTTCCACAGGTGACACATCTTTACAACTCTAGAAGAGAAAACATGAATATACATTGAGTGCCCTACATATTCATTTCTTCTTTTATCTAATGGCAAATCCATGGCACTGTTTAATAATTTAGTTTCAATATTAGGAAAGATCATCTTATCATAGTTACACTTGTAACAAAGTTTATCATTAAAATGGTATTATAAGCCAGATGTGGTGGCACCCACCTGTAATCTCAGCACTTGGGAGGTGTGGGCAGGAGGTCAGTAAGTTCAAGGTCAGCCTGGAATATACAGGAGACCTTGCCTTTAAAACAAACAAACAAAAAAGGTATTATACTTTTAACAGTAAAAACTTTACACCATCAGGCATAAATGGCATTGGGTACATTCTGAAAACTACTAACAGGGATGCCTTCTTTCTTATTTTTAAATTCACTTTAAAATTACTATAAATTCACAAGATTTAAATTAAGTTACAGATTCAATAAAGAAGAAACCAAGAACTTTCCATAAAATTGAAGACAAACTGCTGCCACAGAAGACACTACTTTTTAGTATTAAGCTGTATTGAAATTTTATGGGTTTTTCCCCAATTAATAACACACTGGGATAAATGAAAAAACTTGTTTATAGCCAGAAGAGCTTTAGATGCCTTGAAAGCTGAGCTTATCAACATACTGAGAAATTTATATTGATTACCAGTATACTACGATTGTACAGACCCATCGTAAAGAAGTTACAATTAGTCATACAAAATTAAACTATTAAACCATCACTTCTTTAACAAATTATAATACCTTCAACAACAAAAAGTTATTTATTAATCCTAAAATAACTTTAAACTTTGTTTGTCTATTTATAGCTATTCCTATAGAAACCCATTTACGTGAGTTATTTAAATTTTATTTAAAATTCCTACATTATAAAATATCAAGCAATTTATTTTAAAGGCATACACACTTACTTGACTCCTTACTCTCAAGGCTGCATCCTTTGGATAAGACACTAAAAACTAGCTAAAAGCAGACACAACTTGCTATTTATTTTAAGTAAACTGAATTCCTGGTCTTCTGATACTGCTATATAATTACATAAGTCTTTTTTGCCTCAAAGGCCAGATTCTCCCCATCCCCAGATAACTATGAGTCCTATACTTTTTGATAGTTTGCAAGATATTATGTGCATGCATATGTTTGCACGTGCACACACACATTACCTACATTATTGCAAAAAGGAAATGAATCCTAAATATTTTAAGATTATCAAGGGCTGAGATGTAGCTCAGGGGAAAAGTAGTTGGCAAAGATCCTAGGTTTGACTGAGAAGGAGGAAAAAGATTATAAAAACATAATTAGCCTTAAAAGAATTAGAATGTGCCAGGTGGTGGTGGCGCATGCCTTTAACCCCAGCACTTAGGAGGCAGAGGCAGGTGGATCTCTGTGAGTTTGAGGCCAGCCTGGTCAAAACAGCGAGATCCAGGACAGGCACCAAAACTACACAAAGAAACCCTGTCTCGGAAAAACCAAAAAGAAAAAAAAAAAGGAAATAAAATCACTAATAGTTATAAACCATGTAAGAGATCCGATCAAGAAAATTATTAATATGTGATACATAATGTTAAAATAGTTATAGTTCACATTGTTTTTCTTAAGAGAACCAAGGTACTATACATTTTAGCATCAAACAACTTTGCATAAATACTCTATATCTGCTAAAGACCTTAAAGACTCCAAGTAAAACCAAAGAGAGAGGTAGCTTACAGGTATTTCAATCCTGGCAGTCAGTGTCTGGTCTTTCTTAATGTTCTGAACTTGAATTGCTGACCCTGTTAGGATGCTGGTCCCAGAGCTACTGCAATCCACAGTGTAGACTGGTAGGCTTGGAGCACCTAGAAACTAGAGGGAGGACAGAAAGATCATTAACTACCTAATCCATAACTACTGAGTACCTGTTCAAATTCTTGAGTAATTTACCACAGCTAGTATTTCTGGCTCTACACTGGAAAATTCTAAATAAAACTCAAAACACCAGAATGTTTTAATAAAAAGAGTGATTTTCTATGTTACATAAAATTTATCCTTTTGGAAAACCTTCCTCAACATTATTCTTTTTTTAACCTAAAAAAAGATCACATGCATGTATGAGTGTGTGTGTCTGTCTCAGGCATTAAGAGGGTGTGGATCTCCTGGAACTGGGATTATAGACATTACAGCCATCTCTTCAGCCCTCTTTTTTACTGTCTTGAGTTTCTTTTATTGTAGATCTTACCTACCACCTTTGTTTGTGCACTCTCTTTATAAACGAAACACCTCATCTAAAGTTAGGGAGGGACATGGGGAGATAGCGCAGTAGCTGATGAAGCGCCTCCATGCCAGCAGGAAGACCAAGTTTGAATCCCCAGAAACCACATAAAGCTAGCTAGTCACTACAGTGTACCTCTCCAACCCCAGTGCTCCTAAGGCAAGGTAGGAGTCACAGACAGGAATCTCCTGAAGCAAGCTGGATGGACTCTGCCATATGAGTTCAGACACATGAAAACAGACATATATATGAGGGGGTAAAGGAAAGAAAAGGGAGCAAACTTATGAAACTGCTTAGCTGGGCCTGGTAGTGAAGGCCTTTTATCCCAAATACTAGAGACTAAGGCAGTAGAAAGAATCATAAATTCAAGCCTTTTGGGGCTACATGGTGAGTTTAAGGCCAGCTTGAACTATTTTATGAAATCCTGTCTCAAAATAAAAAAATCAAGAGGTATGAAGCTATAGCTTAATGATAAAACATTCGATTAGTATAAATAAGGCCTTAAAATTCAGTTCCCGAAAAGAAAATGAAAAAAAGAAATGAAGGAAAGAAACACAACTGGGAAGAGCTGGTGTGTTCACTGAGCTTTGTGTTATTGAAAAACTTTTGATAAGGAAAGGGTCTAAGAAATTTTCCATGGAATAATCATTAAGAATTTATTTAAGCCGGGCGGTGGTGGCGCACGCCTTTAATCCCAGCACTCGGGAGGCAGAGTCAGGCGGATCTCTGTGAGTTCGAGGCCAGCCTGGTCTACAAAGTGAGTTCCAGGAAAGGCGCAAAACTACAGAGAAACCCTGTCTCGAAAAACCAAAAAAAAAAAAAAAAAAAAAAAGAATTTATTTAAGCCAGGCGGTGGTGGTACAAGCATTTAATCCCAGCACCTGGGGGGTGGGGTGGGAAGAGACATGAGGGTATCTGTCAGCCTGGTCTACAGAGCAAGTAAGTTCCAGGATAGCGAGGGCTATGTAGAGAAACCCAGTCTTGTAAACAAAACAAAACAAACAAAAAAACAAACCAAAACAAAAAATGATTAAAAAAAAAAAGAGGGCAAAAAGACAGTCTGATTTACTTCCTTTGGTTTCATTAAATGTTGTAACTTGCAGAATTTAAAAACAAAACAATACAAAAACTTACTATTTAAGGCTTAACTTTGAAACAGCAAAAAGACAGTCCTTGCCATTCACTAACAACAGAAGTGTCCTAGCTGCACATCACAATGCATCACAGTGAGCTTACCTTACAGTGGACAATCAGCTTTGGTTGTGCTGTTATGTTGTCTGACTCATCCACAACTTCCACCTGAAATGGGAAGGCTGTTCCATTCTCTATAACCAGAATTTCCGAGTCAGGTTTCACTTTTAGTCGATGAGGAGGACCTATCAGGAGATTCATAATAAAGTACATATTCAATAGATTAAATAGACTAAAATTAGCATTTTGTATTTAATATTTATGAGTGATGCAAGAAAGAAAAGAAAAAAAGAATACAGAACTTGATAAATTCTATCTTCCAAATGTAGTTTGTGTACATGATGGAGTTGTCTTAGTAACACAGCTAAATGCTTGATGTTTTGGGGCACTGGTGGTACACACCTTTAATCCCAGCACTCAGGAGGCAAAGGCAGGCAGATATCTGAGTTTGAGGCCAGTCTGGTCTGGTCTACAGAGTTCAAGAATAGCTAGGGCTACACAGAGAAAGCCTATCTTGAAAAACAAAACAAAAACAAAAACAGTTTAATGTCTAGATTTAGTCTTATATAAGCTAGAGCACACTGATTAATTCATGCTAGAAATGACCTAAACAGTCCTGAAAAACCTTAAAAACATCTGGGAGGCAAAGTATTCAAGAAGCAAAAGTAGTTTATCAAAATACTGTTTATTTATCATCTTTAGCTTTACACAATGAATGACTGCTGGATCCAGCACAAGTAATAACATGCTGAGTTCAGGTCAAACTTAGTAGTACAATCCTGCAATCCCAGCATCTGAGAGCTGCAGACCAGCATGGGCTATGAAATAAACAAATTAAGCCCTGGTGATTGTGTAACTACATAAACAGGTAAGTATACTGCTCACTGTCTTTGATATCACAAGCAAGTTATATCATACATTCCCTATAAGATTAAAAAAATGGATCTATACTTCTAGAAAAAACTAACTATATGCCCCACAATCCTTAATACTTTAAAATTCAATTTATGCTAAATACTGATAATGAAAGTATATAAAACAATTATTAGACACACTTACTTTAATGGTTAATATGAATATTTAGTATCTGCCAACTACTATGTCATGTTTTAAGTAAGCACTACTATGCTCATCATACAGAACACAAGGTCCTATCACCTCCATTTTATAAGAATGGAAGCATCTACAAACACCAGAAAATATTTAATCAAGGGACTACATAAAGAAAATATTTAATACAAAGAGATGGACCCAAGGTCAGTAAGTGGCAAAGTCAAGTTTAAGTCCTGGTTTCTTGCCTTTTACCACAACATTGTGCTATTTCCTACTTTGTCATTTCTATCAAAATAAAAACCACCAAAAAAATGTACCTAAGTAATAAGATTTCTATAAGTCATTTCTATTTGGCTTAGCTTACTTCTAAAGGCATACATATTTATTACTATAAATGAACATTTTTTTCCTCATTAGCACCAATTTTCACTTATCAGTGTATGCCTAGGTAAAACCTCCAAGAACTTCAATTTGTGAATGCAAATAAGCTATTGTTTCCTTCTGCTGAAATCTAGTACAAACGATCGCTTATGGACCAAGTGTTATAATCAAGGTTTCTAAATTTGCATGCCAATTGTTCCTTGGCATTAAGTCTAGGATCAAGTGTAAAACACTCAATAAGCATAACCTTACTGGCAGATCTCACTTTGCAAAGGACAGTGTTAAAGAAAGCTCATGTGCAACTAGTACTTTGTTCTCTATTCAACAACTGCATGATCATGCAGAGTGAAGACTACATATTAACTCATTTTACTGCTACAACCCTATGAGAACAGAAAACATTCTCATGATTCTTTGCAAAAGCAGCCAGACTATACTATACTGAAACCCAAATGGTCTGATTCTAAAATATACTTCTTAGATCCTTACAACAGGCTATCCCTTAAATTAAAAGGCACATTCCACCCTATGTAACTTGAATACCATTTCATTTTCCCAAAATAAATCCTTATCAAATCAATAAGGACCTATAATTCTTAAAATATGAAAGTAAAACCAGTAAGACTAATACAGCAGTTTTTCCCTAAGTCTAATAAACTTATCTCTAGATGTTTCCTAATACATAGTACTTAAAATATTTCCCCAAGATTGAGCTACATTAAGCAACTCTAAATGTATTTTTAAGATTTATACTGGAGCTGGGGATGGAGCTCCATTGATAAGTCTACTTGCCTAGAATGCAGTCCTGAGTTCAATCCCTGCACCACACCACATAAACCAGCTATGGTGTTACATGCCTGTAACTTATCACTTGGGAGGTTGAGGCAGGAGGACTGTGAGCAATCCTTTAGGGCTGGAGAAATGGTTTAGTGGTTAAGAATATTTACAACTGTTCCTGGGGGATCTGTCATCCCTGACGGCTGCAGGCACAGCATCCAAGGGCATATGCCACCCCCATGTACGCAATTGTTGTCTTTACTGCCTCAACGTTCTATATTCTGGCCATTCACCACTACAGTAACCTAAGAATATTTTAAAAGTAACTATTTCAAATATTGTTTAAAATAGTATTACCAGGTAGCAATCTAATTTTCAAAATCTGTGAATCTTCTTTTAAACCCGGAAGAACAACCTTCAGATTAAAATTCTGTTGAAAAAAGACAGCAAAAATTAAACCCAGGTTTTAAATAAGTAGCTTACCATTTCAATTCTGATTTGTGTTTGATTTTTATCTTATCATTATATAAATGTACTCATAATTTTACTTAGAAAAATTATTACAAATATTTAAGAATCCCAGGAGAAAAAAAGAACAAAACTTTCCTCAAACTCAAATCGTGTTTATCTGAATAATTATCAGGTAATTATCAGAATAAGGATATTTTTTAAAAGGTAAAACAGAGGTATAAAGACAGCTCAGTGGTGTACAGCACTTTCTCCTCTTGCAAGGGACCCAAGTTCAGTTCTCAGCATCCATAGGGTGGCTACAATCACCTATAACTCCAGTTCCAGGGGATCCAATTAGGTCTTCTGGACTCCAGGCACCAGGAACCCATGGGGTGCACACACATACATGTAAGCAAAACAGTCATAACACAAAAAAATAAAAATATATTTTAAGTGAAACAATCAAGGAGTACGAGGGAAAGAAAAACCGGATTGAACTCTGAACAGAAAGGTAACAGTAACTAAAGAGATCTAAGTAAAAGATCCATTTAAAAGATGGGAGAGGATCTGAACAGAGCTCTCAAAAGAAGAAATTAAATTGGCTAAGAATTATTAGATAATGTTCACTATCCCTAGCAATGAGGAAAATGTAAATCAAAACAACCCTGAGATTTCATTTTATCTCAGTCAAAATCACAAAGATCAATGGAACAACCTATAACAACAAAGGCTGGAAGGGATGTGGAGAAAAGGAAACTTTCATTTACCGTTGGGATTGCAGTTGGTCCATCTACCCTGGAAATCAGTGGGAAGAATCCTCAAAAAGCTAAAAATAAATTTTCCCTATGACCCAGGTATACTGCTCCTGTGCATATGCCCAAAGGACTCAACATCATACTCCACAAATACTTACTCAGTCATGTACATTGCTGTTCTATTTACAAGAGTTAGGAAACAGAAACAGTCTAAATGTTCAACTGATGAATGGATAATAAAAGTGTGGTATATATACAATATGGAACACTATGCAGATATAAAGAAAAATGAAATCATGAAATTTTCAGGTAAATGAATGTAATTAAAAAGGATTATGTTGAATATAGTAACCCAGACTCAGAAAAACAAAGTCATGTTTTCTCTCATCTGAGACTCCTAGTTCCCAATCTTTAGATGTGAGTACATAGCTAAGAATAATGACAGAAACCAGTAAAATAGGAAGGTATAATGGGGAGCATGCAATAGAGAGGAATAGCAGGGTACCGGTGACTTGGAAGGGTGAAATTAAAAAAAATTGTGGAGGAGGGATGTTACTGAGGAGGGTCAATAAAGGAGGAGAGAAGGGACGAAGGTACAGTAACAGTAAGAATGTCTGAAAAGAGTTCTCATTATCATCTTTTTATTTAAAATTACATATAATACATATAAATACGTGTGTAAATATACTAACAGTTTAAATCGTTCACACCTGGGCTGACAAAGTCTCCCCCAAGAGCATACATAAACTAACAAAAAACACATCAATACCAGGCATGAGACACTTCCTTTCAAGTGTTGGTCAGGGCAGTCCAAGAGACTTCCAAAGCACTTTAGGCTATTGCTGTTGCCCTTGGTTGCATCACTAGAAGTTGAAGGTAAATCCATGAAGACATCATGCACTTACAACATAGAGCTGGATCTGATCCGAAAGCTTCCTCCCTAGAAGACTAGATTTCATGGTATCAGAAGGTGCCGTGCAGGTTTCTGGGAGAGGGAAGCAGCCATGAGGCCTATGATCCACAACAATGATCATCACGGCACAGTGACCCTAAAGGTCCAATAGTGGCATGCATATCTTGGTGGTAACCAACAGCTTTTTAACTGGACTTATGTCTTATTCAACAAAACAGAAATCATGCCTGGTATTGGAAACCTAGTCAACTATTCAAAGCTAGTGAGCCCATGGATCTTGGAAAACCTACAACCACCACTTTACTTAGCCAGTACTAATTCCTAACAACACTCTAAATATGTATCCTTATACCTACAGCTAAGTGTAGGCCCTCACCCCCACATCAAAAAAAAATCTCTCTGACATCATCAGAGATGATTACAGAAAACCAAAACCAACTGAAATGCACAGAACAAGAGATCCTCTGGGGACCAGCCCCAACAGCTACATCATCTAGATAATTCCTGCACCCAAGGCTTAGGGCATACCAAGGAAGAGGGGACATAAAGATTCTAAGAGTGGGAGGAACAGGAAGTCTTCTGTGAGACTACATCTCCTAGAAATGTCAGAGAAGCTATACCAACTAAGTCTCAAATAACAAGGCTGCCTAAATAAGACTTGAATCAGGACGAAAACAACAGACAAGCGAGCATGGAAGGAGGCAATGCCATGGAACTGCAAACCCAGACAAAGAACTGGAGGCAACCAAGGAGCTGAGAGCAGGAGAAAGAGTCTTCCCCAGGAAAAAAACGCCCCAATTTGGTTATCCAACACCAAATGGTCAGCCTGAAAACATATACATACAAGGAACAATATGGAGACTAAGCAGAACGAACACACACACACACACACACACACACACACACACACACACGGCCAAGAATCTGAGAGAGCAGGAAGTGGATACATGGGAAGGACTGAAAGGAGGAAAATGATGTAATTACATTTCAATTTTTAAAATTAATTTAAAAACTCAATCTAGAAACTTCTGAATGGAATGCAATATTCTGGACTGGATTTTGAACAGAAAGGTAATGGTAACTGGAGACATCTAAATAAAGTCTGGTTTTCTTATTAGTCCTGTCTTAATGTTTATTAGTGTGTATAAATATATGTATATGGTTCTGAGATATTAACACAGAAACTCTGTAAGCTCTTATTATCTCTGAACTCCTCTATAAATTTAAAGTTCTTTTAAAAATCTAGAAATAATTTTAAGTCCACTTAACATTTTTTTTTTTTTTTTTTTTTTTTTTTTGAGACAGGGTTTCTCTGTGTAGCTTTGCGCCTTTCCTGGGACTCACTTGGTAGCCCAGGCTGGCCTCGAACTCAGAGATCCGCCTGCCTCTGCCTCCCGAGTGCTGGGATTAAAGGCGTGCGCCACCACTGCCTGGCTCCACTTAACATTAAAAATTTGACACAAATCTCAAATTATTTCAGGAAAGTCTCAATTGAGAAAGGTGTATAAAACCTGATGTTAAACATCATTTGATAATATGACGCAGTAGTATGTAAGTTAAGTAACACCTATTAAAATGTTTTTCTATTACAGGGCTAGAGAGATGGTTAAGAGCACTGGCTGCTCTTCTAGAGGACCTGGGCTTGATTTCCAGCACCCACATGGTAGCTCACAACTGTTAACTCCAGTTTTCAGGGGACCCGATATCTTCTTATGGATACCTCAGGCACCAGGCATGCACATGGTACACAGACTTACATTCAGATAAAACATCCATACACACAATAAAATAAAAATATTTTGAACTAGAAGTATTTTGAATTTTAGAATATCTGTAAAAACAAAGCTATCTGCGGAATGAAGCAAGTCTAAACATGAAATTCATCTACTTTTCAGCTTAAAATACATCACCTTCAATACATTTTTGTACAGTAATTCTGGTGTGCCCATTTTGACTGACATTTATCAAATAGGGTCAGGTGTAGAATTTTTTACCAGTGGTATCATATCAACACTCAAAACATTTCAGATCAGGGCTATTCCACCTGAAATATCTGAAGAAAGTACATGTTCATTCTCTCTTCTTTGGGCTGGTACTGGGAGGTTAAACCCAGGGCCTTCCAAGCACTCTAACATAGACCCAGGCCCCAGGAAGCTCAATCTTAAACATAATATTGATAGGGAAATATTTGTATCTTTTTTAACCATATATATCTCTTACTGAATACTTCCCTTTATTAATTCTCAAAACATATTAAACTAGTCAGCTACAGTTTCACTGATTTGAAATTGTGGTTTCTGGTCTGAGAAAAATAAAAGAAGAGGAGGAAAAAGTGGAATATTACCAGAGAAATGTTGAATAAATGTTTCTGAACTAAGATAGAGACAGCTAGAAAACATTTAACTCAAGGATGCTGAAATCACTACAGTAATAAAAGTGCAAGATTTTCACACCACTCTAACTTGTGAGTCAGGTAACATAGCACTGATGAATTCCTAACAAGTCAGAATTAATGTGATCTTCGTTACAAAATACAAAACAAAAAATAAACCCAGGTCATTTAACATTAAATTTCCAATTTAACATAATAGGAAACAAATAATAAATATTATAAAATTTATGTATAATGCTTACCTTGCCTTGACAAGAGTTAACTGGACCCTTAGCTACGACACCTTGAATTACACAATTTGGGCCTTTGGTTATTTCTTCATAATGTAAAGACAGACCACTGGAAAAAAACAGATTATTTTTAAATTTCCCTGCATTATCTACAAATAAGATTGCAAATACGCTACTGGCATGTTTAATTCATCTTTCTAATAAAATTTCTAATTTAATTTAAATAAGAAATAAAGAGAAAGCCAGGCGGTGGTGGCACACACCTTTAATCCCAGCACTCAGGAGGCAGAGCCAGGCCGATCTCTGTGAGTTCGAGGCCAGCCTGGTCTACAGAGTTCCAGGAAAGGCTCCAAAGCTACACAGAGAAACCATGTCTCAAAAAACCAAAAAAGAAAGAAAGAAAAGAAAATTCCTAAAAAATTGTCTTTTCCCCCTTGAATCAGGGATTCCCTATACAGCCAAGTTTGCTTCAAATTCATAACCCCCCCCAGTCTCCCCAGTACTGAGATTACAGATGTGTGCTACTCTATAGAGCTCCAAAAAATTCTATGGTGGAAAAAAATATGACCAAGCAAGTATAAGTGATACTAATGGTGCAAACACTGAAAATAATATGACAGGTTGTCATAAAATAAAGAAACCACACATGTTGAGTTGATCAAGACACAAGGAATAAGGCAAGCTATATGCCCAACATATGTCTGACATAACAGCACACCTGCCACTGTACAACCACTGGGCTAACTGCTGATAATTCCATAGCACTAGTCTTGGAGGACTGGCTTTTCCGTTATGCATCTGTAAATACCTTGACAGTATTTAAGAACAACAACAACCAAAAAAAAAAAAAAAAACTCAAAAAACAAAACTATAAAAGGGGCAGATACAAGCAAGAAATGTACCCTATACTAGAAACCCTACGCACAACCACCCCTGGAATCTGCCTTAGCTTACTTTCATTAGGCTTGTTCACAAAAGTGTGACTTGGTGAGAATATCAACAGGCACACCTTGACTATTTTATCACTCCAGACTCTCACTGCTGATACAATAAGAAAGAAAGAATACAAAGGTAGACCACAATACACCCCTAACAAAAGAAATACTCAAGTACACCAGGTTCACATGGTAAACTCATGGTTTCCTCAGTCTTTTCTATGGATCCCTTAAAATCTTGCACTCAGTAAAATTTTAGGCAGCTTCTACTACCTAGTCAGCAGAATGGCATCAGAGAAGTCCAAATAACCAAGTGGCTTTCATGTCGCTGTAAGCTTGGTAGAGTATATGCTAAGTACCTTTTCTACTGCTATGTG
The DNA here is from genome assembly GCF_007827085.1 of Peromyscus californicus insignis. Classification (NCBI taxonomy): domain Eukaryota; kingdom Metazoa; phylum Chordata; class Mammalia; order Rodentia; family Cricetidae; genus Peromyscus; species Peromyscus californicus. Next base: position 38,163,246 of record NW_026294514.1, on the reverse strand, counting down.
CAAGTGATACCTAGGTTAGCTATCCAAGAGAAAATGGTACAAAGAACATCATAAGGTAAAAAAAAAAAGCCCATTTTTCTCAAGCATAGAATTGTTTACAGGTATTTTCTGAATAGACAGATTTAAAATGATAACATAAAGATCTTAACAGTCTTTGATTTTACAATCAAGTAACACTATTTCATTTTAACTCATCCCAACAAAGTGTTCCAATGAACAAAACACCTAGGCTCATTCTACACAAAGAGATGAAGATGGGGAAAAAAAAGCACAATTTAAAATTTATTTATAGTGTGTATGTGTGTACACTTGTAGTCCATGGTGTGTATGCAAATCATGGTGTGTATGTGTGAAGGTCAGAATCTATCTCCTTCTACCATGTGCATCCCAGTGATTAACGTACACCTTTAGGCTTGGTGGCAAGAATCCTTATCCACTAAGCCACCTTGAAGGTCCACACTGATCATTTTAAGTTACCCTGAGAGATGACTCAGTAATGAAGCAGATTTCTTTAATCCCAGCACTCGGGAGGCAGAGCCATGTGGATCTCTGTGAATTCGAGGCCAGCCTGGGCTACAGAATGAGTTCCAGGAAAGGCGCAAAGCTACACAGAGAAACCCTGTCTTGAAAAAAAAAAAAAAAAAAAAAAAGAAGAAGAAAAAAAAAAGAAATCCCCCTAACATGAACTTAAAAACAACAGCAACTAACAGAATTGCCACGGGACAACACACCATACTTGTAAAAAGAAAATGAAGTACATCTCCAATGACTTCAGCAGTAAATTTAGTAAATAAGCTTCTGTGAAGTAATTTACACATGATATTGTAGCCACAGAGGATGGCCTGAAGCCAAATACATTAGGAATTATAAAATTCATTTAAAACATTAATACAAATGCTAACCTTATATAATTTACACAAAAAAGAGTAAAGACTTAGCAAACACAAAAAGACAAATACAAATAAGTCCTTCAATTACCTTGCTTCAAGAACTGGTTGAATATCAGATAATAGTTGGGTAGTGTGACCGAATTCATCCTGTAACTCCAAAGGAATATTGAATGGAACTCCAACACGAAAAGGGGAATCAAGAAGACCGAATGAAAACTTCTCTGGCTTGCCCTCTTTAACAAAAACAAAAGAGAAAATAAATTATGAAGAAAACTTACTGGAGGTCAGAAGTAGACCCATACATATCCTGGCAATTACAACTACAATGTAGATGGCATTTGAAATCTGTGCAAGGACTGGGAAGATGGCTCTCGCAGAAGACTGAGTCTGGTTCCCAGCGCTCTTGTCAAGTGACTCACAGTGCCTGGAACTACAGCCCCAGGATATTGGAGGCCTTCCTCTGGCCTCTGCGGGCACTTGTACACATACCCACACACTGAATATAATTAAAAATAAAACAAAAACTTACAAAAAGAATCTGTGCCAAGATTTAACTATTGCCAACAACCAGCAAGTGCAAATAAGTATAGAACTTTATCTCACACCACATGTAAAAGAAAATTCAAGGGGTAGACATCAAAGTGTTTCTTTTACTTCCTTTTACTCTTATTACACTTACTGAAACAGTCTCACTATGTAGGCTGGGCACACCACGCCGTCATTAGACTTGTGACGATCCTCCAATCTTTCTTTCTTTCTTTTTTTTTTTTTTTTGATTTTTAAGACAGGGCTTCTCTGTGTAGCTTTGCGCCTTTCCTGGAACTCGCTTTGTAGCCCAGGCTGGCCTTAAACTCACAGAGATCCGCCTGCTTCTGCCTCCCAAGTGCTGGGATTAAAGGCTTGCGCCACCACCGCCCAGCCGATCCTCCAATCTAACTTCTAAGGGGGAGATTATAGGTGTATACCATCACGCCAAACTTCAAATTGTTTCTAAGCTCTCAAATTATTAGAATATAATGAAGAATGATTATGCCCTTAATTAAGAACTTCTAAGTTCTCAAAAACTAAAAATGGATTTGATGAGCTTACAACAAGGGATATATGTGAAACTAACTGTAACACATGCAATAAGGAACTAAAAGCCAAGGAAAGAATGATCTATTTATTTACACATGTTCCTGTGTACTCATGTGCATACAGTGTCAGGAACTAATTCGGCCTTGTATATGCTCCAGCTGAGCTTACACTCTATCCATGAACCATCTTTTCTCAAAGTGTGATCTCTAATCTACTAATTTTGACTATCCCTTGGAATTTACTGGAAATGAAACTTAAGAGTCCACCCTTAAATATGCCCAATCAGAAACTCTGTGAATAGCCATGCCACTGACAGAGATATTCAGGAAGTTGCCTGAGCTACAGAGAAAGTTCTAGGCTAGCCTAGGTGCCTTATTGAGATCCTGTCTAAAAATGAAAATGACGGGGATATTGCTCTGGTGAGGGCTTGTCTACCACACATGAGGCCCTAGGTCCAATCCCTAGTACAAACAAACATGCATGAAGATATTCTGAGAGTGACACTCAGCAGACTGTGCTTTAATAAGTCCTTCAAGGTAGTTCAGTTACCAACTCAAGTAAAGCACAACTTCAAACTAATAAAACAAGCACTGAAATGAACAGGCTTTCAGACGACACACATGGACTAGAAGCAGCACACACTTTAAAAGTTAGAGAAAATGCCTAACCACTCATTTTACTATGTAAATGTTGAGGTTATATGGAATAGGCTTGTGGGAAATGAATTCTAAGTCTACTGCTGAGTGTTCTGCACATAGTTTTTGAGATTTCTTGGTATCAATCCTAGAGAAACTAGCATATTTAAACAACAACAACAACAAAAACAGCTTACGTTTTTTAGTAAAAAAAAAACTGGAACAACATAAATGTTTCAACAGGAAACTAAAATATAACAAATCTATACCATGAAGTACATTTGTAGAACAAAAAATAATTTTATGAAATAAAACCTTGGGGATGGAGCGAAAGCTCAGTGGTTAAAAGCACTGGTGGAGGACCCAGATTTAATTCTCAGCACCCACATGGCAGCTCACAACCATCTGGAACTCCAGATCTAGGGATTCAGGTTTCTTCTGCCCTATATGGGCACTAGACACAAATATAGTGTACAGATACATGAAATCTTCTAGAGGTCCTTCTGATTAAAAAAGGCATGCAGCTCCAACTTCTCCAAAAAACAAAAAGAACCCCCAAAAGACCATTATGATACTACAGATATTTAGGAGACCTAACTCTACAAAACAACCAACCAACAAACAAAAAAAGTAGACTAATACGTTACACATGGGCAAACGTAGGAAGCTAAGAGTATCAAATCCTTAATGCCCAAAGTAAATCATACTACAGTATATTCAAGCTGTTATGAAACTGGAACACAACTAGAAAAATAGTTGAAATTGGCTTCAGTTCCCAAAATCACCATTCCTCAACACAGAGAACAGTCATGTCTCCTCATCCTCAACACAGAGAACAGTCATGTCTCCTCATCCTCAACACAGAGAACAGTCATGTCTCCTCATCCTCAACACAGAGAACAGTCATGTCTCCTCATCCTCAACACAGAGAACAGTCATGTCTCCTCATCCTCAACACAGAGAACAGTCATGTCTCCTCATCCTCAACACAGAGAACAGTCATGTCTCCTCATCCTCAACACAGAGAACAGTCATGTCTCCTCATCCTCAACACAGAGAACAGTCATGTCTTCCTCATCCTCAAAGAAGAAAAGAGGTAGGTCTAAGGAATGAGAGACACAGCACTAGGAAAGGATGAAGAGTTTATTGAAAACTGGAAAACCAACTGAAGGATTATATATATAAAAAGTCAGACCTCTCCCCTTTCAGCTGTTATACCCAGCCTGACTTTCTGTACAATGGGTGCCAGACAGTAACCTTCCCTAGCAGAAGACTGGAAGGTTCCACTCGAGACTCTCAATAGCCAAAACTCAAAGACCTGAAAATTCTCATAATTGAAATAAAGCATGTTTTTATGTATTTTATTTTGTAATGTAAGCAAATATGTCATGTAAGGTAAACACAGCAAACAAGCAAGCATACAACCCAGCAAGTGTGAGACATACTATGAATAAGGAAAAGCACTATCAAGAAAAAGCCCTAGAGAGCGAAGATATCCAATCCATGAAGTGGGAATACAATGCTTTAAAAAGGGAATAACAAGGAATGATATAGCAAGATGGGAAAATTTAATATAAATTCGAGAATGTTAAAGTAATCTCAAGTAAAATAAATAAAAGCAGAAGGTGTAAAGGAGAAAAAAATTAATTAGTGTACATGTCTGGGGACACAGTACTTTCATATTAGATATTATTAAAAAAAACACAAAAAACTAAAAAAAAAATCAAGTATTTCAAGAAAAATGCCTAGAAAATAGAATGTTTCAAAACTAAAAAGGCTGACTACACAGAAGCTGATGACAATGATCCTATAATTATAAAACTGAGGGAGAAAATCCCCCAACATCTGAAATCACCCAAAGGGTTAAGAATCAGAATAGCTGTAGACTATGCAAAGTGTAAAACTAACTAAATACATTTTTTAAATGACATCTTCAGAATTAAGAACGAACACGAACGATTAATTACTTTTACAGTCATTTAAAAATCAAGATGTTTACTCAATTATGTATCTTTTATTGAATTATATAAATTCCCAATTTAAAATGGCACTATCAGCAGATGGAATTATACAATAGTGTTTTGCTTACCTTTAACAGAAAATTTTATTGCTTTAGATGGTAGTGATCTTCCTGCATAGGTATCTGCATTACTTTCATTCAATACCACTTGTAATTTCAATGTATAATTACCCAGTTTCTGGATATTTTCTGGATAAATTAAGAAGAGATTAAACACCATGTCAACAGAAATTGATTTATATGTGATCTTCTTTTCAGGGGAAATGGGGATTTCACAAGACTGTCCAGCCTGTTCTTGAACCAGTACACTCCAGTGGTTCTCCCTGCTGAGCTAGCTGAGTAGCTACAACAGATATGAACCACCATGCATGGATGTGGGTTGTTTACAGTGGGGATGGGGATCAATCCTAGGGGTCAACCCTGGTAGGCAAGCATAGTAAAGACTGGAGGGAAGGCTCAGCAGTTAACATCACTTGTTGCTCTTGCAGAAGGACCAGGTTTGGTTCATAGCCATCCATAACTTCAGTCTTGGGGAACTTGGTGCTACCTTCTGGTTTCCATAGGCACTAGGCAAGCACACTGTATATATACATACATACATACATGCAGGCAAAACACTCATACACATAAAATAAAAATTTGAAACCTAAAAAATAAACAAAAATAAGAGTAACTCACCCATTTTTTTAAACCAGTAAGGCCATTTTCCTCCATGTTGACTGATATGTGAAATGATTTCTTTATTTCCACTTGAAGCTTAATAAAAAGAAAAACTGCCTTAAGAAACTGAGTATAGATAGATCTGGGTGGTGGTGGCACACGTCTTTAATTCCAGCACTCGGGAGGCAGAGCCAGGCAGATCTCTGAGTTCGAGGCCAGCCTGGTCTACAGAGCGAGATCCAGGACAGGCACCAAAACTACACAGAGAAACCCTGTCTCGAAAACAAACAAACAAACAAACAAAAAAACAAAACAAAGAAACTGTGTGTAAAATAAAATGAGGTGTCGAAATAGCATCAAATACAGTTATCTTTATTTGCTATACAATTTATAATACTGCTTTGAAGCTTCAAACTATATATTATTATCTTATACAAATGAGCAAAAACAATGAAAGTTTATTTAGCTCATTACAATGCTTTCACTTGGAGGGTAAAGTGATGGACTAGAAGGCAGTACCTCCAAAGTAAGACATTCTTCCTAATATAGTATTTAAATGTCATGTGAAAGGCAGTATTCAGGCTAGGCTTGATTCATTTTTTGTTGTTGTTGTTGTATTTCTAAATTTCAAGTTACAGTTGATTAGTGCTCTGTAATAATGTTCAGTGAAGGGGAAGGAAGAGTATGGAATTTGATCTTTTTAACACAATTGGTTTTTGTTTTTATTTTCCTTTGGCAAGCACCTTCATGTTTATCCCATATTGATGGATATCTTTTATTATTAGATGCAAATTTTCTAATAGGGGATACCCTAGAATCTCACACATTCTTGATCCTTGGCCTGATTCAGTCTCCTGGTTCCTTTTCTTATTGGCAGTGAGATACATAACTTGCTGTAGCTGGTTGTGTAGTCCAAGAAGCTCTCTTTGGAGATTTCTACTCAGTTATAGTTTGGATCTTTTGTTGTTGTTTGAGCCAGAGTCTTAACTATAGCCCTTTCTGGCCAGATGTCCTTACCTCACAGAAGTCCATCTGCCTCAAAAACATGTATTACCATGCCTGACCCTGTAACCTGAATCTTGACTTTAAAGGGTAGAAAAGAATTTCAGATTGATAAGTCCAGGCTCAGATAGATCCAGAGATGAATTCTACCAGACTTTGAAAGAAGAACTAACATCAGTGCTTCTCAAATTATTCTATATGTCAAGAAAGGAAGGCAAACTACCAAACTGTTTATAAAGCCAATATTTCTCTGATTCCAAAACTGGGAAAAGACAAACAGAAAAATAGTATAGATCAATCTCCCTAAAGGACATAGATGTAAAAATTACCAGCAAAATATCTGTTGACTAAATTTAAGAATTAAAAAAAAAAATTTGCAATAACTCAAGCAAGCAAAGAACATAATGAAACTGTTACAAGGTTTTCCATATAAGTTTTATTCTTTTGGATGGCTTTGTTTTGTTTTTAGACAGGTATCAAAATGTAGCTCAGGGCTATAGAAATGGCTCAGCGGTTAAGAGCACTGGCTGCTCTTCCAGAGGTCCTGAGTTCAATTCCCAGCAACCACATGGTGGCTCACAACCATCTGTAATGAGATCTGGCGCCCTCTTCCGGATTGCAGGCAGAACACTGTATACATAATAAATAAATAAACCTTTAAAAAAAAAAAATGTAGCCCAGGCTGGCCTGGGACTCACTATATAGGCCAGGGTGGCCTCAAACCTGCAATAATTCATCTGCATCAGCCTCCCCAATGCTGAGATTACCAGAATAAACAACCATAAGGGGCTGTCTATGTACTTTAAATTATGCCGAGCATACTGAAAGACCTCATATAACATAGATGTACTGACCTTAGAATGGCCCAGCAGTGCTGTGGAAGTTGACCCTTCACTACAGCAGAGTTAGCTGGGCTCTGCAGGGTGGCTACCCACAAGCTGCACACTAGTTGTGGTTTCATGCAGTCGCCTCCCTCCAAATATGACTTCGGCTCTAAAAGTCCTAGGTTTTTCAGTTTTTTGTTTTGGTTTTTGGTTTTGTTTTTGGTTTCTCTGAGTAGCCCTGGCTGTCTTGGAACTTGCTCTGTAGAGCTGGCTGGCCTCAAACTCACAGAGATCTGTCGGCCCCTGCCAAAGTCCTAGGTATGATTTGATCAAATCATTTCTCCTTTCCCAATTCCTGGAAATGTCCTCCAAATTCCTAGAACAACTCATAGGCATTTGCAGATTAGATTCCTCTTCTCGAGCCACAAAAAACTCCTATTCCCTGAATTTTGGGCACTCAACTATTCCTCAGTTGAGTTGCCCTACATGACCTTTTGGAAGAATGCACCTTAATTTCTATTTTCTAACTTTAACCAAATCTGCTGTATTAACCAGATTCAAGTCATCAAAAATTAGAGCCATTCAATCTCTCTCATCCAGTCACTCAAGGCCCAAACTGATCTACACTCTTACTGTGCAGTATAACTTTAAGTTCCACCAGCAGCTTCTTTGATCCTCCGTGACTTGTCCCTGGGAGCTTCTGCATAGCTTCCCCCTTCTTGTTTAGTATTTCGATCCTTAGTGCACCTGCAGGAATGCCCAAAGTGAAAAGAAAGGCTATCACAATTACCCATCAACAGTCCGGAAGATCTTCATGTTACATTTCAATATTCTATAGTTTTCTATATATTAGAAGTAGACAAAAATTTTTTATAAGAAAGACAAAACCAACAGAGGGAACATTAGAAAACGTACCAATTGGGGTTCCGGCAGGCCTAACTTCATTTGGCAATAATTCATCTCCTTCAGGCCAAGTTACAGACAATCTATCAGGGAGCCTATTATAAAACCAGCATATTAATGTTTTGTGAATTTAGTTAATTAGAAATATGAAAATTAGCAGATAGGTACTATTGATACATTTTGAAAAGTTAAACCTAATCCCACTATGTCTAATAAAAAGCCAAGATAAAAATCTATCTTGATATTAACACTTAGATGTGATTTTTCTATTTATAGTACATGTATACCCTTTAAAGACAAAATAACATCATTAGCTTGATCCAAAAATAGAAATGTCATCTATTTCATTTTCTTTCCTTTTTTGTTTAATTTTAAAGTGATGGTGGTAGGACCCCCTCTACATTAGTACATGCTGTCCTAGAACAAACAGCATAGCTCAGACTGGTCCTCAATGGCCCCACTTCAGTGTCCTGGGGACACTGCTTCTTCCTTATTGGCTATTTCTTTTTTAGTGCTCTTTATTTCTTAGAAAGTGCTAGTTTCCTCTAGCTGTAAGCCACGCCAAATGATTTCCTTTAAATGCCCATGTTAAGGTATAAATAAATGTGACACTTTAGATAAGATTTCTTTTTCTAATGTTCCCATCTAACTACAACTCTCAATATTTAATGTCAAAGAGTTCACCTCAAGGCACATAACACATGTGAGAATACTGAACAGCACTACAATTCTTGGATTAAAACACATTATTTGAATCCAAAACTGTACTTTATACATTCAAAAATTATACTATATATTGCACTATATACTATATATTGAAATATATATCTCCCCTTTGAGACAGGGTATCATTATGTAGGCCTGGCGGGCCTGGAACTGGCCATGTAGGCTAGGCTACCCTTTAACTACAGAGATCCGCCTGCCTCCACCCCCACAGGTGCCACTGTGCCCAACCGCAATTCTTAATTTTATTTGTTTGTTTTTTGAAATTTGACTTACTTTGCCATTTCATCTTCTACATATTTTTTAATTGTTTTCTCAGCAACTGTCCTATCCAGCTTTGCAATGGGTACAGTTTTTATTTCATCATACAGCGCCTGGGGTTCCTGAATAAGAATTTATACCAACATTACAAAGATAACAATTTAAATTAAGTTGCTTAGTTACTAAACAAACCAATCCATGTATTTCCTTCAAAGACATCAATTTTATCCTAATTAAGTATACAAATGCGAGTAACTATTCTTACACTTAACTATTTTCACTCTTAAGAATCTAACTTTAAAAATTATTATTATTGTGTCTGTGTATTGAGTATGTGCATGGGCACACGTTTGAGGTCGGAGGACAACTCTTAGACCTGAGAATCAGTTTTACAACTTTACCTCTAGTAACTATTTTCATTTTTTTAATTTAATCTACATAATCCTAATAAAATCCAAATAACAAGAAACAAGCTAAGGGGAAAAAAACATTTTAATCTTGGATACTTATTCTTAGAACAGAATTCTGTCCAGTGATATTACTCGTCTGTGAACATAGTGAAAATTTGCCTTTTATAAAAGCACTATTATACTAATAAAATATATAAATATATGTAAAACATACAAACATTAAATATGGAACAGAAAACTATGCTGACATCACTTCATTCAACAGGAAAAAATGCAAGCCAATTTCCAAATACCATTATCTTTATTGCCATATTTACATAAAGATGGTGCCAAGAGACTATCAGTCACTTGCTTTCTTACCATTGCAATCTGAACTTCACCTCCTGTAGCATATACTTCTCCATCATGATCACCATAAAGGAAAAATCTTACTATGCTTCCATAAAAGAGAGGAAGTGTCTTGATTGTCTTGACCTAACATTTAGCATAAATACTCAGATTAATATTTTCTAAGAGGAAACAGGTTTAATAACTACTTTATGCAACTGTTATGCATGTGAAAAACATTCATTAACAATGACTTCAAACCAATGAAGCAAGTAAGATGTGTGAGGCTTAGCACTTATTGCTGGCAAATCTGTGTTAAGACAGGAGCTTCTCCATTCAGATATGTCATAGTTAAGCATGTGTTTCTAGACTTTGACAAGTTAACATTCCCATCAAATACATTAGCTCAAGACTTGTTTATGAGTCAGGTGTGATGGGCCTATTTATAATCCCTGGCACTTGGAGTTGAGCACTGGATTGCTCAGTCCAACACAGTCACATTGTGTCATTCAAAATCCATGTCTTGGGCTGGAGAGATGGCTCAGAGGTTAAGAGCACTGACTATTCTTCCAGAGGTCCTGAGTTCAATTCCCAGCAACCCCATGGTGGCTCACAACCATCTGTAATGAGATCTGGCTCCCTCTTCTGGCCTGAAGGGATACATGCAGGCAGAACACTGTATACATAATAAAATAAAAAAAAAAAAAAAAAAAAAAAAATCCATGTCTTGCCGGGCGGTGGTGGCGCACGCCTTTAATCCCAGCACTCGGGAGGCAGAGCCAGGCGGATCTCTGTGAGTTCGAGGCCAGCCTGGGCTACCAAGTGAGTTCCTGGAAAGGCGCAAAGCTACACAGAGAAACCCTGTCTCGAAAAACCAAAAAAAAAAAAAAAAAAAAAAAAAAATCCATGTCTTCCCTTGAAAAGGTAGTATCAATAGCTTCAGAAATTTAAAATAAATCAAAAACCACTATAAATTATTTTGATTCATATGTACATGTCGTAGCAGAAAAAACCAACCAACTTAATGTTTCCTATTTTTCAGAACTAATTATTTATGTATGTCCATGCTCAGATAATCCATAAAGCATTTACTCAAGTCCATGGAGCAGTTGACAAACTGACTTGCAACTCCTTTTTTGGCTTCCTGACACTCTAGTTCTCCTAGTTCCCTTCATCGCACTAGATATCCTTACTGTCTAGACACCAAGCTCCCTTCTGTCCTGATATAAATGTCATAAACGCCCCAGGCCTCGGATTCTTTAGCCATGCTTGCTCCTTCTAGGGCTTTAATTATATGATGGCACCCCTCAGAGTCATGGAGGGAAGACACGTCTTTCTAATTTGCAACTGTTGAGTATATCCAAGCTTCTGCTTGAGGTTAATTTAAATGCTACTTTTTTTGGTTTTTTCGAGACAGGGTTTCTCTGTAGCTTTGGAGCCTGTCCTGGACTAGCTCTGTAGACCAGACTGGCCTCGAACTCACGGAGATCCGCCTGGCTCTGCCTCCCGAGTGCTGGGATTACAGGCGTGCGCCACCACCGCCCGGCTTACTTTTTTTTTAAGGTTTGTTTGTTTGTTTATTATGTGTACAGTATGCCTGTGTGCCAGAAGAGGGCACCAGATCTCACTATTGATGGTTGTGAGCCATCATGTGGTTGCTGGGAATTGAACTCAGGACCTCTGGAAGAGCAGCCAGTGCTCTTAACCTCTGAGCCATCTCTCCAGCTCCAAATGCTACTTTTTAACCCAAAGTATGTTATGGTTTGCTCTCTTCTTCCAAATCCTAACATCATCCAACTTCAGAAAATTCTCTCCTCTCCTTACAATTCTCTTCTCATTCAAATTATCATTTTACTTATGCTTTTACTGTTTCCATTTTTAGGTTACAATATTCTAAGATCAAAGCACTTTCAATCTCTGCTATGTTTACAATACATTTAAAATCAGAAAATATTGTTCAACAACTAAAAACCTAACATCAAAAATTACTTTACAACACATTAATACAACATTGTCACTCCAAGTGAGTAAAGTTAATGCAAGAAATAATACTTTGCTCATGGAGCCTTTGGCAATAAACAAGATTTTTAAGACATCATAAATTGTATATTAAAATGGTTTCTTGTTCATTCTTTAGAGGTTCCATAGAAACTAACATAAGCATTTTTGTAGTTGACAAACTCTAATACACCTAAACTAGTTGGCGATTCTACTAAGAACTTAATTTGAACATAAGCCGAACCTACCAGTTGACCTGCTTTGTATATTTTTCCATCCCACTCTATTGCTGAGTATGTTGCCCAGGGGCCTTGCTTTTTAGAGGGAAGATCTGGACGGGTAATTACTCCTTTAAAAAGTGTAAATTTTATTTGTTTGTCATACTTTTCATGACAGTCCTTCAGCCATAAAGCAAATTCTCTGTCAATTTTCATTCTCTGCTCCTGTAAAACATTAAAATGTTCTATGAAATAGTTATTGATAAACAAAAATAGCCTTAGAAATATCACTTATTTCCTTTTCCTTTCACACATCACATGTCAGAAACCTAGATGAACATTAAAATATCTTGCCAGACCTTTTCCTATACTAATTTAGGGGATTTCATAAAATTAAGGCATGCTTTTCCTTATGACATTCTTTATGCCAAAGTTATACAGAAAAATGGAGCAAAATTTAAAATGACTTAACTTATAAGAATGAAAGGCTATAAAAACTGTTATGTGATGTACTTTTGGCAGCTAAGCATTACATTACTTAAAGAGTAGTGCAAAGTAAATGATTTTGAGGTATGTACTTATGAAAGTACACAATTAGTCCTATTGAACTTTCAAAAACTTCTACCCAATGAAATCATTTTGTTTTATTACCAGTGCATGCATTTTAATATTGATCAATCTCAAATCACCTTTGAGCCAAAAGTATTCCATAATTATACGCGCCCCCCCTTTGGTACCTTACAAAGCAAGACAAAATTGCATAGTTAAGGGGTAGTGAGGTGGCTCAACCGGTACAGACACTTGCCACCAAACCTGAAAACCCAAGTTCCGTCTTTAAAACTCACATAATGGAAGGAGATAACTGACTCTAGCAAGTTGTCCTCAGACCTCTACATGCATGCCCTGGCACACACATGCACATGAACATCAACATGTGCAAGAACAAACAAAAAATTATTAAAGCCTTATAGAGTAGTTAATGTTCAGTTCCCGTGAAACACAATTATACATATTCATATTAAGTGGAGATGATACTAAAGTCTCGATACTAAGATCTAATAAAGTGGGGCATGGCAGCATATGCATGTAATTCCAGCACTTGGGAGGTAAGAGGCAGGAGGACCAGACAGGATCAAGAGTTCAAGGCCAGGTTAGGCTATAAAAGGTTTGAAGTAGGCCTGCCATACATGAGACTTTCTCACGGGGGTGGGGGGGGGGGGGTGGGGGTGGGGTTGGGGGTGTTAATAAAGGCAGGCAAGTAAATTTTATACAAACACAGTTTAACCAACTTAAAATTTTTTTACTGTGATGAACAGTTAAAAACTCCAAATAAAAAAAAATTAAATCACCAAAGTCTTAGGAAAAAAAACTTAACTGACATATCAAAGCATAAAGGTTACACACACTGATGGGGTACTATGTAATATTGCACATATATATTATATAATATTCAAATCTGGCTAAACTGGCTGGAGAAAAAAACTTAGCTATTAAGTGCACTTGCTGCTCTTTGGGTGGGTCATTGCTTATAAGTCTAGCTCTATGGGAGTTGATTCCTTCCTTCGGCCTTCATGTGTACTTGCGTACACACACAAACACAAAATATTTAAATGTTTATTTCAACAAACATTGAGTATTTAAACACAGAAGTCTTTTGAGTAAATGAATCTAAATATTAAATATTAGTAAAATATATTAGTAAATATATATAAAATATGTATATATTAGTAAAATAGTATTAGTAAAATATGAAATATTAGTAAAAACCTACTTAATGTATACATTTGGTTTAATTTAAGAGAGATCACTGGCTAATATTCACAGCTTGAAACTTAAAAGGCATACCTGTCCATTTAAAATTCGTGTAAAAAGGGTGTTCTTATCTTTCAATTTCAGCTCAAGATCCATAAATGTCAGTTTATTTGTGCTGACCTGAAATCTGTCATTAGTGAATAACGCACCAGATATTCTATTAAAGCACTCAATTGGGGCAAGCCCTCTCTTCTTAGGAGGAGCACACCAGTCAAAGCTGGAACAGAACAACATTATTGGTCAGTAAAGAGTAGGTTAAAGATACCAGCCCAGACTACTATATCCAGCAAAATGTTCAAACACAACAAATAGAGAAAGGAACACACTGCATTATAAAACCAAATTTAATTAGTATTTACAGATACAACTCTATAGAAGGCACTAGAAAGAAAATCTCAGCCTGAAGAGGTTAACTACACCCAAGAAATAAATAATCCCAGACCAACAAATCAAAGAGAGGGAAAAACCCCACAACATAGTAACAAATAACAGGAATCAATAAACACTGATCTCTCTCAACATCAATGTCTCATTTCCCAATAAGAAGACACAAACTAAAAGAATGGATACAAAGATCCATCCTTCTGCTGCATTCAAGAAACTTACCTTAAAAAAAAAAAAGGAGCCGGGCGGTGGTGGCGCACGCCTTTAATCCCAGCACTCGGGAGGCAGAGCCAGGAGGATCTCTGTGAGTTCGAGGCCAGCCTGGGCTACCAAGTGAGTTCCAGGAAAGGCGCAAAGCTACACAGAGAAACCCTGGCTCGAAAAAACCAAAAAAAAAAACCAAAAAAAAAAAAGGAAACAAACACACACACCTTAACATCAAGGATAGACATCACCTCAGGGTAAAAGGATAGAAAAAGATATTCCAAGAAAATGGACCTAAGAAACAAGCTGGCCATAGCCATATTAATATCTGACAAAAATAGATTTCAAATCAAAACTAACGAGAAGAGGTAGGGAAGGACACTACATACTCAATGGAAAAATTCAACAAGAGGACTTTTCAATTCTTAACATCTATGCACCAAACATGAAGGCACCCATAAGTTCATAAAAGAAACACTACTACAGCTAAAGTCACATATTGACCTCACATACTGATAAGTGGGAGACTTCACCTTTACCAAGAGTCAGGTTATCCAGACAAAAACTAAACAGAGAAAGGCTGGAACTAACTGATGTCATAAACCAAATGGACCTAAGAGATATTTGCATTTCACCCAAACACAAAAGAATATACCTTCTTCTCTGCACCTCATGGAACTTTGTCCAAAACTGACCACACACTTGGAAACAAACAAGTCCCAAGAGATACAGGAAAATGGAAATTTCAGGAATCCTATAAGACCACCATAGATTAAAGCTGGATATCAACAACAAGAGAAACACAAAGTTTACAAACTCATGGAAACTGAACAACTCACTATTGAATGAAAAATGGGCCAAGACTGACACTCAGGAAATTCACAAAATTGTAAGAGCGTATTTAAAAACCTGTACTCCCATCAAATTGGAAAAAAATCTAAAAGAAATGGATCATTTTCTCAATAGGTACTACTTACCAAAGTTAAATGAAGATCAGATAAACAATTTAAATAGCTAGTGAAACAGAAACAGTAATTATAAGTCTCCCAACCAAAGAAAGCCCAGGGCCAGAAAGTTTTAGCGCAGAATTCTACCAGACTTTCAAAGAGTCAATGTCAATACTCCTAAAAGTATTCCACAAAATGGAAACAGAAGGAACACTTCCCAATTCATTTTATGAGGTCACAGTTATCCTGATACCCAAAAGACATATTCAACAATGAAAGAGAATTACAGACAAATTTCCCTTATGAACATAGATGCAAAAATACTCAACAAAACACTTTCAAACCAAATCCAAGAACATTCAAAAAGACAATCCACCATGATCAAGTAGGCTTCATCCCAAAGATGCAGGGATGGCTTAACATATGAAAATGAGTAAATGTAATCTACCACATGAATAAATTAAAAGAAAACAACAATGATTATCTCACTGGATACCAAAAAAGCCTTTGACAAAAATCTATCACCCTTCATGGTGAAATTCCTGGAGAGAATGGGATACAAGGGACATAACTAAACATAATAAAGGCAAGTTACTGCAAGCCATAGCCAACATCAGTTTAAATGGAGAGAAACTAAAAGTAATTCTACTAAAATCAGGAACAAAAAAGAAAAGTACTATATTCAATATAGTACTTAAAGTAATCTTAGCTAGAGCAATTAAGACACTCAAGGAGATTAAGGAAGAAGTCAAAGTATCTTTATTTGCAGATGATATGAAAGTTTACGCAAGTGACTTGAAATATTCCACTGAAGAGGGGTGGGGTTGGGGAGATAGCTCAGCAGTTAAGAACACTGGCTGCTCTTCCAGAGAACCTGGGTTCAATTCCTAGCACCCACATGATGGCTTATAACTGTCTGTAACTCCAGTTCCAGGGGATCTGACATTCTCACATAGACATACATGTGGGCAAAACACCAATGCACACAAAATAAAAATAAATCATTTTTTAAAATTCCACTGGGGAATTCCCACAACTGATAAACATTTTCAGCAAAGTAACTGAATAAAAAATTAACTCTCAAAAATGAGTAGACCTCCTATATACAAATCACAAATGGACCAAGAAAGCAATCGGAAACAAAACCTTTTACAATAGCTTCAAATAATATAAAATATATTGGGGTATCTCTAAGCAAGTAAAAGACTTGTATGATAAAAACTTGAAGACAGCTGGGCGGTGGTGGCACACGCCTTTAATCCCAGCACTCGGGAGGCAGAGCCAGGCAGATCTCTGTGAGTTCAAGGCCAGCCTGGTCTACAAAGCGAGTTCCAGGAAAGGCGCAAAACTACACAGAGAAACCCTGTCTGGAAAAACCAAAAAAAAAAAAAAAAAAAAAAAAAAAACTTGAAGACATTAAAGCGAAATTGATGAAGCTATCAGAAGATTGGAAAGATTATCCATGCTCATGGATCAGTAGATTAATATAGAAAACAAACAAACAAACAAACAAAAACAAAAAAAGCCATTCAAGAGCAATCTACAGATGCACTTCCCCATTAAAACTCCAACACAATTCTTCACAGATCTTGAAAGGGCAATTTTCAACTTCATATGGAAACACCAAAAAATCAGGACAGCTAAAACAATCCTTAGATTTCAGAGTGGGATGATAAAAATAACTGCTGGGTGTATCACCACCCCTTATTTAAAACTGTACTACAGCGGGCGGTGGTGGCGCATGCCTTTAATCCCAGTACTTGGAGGCAGAGCCAGGCAGATCTCTGTGAGTTCGAGGCCAGCCTGGTCTACAGAGCGAGATCTAGGACAGGCACCAAAACTACAGAGAAACCCTGTCTCAAAAAAACAAACAAACAAACAAAAAACAAACAAAACAACAACAACAGAACTGTACTACAGAGCAATAGTAGTAAAAATAGCATGGGATTGGCATAAACATAGGCATATTGATAAATGGAATCAAATTGAAGATCCAGACATAAATCCACACACCTGCAGCAGCAGCCAACCACTCTCTGGTTGGATTTAAGGCCCACCCCATGAGATGGAATCCATGCTTTATGCAGCTCGTGTGGCCTAGAACCTGAGACTAGACAGGTCATGGATCTAAGCAAAGACCAAATACTACTGTTATGCCAAAGGAACACAGCAATAAAATGACTCCTAATTACATTCTGCTATACTCTTACATCAGTGCCATGCTCAGCCATCAGAGCTGCTTTCCTCCTACAGTAGATGGAAACAAAATACCAAGATCTACAACTGGACAGTTTGCAGAGAGGGAAGGACTCTGGGACGCTCAGTCCTAAATGGGATGTCTTCAACAAATCCATCCCCTCAGTGTAGTAGAATATTTTAAGGTGTGGTATTTTTGTTTGTGTTGCACTTTTTTAACTCTGTGAGACTGTGTTACTGTGCCTGTCTAAAACACCTGATGATCTAATAAAGAACTGGCCAATACAAGGCAGGAGAAAGGATAGGTGGGTCTGGCAGGCAGAGAGAATAAATATAGAGAGAAATCTGGAAAGAGAGAAGATCGAGCAGCCAGAGGAGGAGGACTCCAGGGGCCAGCCACCCAGCTACACAGAAAGCCACAGAGTAAGAGTAAGATTTATAGAAGTTAGAGAACAGGAAAAGCCCAGAGGCAAAAGATAGACGGGATAATTTAAGGAAAGCTGGCTAGAAACTAAGCCAAGCTAAGGCTGGGCATTCATAAGTAAGAATAAGCCTCTGTGTGTGATTTATTTGAGCTGGGTGGTGGACCCCCCCAAAAGAGTCAAACAACAACCTACAACACCTCAGGGCTCAGGGAACTCTTCAAAGGAGGGGGTGGAAGGAGTTAAGAACCAGAGGGAATGGAAGACACCAATGCCTTCTAGACACAGTAGGACTGACACACACCTGAACTCACAGAGACCATGGCAGCATGCAACCTCAGGTGAAAGCCAGATGGGGTCCCGGTGCTGAGAGGGGGAAGTGGACACATGCCCTCATCTTAACCCAGAAGTTATCTCCAATTAATAACCATTTGTAAAGAAAAAAATCAGCTTTCCCCAACAGAGTCTCACTGGGTATACAAACCATACTTAAGAACGGGCCCTAAGCCAAGCAGCAGATGGCCAACACAGAATGAGCTCAATGGCATTTTTGGAGTTTAGAGGTTTTTTGGTTTTGTTTTGTCTCATTATGCTTTGTGGAGGCATTTACAAAAATGTTTGTTGACCTTACAGGTCTTCTGCATATAAATATGCATATATATATATATATATATATATGTGTGTGTGTGTGTGTGTGTGTGTGTGTGTATACATATGTATGTGTATATATATATATATATATATATATATATATATTATGGTTTCTGGCTTTGTATTTTTATGTGATTTCTGTGTGTGTGTGAATATGTGTGTCTATGTGCCTATATGTGTTTTTTGTGCCTTTTCTTTGGTTATCTCTTTTCCTACTCATTGTTTTGCTCTGTTCAGGTTTGTTTTTAATTTTACCTGATTTTTTTTTCTTTATTTCTTTTTTTTTTTTAGATGCCTGCTTGTTTTCTAATAAGAGAAAGAACAAGAAAGGATGTGGATTCAGGCGGGTGGGAGGATCTGGGAGGAATTGGGGAAGAAGTAACTGTAATCAGAATATATTAAAAAAAACCTATTTTCAATTAAAAAAGGTTAGGTTAAAAAATGTAATCCACAACAATGAAAACTTACTCTTCAACTGATGTATATGGTATTAACCGTCCATTCCAAAAGCACTCAAAAATAGGTCTCTTCCCTCTTGCTGCTTTATCAAGAATGAAGCAATCATCATCATCTTCTTCATCTCTTAATTCTATAGCAAAAGGGTGAGACAACATTTTCATGTCCATAAAGCAGGACCATTTTTTTACTACTGTGACATCAATTTCTATAAGGGCACATTAAAGTTGCTTCAGAGAAATACTGCATACAGTCATTCGAATTGCAACAGAAAATTTTTAGTTAAAAAGATTTAGGAGTTCATAGTTAATATAAATGATTACCTACATACTATCTAGTATGAAGTAGGAGTATCGCACTAGCTGACAAGACTGTGATCTTTAAAGCTATTTCTTTCTTTTCTTTCTTGTTGTTAATTGTTTGTTTGTTTCAGTTTATTTTGACAGGGATTTTCTATGTAGCCCTGGCTGTCCTGAAATTCACTACGGAGACGAGGCCAGCATCAACTCAGAAACCCACCTGCCTCTGCCACCTAAGTGCTGGGATTAAAAGCATGTGCCACCGGGGGCTGGAGAGATGGCTCAGAGGTTAAGAGCACTGGCTGCTCTTCCAGAGGTCCTGAGTTCAATTCCCAGCAACCACATGGTGGCTCACAACCATCTATAATGAGATCTGGTGCCCTCTTCTGGCCTGCAGGCAAACATGCAGGCAGGACACTGTATACATAATAAATAAATAAATAAATAAATAAATAAATAAATAAATAAATAAATAAATCTTAAAAAAAAAAAAAAGACATGCTTACAAGGAAAGGGTATCTCATAGGATCCGAGGCTGGGTGGCGGTGGCACACACTTTTAATCCCAGAACTCAGGAGACAGAGCCAGGCGGATCTCTGAGTTTAAGGCCAGCCTGGTCTACAGAGTAAGATCCAGGACAGACACCAAAACTACACAGAGAAACCCTGTCTCGAAAAAACAAAAAACAGAGAACAAACAAACAAAAACAAAACAAAACAAAACAAAAAAATGCATGTGCCACCATGCTCGGCTTTTAAAGTTAGTTCTAATTTTTGTTTTTTTTTAAATTATACATCAAAAAAAGGTTTTTTTCCTACAGTGACTTCCTCTTCTCCACAAACAGGCTCTTGAAATCTGCACCTGAACCACAACTGCGGCAATTTTACAAAGCTAGCACCGCACGGTGCAGCGGCGGTGGCAGAGCACACCTTTAACCCCAGCACTCGGGAGGCAGAGGTGGGCAGGCCTTCTCTCTTCTCTCTGAATTTGAGGCCAGCCTGGTCTACAGAGGGAATTCCAAGACAGCCAAGGCTGTTTCACAGAGAAACCCTGTCTTGAAAACACAAAACAAACAAAACCTCTAGCAATGCTTATGTGCAACTCTACAGTGTCAAAGAGCAGCAAGTTCATCTATTTTACACAAATTAGTCGAGAGTACGCAATTTAACTTTATATAAACTATGATGTTTCCAAAGACTGGATTCAGACAAACAGGAAATGATACTCTACCATACATCAAGAACAAATTAGTACAATCATCAATAGTATTGTGCTTTTTATGAATACATTCTTAAATACCCAGATAAATTAAGCACTATGTTTCTGATATATTAGCACATATTGGCATTAAGTAATCTACCTAAATTAATAAAGCCTTCACCTCCCAAAATGCCCTTGTCAAGCCAAGCCACTTTGGTCTTAAAAGAATTTCCCTGATCATCACTTGAAGAATTGTATTACTCTGTCTAGAAGATTACAAAAAACAAAACAAAACCCCAGACATAGCAAGTTTGGTGGGGATCAGAGACTCACAGGAGATAGAACCACTGAGTAACAGGCACTGCTTGCACTGAGGTACTACATCATGGCTGAGCACTATTCTTTATTTTTTTTCTTCATTTTATTTATTTATGTATTTTGTTAATGTATGAGTGCTGTCTGCATGTATGTCTGCATTCCAGAAGAGGGAATCAGATCTCATTATGGATGGTTGTGAGCCACCATGTGGTTGCTGGGAATTGAACTCAGTACCTCTGGAAGAGCAGCCAGTGCTGTTAACCAGTGAGCAATCTCACCAGCCCACCTGAGCACTATTCTAAGGACTGACCGTAATTTCCCTGCTTTCTCTCTATCCCTCCCTCCCTCCCTCTCTTTTCAAAACAGTCTTGTCATGTAGTCCATGCTAGCTATGAACATTCCTTCTAGTTCAGCCTCACAAGTGTTGGATTATAGACTACACCACCACACCCAGCCTCAGTTTCTCATTTAACCCTCATAATCACTGAAA
The DNA here is from genome assembly GCF_007827085.1 of Peromyscus californicus insignis. NCBI lineage: Eukaryota > Metazoa > Chordata > Mammalia > Rodentia > Cricetidae > Peromyscus > Peromyscus californicus. Next base: position 38,141,919 of record NW_026294514.1, on the reverse strand, counting down.
CAAACAAACTCATTTTACATATGTCAACACAAAATAGGGAGTGGTTTGTCTAAAATAACAAAATAGAAGAATGACAAAGATAGGACGTGGGTCAGAAAACTAAGGATAATTAAAGTATTATATTATTTCAACACAAGCTCAGCATGGTGGTACATGCTGTAATTTCAACATGGAAGGTAACACAATTGTTTCCTAGTTACAGGTCAGACCCTGTATCAAATATAAATTTTTTTCAACTCAATCGCCAATAAACTCACTGGATATTGTTTTTGTTGCTTTAAGTAAATAAACATTATATGGAAAATATTAAGCTAAATACCTATCTTAGCGCACACATACACACACACACACACACACACACACACACACACACACACACACAAAGACATATTACATATAAAATAACAACAACCAAAAAAAGGCCAAACCCTACAGGATCATTAAAAAAACAAAAACTTAAGGTGTAAAAAGCTTTACAAAAGTAAGACAAGGCTGGAGAAATGGTTCAGTGGTTAAGGTTAAGTGCTCTCCCAGAGGACCTGAGTTCAATTCCCAGCAACCACATGGTGGCTCACCACCATCTGTTATGGGATCTGACTCCCTCTTCTGGTGTGCATGAAGACAGGTCACTTGCATACATAAAATAAATTAAAAAAAAAAAAAAAAAAAGACAAAAAGTACAATAGAAAACAGGAGTAAATGTGATTGTACAAATATAAAAATTTAATAAATACACATAAAAGAAAGATACTGTGGGGAACACATTCAGGAATACCATGCATACACATAAAAATTGAACTCTGTCAGAAATTAAAAGTTTCTGAAAGTCAAGTGCTTTTATCTAACCTGGAATTAAAGATACACAAAAATTAAGTATTTGTATAAAAGTATGAAACTGTGAAAAAAAAATAAAGTAAAACAAGTATATGAGTTAAATGCTGATAGTTCATAAATATATTTTTAAAACAAAAGACTACCAGGAGTTATAAAAATTATAATAAACACTAACAGTACATAAAGAAAAACTGTTAGAACTTTTATCTAGTCTTACTAGCCCAACTAGAAATCATTTAGAGAATACTATCATAAATCACAACGTTCTATTTTCAAATAACAGATCAGATTCACATACTTGATGGAAAGCATGGATCATCGGGGTAAGTTTCTCTATCATATAAGAAGGGGTGATACCGGATAACCCCTTCAACCACACCATCTCCTTCAACATGAGCCTTGAACTCAAAACTATCAGATGCTGTGTTTATATACAATGTCTGCATGTCATCTTTTATTTCCCTTAGGTTGACAATCTTAGGTGTCTTTCCTTTTTCAAACAAAGAAATCTAAAATAAAAATAAAATAGAAATAATTAAATTCTATGGTAACTTTACTTTTCACAGCCAAGCTCCAACCACAGAATAGGCAAGACTACATTCATTTGTAAAGTAATCATCCAGTTAACAAATTATACATATTTATGCATGGATCAAAACTCAGTAAAGACTACACAATAATAAAATAGAAAGGAGTAAATCAGCACTGAAGGACAGATAAGTCATAAGCATATTACATTTAAGGACATTTTACATGAGATTCCTCAGTGTTTAGACAAGGAAATGCAGAACCCAGTATTAAAATGTTCTGTGCACCACAAGACTTTCAAAAACAAATAAGATGCCATGAACAGATATATCCCTCTCTTTCTTTGCTTTCAAAAGTATTATATCCAACCACAATTCTCATATCCACAGAAAAGTGAATAAAAGGGAAACCAAGGGCTGTATCCAAGGCTACAAAAATACATCTAAGAACCATCTCTTCATTAGGTATTCAAACAACCAAAGAAATTTGATGAAAAAACAAGGAGAGAAAATTTGTCTAATTACTGACTAACTTTTGTTATTCAGTATCATTTGGGATATCCTAAGGTGGACTTTTGGCTTACTTCAATATCAATATTATTGGAAGGTCCAACTTCTTTAGCTGTATTTATTTCATTTCCTTTTGGTCCATGAATATAGTAATGATAAATATGCCTAAAATGAAGAATAACATTGTAATTTATTAACACAGAACCATAGTTTACATCTTCAAAAAAAATATTTTCCCACAATTGAATACACTTCCTAGCTAAGCACTTGATCATTGGAGATGAAATGCTAAAGTCTCACACATGCTAAAGGGGCCATCTACCATTAAGCTATGCTAACTAGCCATGCACTCCAGCATTTTTTAAAACAATATTCCAATGGTAAAATAACCTCTGAAATCAAAGCATTACATTTCCATTTACAGATTCAGATACACAATTGATCTATAACAACATTTTAAGAAGTTAATAAATTCAACAAAACATAAAAAATCACTAGAAATCTTTGCTGTCTTATTTTTTAAATAAAGGTTAAACAAAATTAAAATATTTCTGATTATTCCTCAAGTAGAAATTTACAGAATTTCTTCTCATAAATAAAAAAAAAAAAAAAAAAATTAGGTTTGCCAGGCATGGTAGTACACATCTGTAATCCCAGGACTGACAGGCAGAGGTGTGAGGATTGCAAGTTCCAGGCCAGCTGAGATACACAGTGAGAATCTAACTCTAAAGAAAGAGAAGGTGGGAAAGAGGAAGGGAGAAAGGCAGAGGGAACAACACTTATCACCCTAGCTACTCTTCAAAATAATACTAACATAAAGGAAACTGCTGTGGGATGTTCTGTATGGCAAATGTGTTGCTCTGATTGGTCAATAAATAAAACACTGATTGGCCATTGGCTAGGCAGGTAGTATAGGCGGGACAAGAAGGAGAATAAAGCTGGGAAGTGGAAGGCTGAGAGAGAGAGAGAGAGACACTGCCAGCCGCCACGATGACAAACAGCATGTGAAGACGCCGGTAAGCCACAAGCCACGTGGCAAGGTATAGATTAATGGAAATGGATTAATTTAAGCTGTAAGAACAGTTAGCAAGAAGCCTGCCACAGCCATACAGTTTGTAAGAAATATAAGTCTCTATGTTTACTTGGTCGGGTTTGAGCGGCTGTGGGACTGGCAGGTGAGAGAGATTTGTCCTGACTGTGGGCCAGGCAGGAAAACTCTAGCAACAGGAAACCACTAAAACATTGTATTTTTCTTCAAAATCGTCAATGCTTAAGACCATACTTTAATTATTGTCTATTCTGAAGAATAAAATAAGTTAAAGAACAAAACAGGATATATTATTCTTTATTTTGTATACACAATTTCTTCAGTAGGAAGAAATCATAAAGGGTAGCTACTATATACTTAGAAAAGAAAATCCAATTTCCTTTTTTTTTCTTTTTTGTTTGTTTGTTTGTTTTTTTCGAGACAGGGTTTCTCTGTGTAGTTTTGGTGCCTGTCCTGGATCTCGCTCTGTAGACCAGGCTGGCCTTGAACTCACAGAGATCTGCCTGGCTCTGCCTCCTGAGTGCTGGGATTAAAGTTGTGTGCCACCGCCGCCCGGTGAAAATCCAAATTTCTTATATAAATATGTCAGGCAATAAACAGAAATTTCAAGAAAAAATGGTATTCCTAAGAGTCAATTTTATTTCCTATAAAAAACAAAAATGTACACTCTGTTAATATGTACATGTATATAATAAAGACTTAAGTACAAAAGTCTTTGGAGTAAATATTGGATGATTTTTAATTATTAATTTTGTGAAGATATATCCATTTAAAAAGAGTCAGTATTCCAGACTAAATGAAAACTGTGTAAATAATCTACTAAGAGTAAATATTTAGAGATACAGGAAAAACTTAAGTAAATCTTCTGATTTGGTGAATGAGATATATACAATCAGGATTTATTGGAATAATACAATAATATTTTAGTATTTATTATTAATTAATTTTTTTTTTTTTTTTTTTTTTTTTTTTTTTTTTTTTTTTTTTTTTTTTTTTTTGGTTTTTTCGAGACAGGGTTTCTCTGTGTAGCTTTGCGCCTTTCCTGGAACTCGCTTTGGAGACCAGGCTGGCCTCGAACTCACAGAGATCCGCCTGGCTCTGCCTCCCGAGTGCTGGGATTAAAGGCGTGCGCCACCACCGCCCGGCTTATTATTAATTATTAACATGGAACATTTTAAGGAATGCTTGTGCATTTCTTATTTCACTGGCCTAAATGTGTTAATCTGTCAAGCATTTATTACTATGTAGTAGATATTCTTGTAGACACTGAAGATATAGACATAGGCATGAATCAAAAGATTACAGTGGAGAAACAAGAATCCAGAACTACAGTATGGAAGTTTACATTACACCTGTGGGAAGAAGCAAACAGTGTGACTGAAAATCGCACTGGAGCATGATTAACTCTCCAGTTGTTCTTCACTCTGCAGCACATGTCAAAAAACCTGTGCTTCAAAATTAATGTTCAATATACGAAGCAATCTATTTCATTTCTGAATGAGTGAATGAATAACCCTTTAAAAATCAACATCAGAACAGTGCACAATGTACCAATGTGAAGAAAACTGGACCAAAGAGACTTCAATACATCTCTAATTATTTTCTGTCTTTAAGTAGGAGGCAATGGGTAAATTTTAAGTCAGGTGTGGAGTACCATGCCTGTAATGCTAATACTTGGAAGTCGGGAAGGAAGAAAATGGGAAGGGTTCCAGGTCAGCTGGGGTACATAGCAAGATCCTGCTTCAAAAACAAAACAAAACAACAACAAAAAAAGTAAGCAGGAACATTTCTTGAACCAAATTACTTACGTTAACTGTCGTGTCCAAAGATGGAAATAATTTTTCAAGTACTGTATATGTTCTGGTTGCACTCCTGTAATAACCACAGTAGTAAAGCTGTCTTTCTCTTTCTCCTCTACAATAAGATTGTGTAGGAATCTTTCATCATCATTTGTAATGTGAACAGAATCAGCTGGCTAAAAGGGTGAATACATACACAACAGATTAATTCATCTATAATTATAATCATATTTAAGTTTTAAAGTGATTCAGACATTTTATTTTTAATGTTTCAAAAACAATCTTTAATGCTGGGTATGGTATGGGTATGGTAGTACATGCATCTAATCTCAACCCTTGGGAGGCAAAGGCAGGCTGATCTCTGAATTTGAATCTAGCCTAGGCTTACAGACAGCTCCAGAACGGTCAAGGCTGGGAATGAAAAAGGGATAAACACACAGACACACAGAGAAGCTGAGATCGGTACACTGGGCTGAGGGAAAAGCAACAGTACCCCAGAAGCTTATTATATACAGTTGAACAGGGGGTATTATAAAGTTGAACCGAAAGGGGGTATTATAATATACAGTTGAGCAGGGAGGGGGTGTTATTATATACAGTTGAACAAGAAAACAGACAATTGGTAAGAGCATTTTCTGCAAAGGAACTATCTCTGTAGGGGAGCAGTCTTCAAGCCACTATCATTGGAGGGAGGAAGCTACAATGGAGATTTTCTGCACATACTCAGATCAAGAAGGGATGCTGCCATTTCCATGAACCTAACCTTTAGGGAAGGCACTGCCATTTTCCCACAGGTCTGAGGCTCATGTCAACCCCACACATCTACTTAGGACTTCAACTGCTCCCTACAAAGAGCCTCAAATCCATCCACATTCTGAAAATCACTAGCAAGTCAAGAAGAGTTCAACTGAAATACCTGCAAAGAACTGTTCAAAGGGAGCACAAGGGATGATATTGCAGAAAGAGAGCAATCTGCTCAGTTCCTAGCACCTACATCAGGTGACTTATGGTTAACCATTGACAACTCAAGTTCCAGGGGATCAGATGCTTCCTCTGGTCTGTGTGTGTAACTGCATGCCCATGCACAAACACAGCCCCCGCACAATAAAATTATAAATAAAAAATAAATCTTTTTAGAAAAGAATTATTAAAGAAAGGAAGGAAGGAAGGAAGGAAGGAAGGAAGGAAGGAAGGAAGGAAGGAAGGAAGGAAGAAAGAAAGAAAGGTAAGCAAGTACCACTGGTACCCATGAAGTGTTTGCTCAGATGAAAGAGCTCTGGGTTTGATCCTTAGCACTGGAGGAAAAAGAGCAAAAAGCAGTGATGTTATAAACTTGAAAGCATCTAGACTCCCTAGAGGCAAGCTAGCCAAGCACACCTATAAGGAATTATCTTGATTAAGGTTAGCCTATGGGAATATCTGTGAGGGATTCTCTTGATTGGGTTAATTAGTGTTATAAGACCCATCTTAAGGCAAGGATCCTAAACTGTATATATAAAGAGAGCTGAGACTAGCATTCCTCTGCCTCTATGTCTGGACCAAGAATGCTCTTGCCTCCCAATGACCTCCCTAGTTGGATGAACTTTAGTCTAGAATGGTGAGTCAAAATAAACTCAGTCTTGGTTAAGTTGCTTTTGCCAGCATATTGTCTCACAGCAATAGAAAAGACATTCAACAAAACAGCAGCCAATACATGCAGCATGTCTGCAATCCTAACACTCTTGGAGACTGAGTTCAAGCGTAGCTTGGACTATATAATGAGTACCAGACCAACCTAAACTAACATGTGAGGAGGCCCTGGCTTAGCCAAGCAAGCAAAAAACAAATACATGAACAAACTGTCTTGTTTACTCTCTACTGCTGTAAAGGGACAACATGACCACAACTACTTAGAAAAGAAAGCATTTAGTTTGGGGTTGGGGTGGGGGGGTTAATGTTCCAGAGATTACTTAGTAGAGTCCATGAGCATCATGGTGGGGAGCATGGCAGCACATAGGCAGGTACAGCACTGAGAAGTAGCTGAGAGCTTACACCTGTTCCACAAGCATGATGCAAAGAGAGAGCTAACTGGAAATGCCCTGGGCTTTTAAAATCTCAAAGCCCACTCTCCGTGACACACCTCCTCCAACAAGGCTACACCTCCTTATCCTTCCCCAACAGTTCCACCAACTGGGGATCAAGTATTCAAATATATGAACCTAGGAGGGCACTCCCATTCAAACCAGTGCATTCTACTCCCAGGCCCCCACAGCTTGTAGCCACATCATAATGTAAAATGAATTTTAATCCCATTTCAAGTCTCTAAGGTCTTTCACAAATTGCTGGATTAGTTGTTAGAGTCTCACCCTGAGGGTAGGACTCCCTTTATTCCATTTCTCCTATCTATTTCAGCACAAACCAAGGGTCCAGCATTAAATTTCCTAGTGCTGTTTCTCCCCTCAAACTGTTACATTTTGTATTTCTTGCTCTGTTTTACTCTAGATCAGCATAAGAGTGATAACTAATATATACAAGACAGAGCCAATATTAGGCTCTCTTGAAATCTCTGTAAGAAAACTATTCCAAACATTTCAATTTAGCCTCAGACAGATTCTTAGGACAGGGGCATAAAGCAGCCACATTCCTTGCCAAAATGTCACAAGAATGGTCTCTAGCCCAGTTGCTAATAGTGTTCCCCTATAAAATCTCTTGAGCTGGGCTTTCTCTCAGCAATACTGATTTCCAAGCTCAAACAAGGATGGTCCTTTAAGCCCTGCTTACAGCATTCAACTGTTTTTTAGTCCAATGTCCTAAAAATCTTCCACATTTTTCAAACAGACAAACAAATGTAGCCGGAAGATTTCTCCAGTCCTGCCTGGACCGCGGTCCCGCAGCTGCTTATAAAATAATCACTCAGAGGCTTAATATATATTTATAAATATATATGGCAGGCTTCTTGCTAGCTAGATCTTTCATCTTAAATTAACCCATTTCTATTCATCTGTGTTTTGCCACATGGCCACGGCGTTACCCATCTGCTGGTGTCTTGCTTCTCCTTGGGCAGCAGCTAGGCATCTCCCCCCTCCTCTCCTTTCCTCTCTCCATATATCTGCTTGGATTTCCCACCTGCCTCTAAGCCACCTTGCCATAGGCCAATGCAGCTTTATTTATCAACTAATCAGAGCAATACAAATTCACAGCATACAAAGACATCCCACAGTACTTCCCCTTTTATGTCTAATCAAAAAGGAAGGTTTTAACTTTAACATAGTAAAATTACATACAATAAAACAGTTATCAAGCAGGAATTATAGTTATAATATCTAGTCTATTTGTATTTGGCAAAATTAAAGAAAATATTCTATCATATATTTGTGAGTCTAAGGTTTTATATCTAATTTATCTTTTATCATAACCAAGGAAATTTATATTATATTTAGTCTTCAACTACATCAAAGACCCCAGAAGGATATAATATTACCTAAGTAAACAGGAAGTACATTGTAAGCAACTTCCAAAAATCTAAAATGACAGAGACAGCTGCCTGCCTGGACAGTCACCCAAAGTTCCTTTGCAACATTGGGGCATCCTTCTTCAGCCTGTAGGCCTAGAGTTTTTCAGTCGCATCTCCCTGTGTCCTGTAGAATGTTTGGCAGTCTCCTCTGCAAAGAAGGAACCTGAAGGACCATCTCACCTTGTTTTGGCAAAATTTAGTGGTCATTTTCCTATGGGTCCTGCACGTCCAGTTTATATAACACAGTGTTAAGCAGTCCATGCAAGAGCAGTTCTTTGCCCAGCAGGCCATTTTGCGCCAGGAAGAAGACAAACCTCCAAAAGGAGTGTCTTAAAAGCCCAACATTCTCTCGGTCTCAGATCGGTGCTGCCAGGAGCAACTGTGTCTCCTGTCAGCAGAATTCTAAGTTATTGAAATGCCATATTCTCTAGGTCTGTGAAATGTTTAAAGATTACCTATCCATCTGACCTATGTATCTGTAAATCTGGACAAGCTAAGTAACATTAACTATAGAGATGACAAGAATGGGTGACTATGAATCTGTAAGTCTTATCTACCTAAATAACCTAAGGACTAAGGCTTCATATAAACAAGGTAAACAGTCTGTAAACAAATGTGCAGCAAAAGAACAATGATCTCAAAATTGTGACAATACACAAAACTTAAACAGAGGTAGAAATATATAGTGCAATATGCAATATGACAACAATCCTAAATAAATATCAATATATAAAATATCCTAAACAGAGGTAGAACATATATACAGTATGACAGATATAATATTACATTTGTATCAATATACAAAATATTTCAAATAGAAGTCGAAATATATGTACATTACAACAAATACAGTTCTGTATTTGTATCAAAAACAAACAAACCACAGTATAGTCAGGTCTGTCATAGCAATATCATAATCATAGGTACCAACTTCTGTCTCAGTTTTTTTTTGGGGGGGGGGGTGGGTGGTTGAGACAGGGTTTCTCTCTGTAACCTTGGCTGTCCTGGAACTTACTCTGTAGACCAGGCTGGCCTCTGCCTCCCAAGTTCTAGGATTAAAAGTGTGCACCACCACTCCCTGCTTGGTTATTATTGCTGTGATAAAACACCATGGCCATGGCAACTTATGAAAGAAAGCATTTATTGGAGCCCATGGTTTCAGAAGGTGGTAGGGTCCATGACCATCATCGTGGGGAACATGGCATCAAGCAAGCAGGCATGGTGCTGGTGCAGTAGCTTAGAGCTTACATCTTGATCCACAAGTAGGAGGCAGAAACAGCCTAACCAGAAATTGGCATGGACTTTTGAAACCCCATACCCAACCCTCAGTGACATACCTCCTCCAACAAGACCCCTACCCTTTTCCAAACAGTTCTACCAATTGGGTACCAAATATTCAGTATGAGCCTAAGGAGGGCACAAACAACAACAACAACAACAAAATAAGGAACTGATCAGGTAGGTATTCCAATGCAAAATTATTGAAAATATATATAATTTCTGAGTCTCATTTCTCAGACCAAAAAAATTGTAACATATCATGAAAATATGAAAAATTCAAATTCATCACAGCTATTCAAATTCTAACAATCTGCAGAGAAAAAATATCTGCAATTTGGAAAAAATGTTACACAAAGATAGCCAAACACTGTACGTATAATTATAGGGAAACTTTTCAAATATACTAAATGCTCAAATAAAATAACAGTATAACCAGTAATAGAAATATTATAAAGCTATTTAAACACCCCCTTCTGGTCTCAGTTACCAGACACACATGTAGTATATATACATACATGTAGACAACTCATATTCTTTTTAAAATGTATTGTATACAAAAACATTTTCCAAATGAGGAATACTCAAGAGGTTGATGTAGGAAATGTGGTATCAAAGCTCTAAGTATACATATTTTTAAACAGCGGACTGTAAAGAAACTTATCAAAATGTTATCAGTACCTTTCTCTGATACTTGGGAGTATTGTATTTGCTTTCCCATAACATTATGCACATCTTCAAATAAGAAAGACATTTTTAAATAGTTATTTGTGTCTTAGAGGTTTATTTTTATCATGAGTAGATGTATATTTGGAGGGGATATACATAAGTGTGAGGGCATAGTTGTAACAAAATCTCAATTTCCTCAAATTACATTATCTCAAACACTATTTTCCTACTTGGTTTCTATTATTACTTCATAGCAAAGATTTTAAAATTTATATTCTAGGCCAGAGAGATAGCTCAGTCTGCCGAGGCACTTTGACACCAACCTGATGATGTGAATTGGATCCCTGGGACACACTCCTTCATGCTGTCCTCTGACCATGTGCACTATGGCACATACACGCACACACGCACATATGCGCGCAGGCACGCGCACACGCGCGCGCGCGCACACACACACACACACACACACACCCTACACACACAAAATAAATGAATAAAACATCAAAAAAATTTTTAGCATAAATTCCAACCAAGGTCTGAAACTTTTTAAGTAATTTACAGAAAGTTTCTTAAGTTAGTTTATGAGAAGTTTTAGCTTGAAAAAAAAACCCACATAAATGATAAGTCTGCTACTTTCTAAAGGAAAATATGAAAATAACTCATTTTGAAAATCTCTTACTACTTTCAAGTTTTTAAAACATTGACACGCCAGTAATAAGTCAGAAAAACATTCTGTCCCATCATGTGGTCAAAGCAATAAATGTGTAATTTTTAGCTGTAAAATGTACTGTACCTTTCTGTTTCTAATGTATCCACTATATATTGCCTCTTTATTTTTTTCCTTTTTCTCAAAATCTTCTTTAGAAAGCACAAGCTCATGAACATCATGGGAGTCTGCAGGTTTGCTTATCATCTGTCAAACAATTTAAAAGATACATTAACTTCTACTAGTTAAGTTTGTCAATCCCAAAATACTTTTATCAGTTTTCACTTACAGGAAAAATTTTCACTTACTCTGGCTGATTGCCCAACAAAGAAAACAGCCTGTTTGCCTCCAACACCAAAATAGGAAATATCACTGTTCAAACTGCGTGGTACTGGTACTGGCCGAACATAGCCTGAATGATCACTAAAAGAAAACACTGTATTAATCAGACCTTTAGAACAATCTACTTGAGAAATAGAGGGAAAAGCATCCTAAGTTAGAGAACAGCATGGGACATATAATAAAATCCTGTCTTAGAACCTACCACTCACCAAAACCCCTACCAAAACCACCAAGTGCATTCAAGGGCTAGGAATATAATTCAGGAGTACAGCATTTGCCTAGCATCTGCAAAGCCCTGAGACTGATCTCTGGGGCAGGGATTTCCATTATACCCACAGAAACCCTCAGCAAAGGAAGACTTATGGTTTCATTTCAGGAAATGTAAAATAAACTGATCACCAAACTTAAGTGAGCAGACTTCAGTGCTAACACAGAATGACAAGCTATTTAAATTTTCTAGTTCTCAAAAAAATAAAAAACAAAAAATTACAAGACAAACAAATTTTAAAGTATGGTCCCTGACAGGAAAAAGAGCAGTTAATAAATCCATCATAGAGAGCTGGAAAGATGGCTCAGTGGTTAAAAGCATTGGCTACTCTTTCATGATTGGGGTTCAGTTTCCAGCACCCACATGGTGGCTCACAATTATCTGTAACTCCACTTCCAGGAGACTTAATGTTCTCTTCTGTTCTCCATGGCCATCAGGCATGCAAATGGTACAAGAACATACATGCATACAAATACACATAAATAAATCTTTTAAAAAATCATAATAAATACTGTCACAGAAGTTACTTACTAGATAAAAATTTAAACAACCTATATTTCATGTTCAAATAACAGAAACCATAACCATTAAGTATAAAAGTGTTCCACTAAGGCTCAAGAGATGGCTCAGAAGTTAAGAGTATTGACCGCTCTTTTAGAGGTCCTTGGGTTTAATTACCCGCAACCACATGGTGGCTCACAACTATGTATGATGAGATCTGGCACCCTCTTCTGACATGCAGGCATATATGTAGGCAGGACACTGTATACATAATAAATAAAAATCTTTAAAAAAAGAAGTGTTCTACCAAATATATCAATAAAAATTTTTTTTTTTTTTTTTTTTTTTTTTTTTTTTTTTTTTTTTTTTTTTTTTGGTGTTTCGAGACAGGGTTTCTCTGTGTAGCTTTGCGCCTTTCCTGGAACTCACTTGGTAGCCCAGGCTGGCCTCGAACTCACAGAGATCCGCCTGGCTCTGCCTCCCGAGTGCTGGGATTAAAGGCGTGCGCCACCACCGCCCGGCAATAAAAAAAATTTTAAATCCACAATTTGCATTTGGACAGAATAACTAAAATGAAAAATTCATGTAAGTGGCTGAATCATGAACAGATTTGAATTGGTAGCAGAATAAATCTATAAACTTGTAGACAAGTTGAACTTATATAGTTTGAAAAACAAAGCAACTTAGTGGTACAGAATCTGCTTAGTATGTGTACAGGATTACTCTTCAGTGCTTAAAAAAAAGAAAAAAGTAAAGGAAAATGAACACAGACATTTGAGGTCTATAGGATCATCACTATACCTAAAATGTAAGGCACTGGAAAAGCACAGAGAAAAAAAAAAGTACTTGGAGAAATGATGGACTACACTTTCTAAATATAAGGAAACTTACTGCAAAAATAAAAGAACTTGAATTAATTGCAAAGAGAATGAAATGATAAAGAGTCATAGATAGACACATCAGAGTTCAACTACTGAAAGTCAGAGAAAGAAACTGAGCTGGTGGTATACACATGGAATCCCACAACTTAGGAGATAGAGACTGGTGGACTTCTGTTAGTTCAAAGTCATCCTGGTCTATATATCGACTTCCAGGCCAGCTAGGGCTACAAAGTGAGACCCTTCCTCAAAAACAAGAACAGAAGAGAATAAAACATTTCTGTGCACTAGAGACAAGCTGGCATTAAGCCAAATTAGATTATAATAAATCAAAGTGCTGATGATAATACCTAGAAAAATTTAAAACTGAAATGAACCATTGGCCCTGTTAAAAATATATTAGTGGGACTGGAAAGATGGTTCAGCAGTTAAGAGTACTAGCTGCTCTTCCAGAGAGGACCTGAGTTTGATTCCCAGAACCCGCATAGTGGATCACAATCATCTGTAGCTCTAATTCCAGGGGATCCAATGCCCTCTTCTGGCTTCTGAGGGCAATGGACAAATGTGGTGGACAGATACACCTACAGACAAAACACATAAAACAACATATATGTGTACATATGTATGTGTATGTACATGTGTATATATGTGTGTATATGTGTGTATGTATGTATATATATACAGATATATATACAGCTAATGTTCTTATATAAGGCACATATATACACATAAAATGAAATAAAATAAAATAAATAACAACAGATGGTAGAACTCACATGTAGGTATATTCACTATAGAATTTCAACTTTTTCCATGTTTGAAAATATTCCTATAAAATATTAAGGAAACGAACAGTGCTAAGGAAGACTGTCAATCATTCTACAAAAAAAATCTACCAAAAAAAAAAAAAAAAAGAAAGAAACAAATAAGAAAACACACAAACACCTATCAGAATGAAGGTGCATGGACAGATACGAAAAGAGAGGGGGAAAAAAATCTAAATAAAACACTACGGAAATTTCTCTAGCCCTGCCTTGCCCAGCAGTCTGGAAGAATCTCTCTATAACTTAGAATTCTGTTGACTGAGACATGATTGCTCCTGGCAGCACCCATCTATCTGATCCCAAGAAGATGTTGGGCTTCTAACACATTTCTGTTTGGAAGTTTGTCTTCTTGGCACAAATTGGCCTACTGGGCAAAGAACTGCCCTTGCCTCGACTGCTGCCAATATGGACACTGTCCTTTCCAGACAAGCAGGACACAAGGAAAAGCAACTACTGAACTCTGCCAAGACAGGGTAAGATGGTCTTTCAAAATCCGTGCTTCTGAAAATGGTCTGTCAGACATTCTAGGCCTGTTGCCAAATTGGATGCCCCAATGATGCTGAGAAACTTTAGGCGAGTGTCCAGGCTGCCAGCTGTCATTGTCTATTCTCACAAGAATTTCAGAAATTGCTTGCCTGCATTTTCCATTTTCTTAGGTATTATTATGTTCCTTCTCAGGTCTTTGATTGAGTTGAAGACGAGATAGTTACAGTTACAATCTTCTTGTATCTTAGCTAGAGCATATTAATACTATAATATATAATAAATATATAATTAGAATCTTCAAGATAGGACAGCTATTGGAGTAATCTTGGTAATTTGCCATTTACCTATATTCTGGACATTTCTGGACACTTAGCATGTCTTTCTTGTTTGATGCTATTCTTGTTGGTTGTAGTTCTATTTTTATGTTATTACTCTTTGTTTTTCCTGGACAATACTTGATAATCATTCTTACTGTATATAGTTTGCATTAAGTTTAGAACTTTCTTATTTAGATAAAAAGGGGAAATATGGTGGTATTTGCTCCACCCATGACCTTGGGCTATAGGGCACAAAGGAGGTGGTGCTTCCTGCTATTATACTTGACCTCTTAGAAGGAGAGGGAGAAGGGTCACATGCCCCTTCTCCCTGCTCCTGCCTGCAAGGTGGATTCACTCTCAGTCAGATCAGAGGACAACTTCAGCTGTCTGCTCTGTTCTGTATTCATGACTGTATTTCCTCAATATACCTTAATAAATTTCCCTAATACTTCTTAAATAGATTTATCGATTTACACTAGAATCTATGTAGGTGGGTGGGTGGGTGGATGGATGGATGGATGATAGATATAAAGATGACAGACAGATAGATGAATGATAGATAGGTATATCTCTCACACTGAAGTTCTTACTTTTACAGGTATCACTAAAAATAGGAAAAAAACATGATTTTGCTAACCTTTCAAAGTCACCTTGTCTTGTAAATTTTGACAACCTATACACAGCCCAGTTGTTAAGCTGTTTAGAGGTCATTCCTCTTCCATTATCTACCACTGCGACAGCAGGTTTTCCTTGTGTTTCATCAAAAAGCTACAAAATAAAGAGTCAGGAAAACGCCAATTAATACTTAAAACATGAAGTATGAAATTCAATACGCTTACTCATTTCACTGGCATAAATATAAACAAATACAACTTTCTTAAAGGCACTGAATTATACCTATCAAAAACCTTAAAATTCTTAATGTTTTTTAACCTAGGAATACCATTTCTCAGAATTTAACTTAAGGAAATAATCAAGGCATACATAAATATACACTATTCCCACATTGCTTCTCATGGCAAAAATACAGGAGAGGAAAAAAATCTGTTTAAAACGATGGACTCTAGAACTTACACTGTAGCTAACAAAACCCTCTGCATTAATATCATAAAATATTCATGTCCTGTTTACAATTGCATTGTTAAAAAAAGAAATTATAAAACTTAAGTACAGAAAGAGATGTATAAATAAGAGATATGTGAATAAGCACATACATATATAAAAGAAACTATAAAAATTAGTAACAAGACATCAGTTAACTATTTCTAGTTTTTCTTTATTTCTAATTTTTCCAATGTACTACTAAAAAATTTACATTTCTTTATGCATGATTTTCTTACCAATTTGATCTGTATTCTCCTTACACCATCATTACGAGCAGTAGCTGACAATGAATTGTCAATTAATTCTGCAAGAGCAAATGCTGAAAGAGATTAAGAAAACAATGCTTAACCTTTCCATCCCAAATACTTTATACAAAAGTTCAAGGAGAAGGAACTCTGAGGCAAACCACTTTTATTTTCCAAAGACCTACAAGTATTATTACCCTGAGTCTAATGATGTTATGCACAATAAAGTTTCATCACCAACCACTACCAGAATAAAAAAGATTAGGCACCAATCTGAGCCACACAGTAAGGCCCTGTATCAAAACAGAAGCCATGAAAAAGGGCTGGTTTGGGAAGCCAGTGTGGTGGCCAAAGGCCTGTAGTCTCAACTGGGAGGCTGAGGCAAGAAGATTCTAAGTTAAAGGCCTGCCTGGGTTACAAAGCATGTTCAAGACCAACCTGTACTCAGTAAGAACATGCCCTAGATTCAATCCTCTGGACAATACACACACACACACACACACACACACACACACAGCTAGCTTGGATATAGAATTCTAAAGACTAACAATATCATGTTAAATGGTAGCCAGCTGTGGCAGTTTCAATGGCACCCACAGACTCATGTGTCTGAATGCTTGGTCTCCAGTTGGTGGAACTGTTTGGGAAGGATGAAAAGGTGTGGCCTTGTGGAGAAGATGTCACTGGAGGTAGGGTATGAGGTTTCAAAAGAAAGAGTCCTGCCATTCCCAACGTGCCCTCTGTCTCATGTTTGTAGATCAAGGTATGAGCTTCTAAGCTGCTACTCCAGCTGCCCACCTCTGTGCCCTCACACCACCATCAAAAACTAACCCTCTGAAATCATAAGCCAATTAAATGCTTTCTTCTCTAAGTTGCCCTGGTCATGGTGTTTTGTCACAGCAATAGAAAAGTAACTAAGGCACCTGTGATCTGAGCACTCCAGAGGCTGAGGTAGGAGGATTGCTAGGAGTTCAAAGAGAACTTGCATTCTCAAACAGTTTAAATCATCAGCTTGGCAGAATCTAGAAGCAGCTTAGAGACTGGGAATATCTGTGAGCATGCTTTTTGTTTGGTTTGGTTTGGTTTTTCGAGACAGGGTTTCTCTGTGTAGTTTTGGAGCCTGTCCCGGATCTCGCTCTGTAGACCAGGCTGGCCTTGAACTCACAGAGATCCACCTGCCTCTGCCTCCCGAGTGCTGGGATTAAAGGTGTGCGCCACCACTGCCCCGCTCTGTGAGTTTTTCAGATTAAGTTAATTAAGTAGGAAGACCCATAGCAGCTACCAGGCTGAAGAAAATGGGTAAAGCCGAGTATGCTAGTTTTTATTGTCAACCAGACACAATCTAAAGCTGTCTGCGAAGAGGAAGCCTTACTTGATGAACTGCCCAAATGAAACTGACTGACGGGGAGGCCCCAGCCCACTCTGATGACTCCATAATAGGTAGATAATAGCAGAAGGAGCCAGTGAACAAGCTCGAGAGTCAGTCAGTTAGCGCTGTAGTTCCTACATGGTTTCTGCTTGAGTTCCTACTTGAATTCCTGTCCTGACTTCCTTCAATGGATTGTGACCTGGAAGTTTAAAACAAATAAATTCTTTTCTCCCTCAAGTTGCTTCAGGTAATGGTGTTTATCAGAACAACTGAAAGCAAACTAGGGCACCAGATGAGTGTGAACACTCATCCTTCTCTACTTTCTGACTGGGTGGATGGAATGTGACTAGCTTGCTCCTGTTCCTGCTATGTCTTTTTGTCTATGATGAAATATAGAACTGAAAAGCAGAATAAACACACCCTTCCTTAAATTGCTTTTTGTCAGGTATTTCATCATAGTAACAGAAAGAATGTTATATTCTCACTATATAAACCAAACCAAAAAAATGTGTTAAATAACAGTTTCACGATTTTCTCCAAATTAAAACATTTTCTCCTACAAACTCTTAAGACCCAGGAAGTAGACAAAATTGACAAGGCTCTGGACTCTAAAAACAGGCCCAAGCCAGGCATGGTGGCACACATCTTTAATCCCAGGACTCGGTGCAGAAACAGGGAGATCTGTGAGAGTATGAGGCCATCCTGGTCTACATATTGAGTTTTAAGCCAGCCAGGGCTACAAAGTGATACTCTGTCTCAAAAAACAACAAACAAACAAACTAGGCCCAGAAAGCTCTTGACTCTTAAGATTCACAAGAGCCCTCTCCAAAGTTATAAAAGCAATAGGCAACTGTGGCTGAGCCTGAAGTTGCACAGGGAGCTCCAAGACACAGCCAAGTGGGCCGCTTACTGACACAGCTGTTTCTCATTAAAATCAGTCATGCTCCTGTAAGCAACCTCAAAAGTCACTGGGGCTTGCTACGCAAACTGGCTGGGCTGGTGTCTTTGGTTGTCACTGGAGCCGTTATCTGTTCCCATCTCTTCCAGAAAATCAATACAACAAATGGCAAGACAAAGACAGCTCCATGCTACTGATTCCCAGCACACTACCAACCAACTTTGCACTCAATTCACTACTGGCGGCACTATTTTATAGCCTGCTCTCTGAAAAGCAACCATTCAACGATTTCTCTAATTAAAAAGAAACAATACACAGGGCAGTGGTGGAACACACACCTTTAATCCCAGCACTCAGCAGATCTCTGAGTTCAAGGACAGCCAGGGAGATACATAAGAAACTCAGACTTGAAAACAACAACAAAAAGAAGTGAAGAAGGAAAAGGAGAAGAAAAAGAAACAGCATATATCTATTATTTGAGCAAGTTCGGAAAGCAGCCTGGGCTACCCAGTGAAACTGTCTCAGAAGACAGAACAGAGAAAGGAAGGGCAGTTCTACCAATTCATCTTCACTTCACAAGACTTAACCCACTTAGCAAGCACTTAACTTACTTAGCAAGTACTTAACATTAAAGTGATAACTAGATTGATAAACTAATTATATAAAGTTAACACAAATTAGGTATGCATATAAATCAAGCTATGGACAACAATAACTAGAAAGAAAAAAATGTATAGAATTTAAATTTAAAAAGGAAAAGGATCCAGGTGGTGACACACACCTTTAATCCCAGCACTTGGAAGGCAAAGGCAAATGGATCTCTGTGAGTCTGAGGGCAGCCTGGTCTACAGAGCTAATTCCAGGACAGCCAAAGCTATACAAAAGAAACCCTGTCTCAAAACACCATGTCTCTTCCCCCCCGCAAAAGAAAAGCGGAATGGAACAGAGACAAGTTTGAATTTCTGCCTCTAGAAATATATACAATTTAAATACAATGCTTACTACATCAAATTCAGCTAGTAGAAGTATTACATAAGAAGCTGGAACAGATACTCTCCTTAACAAAGAGACTAGAGAGCCAGAGGTAAAGCTTTTGTTTCACTGACATACATATATACAATTAAACTCAGATCTGTCTGCTAAAAGAAAATATATAAAAGAAATGATAAACATGACTTGAAGACATGGCCACAACAAGCAAGGAAGAGCCAGAAGGAAAGAAATGAGAGAAAAGATCTTGGGATATATTGCAAAGTTAACGTAAGTCAAAGGGAAGTTTGAGCAGAGATTCACCACATATTTATGTAACGACGGCACAGTTGAAAACCGATACAGTGAATCTGTACAGTAATTAAGCTACACTGAAAGTCTTTACAAGGAAAGTCTTTACACTGAATACACAATATATATTCAGAAATTTATCTCCAAAGAAGTTATTTAAAATTAACTCAAACATTTAAGCACCTATTCTCTGCCAGGTACTACTCTAGGGAATGCACAATGCAAAGGTTCTATTTCTGTGAGTTCAACATTTTACTGGAAGATGGGAAATAAAATGTAATCATGGACAGGTGAATAGTTCATTGGGTAAAGGTGCCTGTCATCAAGCCTGACAACCTGACTTCCATCCCTAGGACTCACATGGCAGGAGAGAAGCAGCTCCTTACAAGCTATCCTCTGACCTCCACATGCACACATGCACACCTTGATACATATGCCCTCATGCACACAAATAAATAAATGTAAACTTTAAAAACTATAATTATACCTTCATTCCCAGTACTCAGGAGGCAGAGGCAGGTGGATCTCTGTGAGTTCAAGCCTAGCCTGATCTACAGAGTGAGTTCCAGGACAGCCTGGCTACATATAGAGACACTAAATAAATAAATATATAAAATTTAAAAATAAATAAAAATAACATAATCACAGTCAGGTGTGGTGGTGCATGTTTTTAATCCCAGCACTCAGGAGACAGAAGCAGGCTGATCTCTGTGAGTCTGAGGCCAAATTGGTCTACATAGCAGGAGAGCTCCAGGACAGCCAGGGCTACAAAGTGAGACCTGCCTCAAAAACAAAGAGTGGGGGGTGGGAGTGGAAAAAAACAGAAAAAAAGAAAATAAATGATTATAGTAAGTGTGGTGGTTTGAATAATAATGGCCCCCACAGACTCAAATGTTTAAATGCTTGGTCCCTCCCCAGTTGGTGGAATTATTTGAAAAAAGACTAGGTGGTGTGACTCTGTTGGAGGAGGTGTGTCATTAGGAGTGGGTTTTGAGGTTTCAGAGGCCTATACCATTCCATTTAGCTCTTTCCACCTCCAACTTGTAGACTGGATATAATCTCTCAGCTACTGCTTCAGCACCATGCCAGCCTGTTGCCATCTCCCTGCCATGATGACCACCAACTCTATACCCTCTGGAACCATTAGCCCCAACTTAAATGCTTTCTTTTTATAAGTTTATAAGTGGCCATAGTGTCTCTTCACAGCAACAGAAAAGTCACTACGACAGTAACTAAGACGGGCAGTGGTGGCGCACGCCTTTAATCCCAGCACTCGGGAGGCAGAGGCAGGTGGATCTCTGTGAGTTCGAGGCCAGCCTGGGCTACCAAGTGAGTTCCAGGAAAGGCACAAAGCTACACAGAGAAACCCTGTCTCGAAAAACCAAAAAAAAAGACAGTAACTAAGTAAATTCTATATATTACAAAGTAGTATGTGCTATAGAGTAAAATGAGCAAAGAGATCAAATAACAAAGGCACAGGTATACACATCATTTAAAATAAAATCTTTTTTAAAAAATTTAAGCTGGGTGTGTGGTGTATGCCTTTAATCCCAGCACCCAGGGCACAGTCTACAAAGCGAGTTCCAGGATAGCCAAGGCTGTTTGTTACACAGAGAAACCCTGTATCAAAAAACAAAAACAATAACAAACAAAATTTTCAAAGCTTATTTCCAGGGTTAGGGGTGGAGGGTAGAGAGATGTAACAGCAGTCAAAGGCACTGGTTGCTCCTCCAGAGGTTCAATTCCCAGAACACACACACAAGCTCACAACCATCTGTACACCAGTCACAGGAGCTCTAACACTCCCTTCTGGCATCTGTGGATACTGCATGCACATGGTGCACAGACAGATATCAAGCAAATACTCATATACATAAAATATAAGTAAACAGACAAATAAGTAAATAAAACTACTTTTTAAAAAAGTTCATTTCCACTCCAACCTTTCTGGTCAATGGTAACTTCCACAGACATTTGGAGATAAATGAAGGAGGTGAAGAAAGCAGAGACAGGCTCATCAGTGGAGAGGAGGGACTAAGGTGAATGGTAGACAAAAACAGGAGAGCTACTGCCTAAAACAGCAAGCCAAAGAGGGAGATTAGCTAGGAAAGAACTTTTGACTTGTCTATTTATACCACTTCTGTACTTAACATACATAAAGTACATTTTAAAAAATAAACTAATAGAAAGTCTATCTATACCACTTCTACACTTAACATATATAAAACAATGTTTAAAAAAATCAACTAATAGAAAAAGTTCTGAAATGATAAACACCAAAGTATTGGTGATTATTACATTCAGGTAGTAGCAATATGATTATTTTCACATTCTACTCATCTGTTTTTCCAATTTCTAACAGTAAAACACATTTATAAAAAAAAAAAAAAAGGATTTGGGGGCTGGAGAGATGGCTCACTGGTTAAGAGCACTGGCTGTTCTTCCAAAGGACCTGGGTTCAATTCCCAGCACCCACATGGCAGCTCAAAACTGCTGTGGGATATCTTTCCATAGGCTGTGAATATGTGTTGCTCTGATTGGTTGATAAATAAAGCTGCATTGGCGTATGGCAAGGCAGCTTACAAGTAGGTGGAAATCCAAGCAGATAAACAGGAAGAGAAAGGAGAGGCAGGAGAGATGCCAGCCTGCCACCCAAGGAACAACATGCCAGCAAACCAGTAAGCCACGGAACACATGGCAAAACACAGATTAATAGCAATGGGTTAATTTAAGTTATAAGAGCCAGCTAGCAAGAAGCCCGCAATATGCCATGCAATTGGTAATTAATATAAGCCTCTGAGTAATTATTTTATAAGTGGCTGTGGGACTGTGGGGCCGGACCAGAGACACCTTCCAACTATACACAACTGTCTGTAACTCCAGTTCCAGGGGATCTGGCATCCTCACACAGACATACATGCAGGCAAAACTCCAATGAGAGAGAGAGAGAGAGAGAGAGAGAGAGAGAGAGAGAGAGAGAGAGAGAGAAATGAAAGAATATGGTTTATAATAAACACGTTAATAGCATAAAGTACTTTGACAGCATCTAGAAAGATCTGGTAAACCATCTGAAACAGTCTATAAGGATAAACCAAGCTATGAAGGTTTTTAAAAAAGTATTAAAGACATGGCAATAGGCACATCAATTTATCTATGTAAATTTACAGAGTAGAGACTGATGGAACTCAGCAGTAGAATGCTTACCTTGTATGTGCAAGGCTCTGGGTTTAATCCGGAGTAAATAAATAAAAATAAATGGAAGGTAAAGGGTCTTTTCATAACTAGAAGTGGTTTACAGCAAGACAGGAAGATGTCTAACTACAAGGTAAAGCGCATCCAGCTCTATTACTGGGTTAAAGGTGACTTTTTTACTTTAAAGTTGACTTCCGGGCACAGACAAGAGACTCTTTGGAAGCTTAGTCCAGTTAACCTGGCAGCCACAGCAGTGAACGAAGACACCAGGCCGCAAACACAGTAGAAGGCGAGGAGATGTCTTCTGACTTTCACATGTATGCTGGCTGTGGCACACACACATATACATACATACATATACACACACACACACACATAGAGGCAGGACTGGGCTAGAGAGACAGCTCAGCAGTTAAGAGTAGCTGCTGCTTTTGAGGAGAGCCCTATTTTGGTTTCCAGCACTCCCTGGGAAACCACACTCATGTGGCATACAAACAAATACACATATATATGAATAAACTTAAAATTTTTAAAAACAAACAAAAATTCCAATTTCAGTTGGATATATACAAAGAAACTAAGAAAGCAGATCAAAATGTTTCCCATGGCCTTATAATAAAGTAAAATGAAAAGATCTACAAAATGTGAAGGAATGGCATATGTGGTGAAAGGATAAAAGAGATTAACAACTTGCCAAAATTATACAGGGGCTGGAGAAATGGCTCAGTGGTTAAGAGCACTGACTGCTCTTCCAGAGGACCTGGGTTCAATTACCAGCATCCACAGGGCAGCTCACAACTGTCTGAAACTCCAGTTCTAGAGGATCCAACACCCATGCCAAAATACCAATGTACATAAAGTAAAAATAAATAAATTTAAAAAAAATCAAAAATTGTACAAACAGATTACTTACGCAAAGGATTCTGTCCTTCACTTGCATAATATTCATACATGCCACTTTTAACCAGAGTGTCATAGTGAGGTAAGAAGTCAATTCTTTCCTTTGTCGCTGTTAATAGTGATTGGTCAACTGATTGTAGCAGGTACAGAGTGACTCCATCTTTAACAATTTCATCTGTAATTGAGAGTTGAAATCATAAGTGCTAGGGTACCATCAGAAACTCAGTGAACTTATTCTGAATATATAACCTGTATCTATAAAATGCACTTAACAGTATAGGTAAACTGTCAATGGCTCTATTTACAAATTCCAGTTGCGAATATAAAGAGCATTAATGGAACAGCATAAATATTTCTACAACTCTAAAATACTCAAATATTTAAATTTATTTCATTTATTGTTACTAAGTGTGTTTGTGTGTACATGCCAGCACACATGTGAGCAAGTGCATGTCACAGTACACATGTAGAAGTCTGAGGACATCTTTCTGAAGTCCTCTTCTTCCACTGTGGGATTAGAGGTCAACCTCAAGTCATCAGGCTTTCCAGGCAAGTGTTTTTACCCACGGATCCATCATGGTGGCCCTTGGGGTTTTTTTTGTTTTTGTTTTGTTTTTTAAAAAACCAGGGTCTCATAATATATCTCCAGCTGGCCTCAAACTTACCTTCCTGCCTCAGCCTCCTAAATGCTATGATGACAAGTGTACCAATGTGTGGAGCTTTGAAATGTTTATTCTTCACTGGAGACTGAGTAGCCCGGGCTGGCCTGGAATTCACTATGCAGATAGGCCTTGAACTGGGGGAGTCTCCCGCTTCGGTCACCCAAGTGCAGGTGTTACAAGTGGACATCAGCATGCCCAACATGGTCTGTTTGTTGAAAGAGGATCTCACTACAGCCTAAGTTGCCTCAGACTCACTATAGCCCAGTCTGGCTTCCAACTCTGGGCAATTGTCCTGCCTTAGCTTCCTGAGTGCTGGGATTATAGGTGTAAGCTACCATGGCAGGTAAAACACATTTATTTTTTATTTTTTATTTTTTAAAAAACCATTACAGGTTGGGCCAGCTAGATTGCTCAATGGTAAAGTACCAGCTAGCCAAATCTGACAACCTGAGTTCAGTCCCTGGGACCTACACTGTAGAAAGAGAAAACCTATTCCCAAAGTTATCCTCTGACCTCTGCACTAATACAAACATATACAAATAAAGAACTAAGAAAACATTTAAAAATACAGTAACACAAGTTTACATCTCATAATTTGTTAAATTTTGGAAAGTCCAAGACTGGTGCCTAGTGAAGGCCTGTTTTCTCATAAATGGAATCTTCTGTGTCCTCACATGATGAAAAGTTGGAAAACTCAGTATTTTTTGAGATAGGGAGTTTCATATAGCCCAAACTGGCCTTGAATTCCTTATTTTTCTGCCTCCACATCCCAATTGCTCAGATTATAAGCATGTACCACATATCCAGGGTGTTTTGTTTCTTTTTGTTTTCGAGACAGGGTTTCCTTGTATACACCTGGCTGTCCTGGAACTAGCTCTGTAGACCAGGCTGTCCTCGAACTCATAGTTATCTGCCTGCCTCTGCCTCGCAAGGGCAGGGATTAAAGGCATGTGCCACTACTGTCTGCACACCCAGGTTTTAAACACACAATTCTTTCCTTTCCTTTCTTTTTTTTCTTTCTTTCAGAAAGGTGTGGTGGGACAAACCTTTAATCCCAGCACTCAGGGTAAAGGGAAGCAGAGGCAGAGGCAGGTGGATCTAAGCAAGTTTGTGGTCTGGTCTACTAAGTGAGTTCCAGGAGAGCTAGGGCTATACAGAGAGAAACCCTATCTCAAAAACACAATTTTTAAAAAAAAAAAAGGATTTACTTTATGTGCATGAGTTTTTGCCTGCATGCATGCTTGTGTATATGGAAATCAGAAGGTATAAAACCCCTAGAAGTAGAGTAAGGGATGGTTGTGAACTACCACGTGAGTGCCAAGAACTGAACCTGTGTCCTCCGAAAGAACAAGTGCTCTTAACCACTGAGTCATCTCGTCAGTCCCAACACTCAATTCCTAGTAAGTTAAATTATCACATGACCATCAGATGAAGATTTGCATTAGAGTGATATCAACAGGAATGGAGACTTCTTCATTGTTTCATTTCAGGAGAGAGAAAACAGGACGGGAGAGATGGCTCAGCAATTAAAGAGCACTTGCTGCTCTTCCAGAGGACCTAAGATGAGTTCTTAGTACCCATGTTGGGAGACTCACAACCACCTGCAACTCCAGCTGCAACAAACCTAATACCCTCTTCTAGACTCTGTAGATAACTGTATTCACATGCATATATCCATACACAGACAGAAATACTGACGCAAAATTTAAAAATAATAAGAGTACACCTTTCCAAAAAGAATAGCAATCAACCTAAGCATGGTGGAGCACACCTCTAAGGCTAGTACTCAAAGAGTACTCCAGGTCCAGGGCTCTCTGGGTTACATATGGAAATCCTTCCATAGAGGGGAAAGAGCATAAAATCTGGCAGGTTATGGAAACTTAAAAAAAAAAAAAAAAAAAAAGGTTAAAAAAAATTGAAGAATTCAAGTTTGCTAATAGCTCAGTTTTGTGGGTGCCCAAATAAAGCTAAGTAGTAAGGCCTCATTTTCTATGGCCCCAACTGACAGCAGGAAAAATGTGGCCTCTGCGAATACAGAAGTACTCCAGATTATCAATGCTATGGACAGACAGGGATGTACAGCTATTGCTCTAACCGACACAGTAAATAAATGCAAGAGGACATTGCTTACTTACCAAAATTATCACAGGTAATTTCTTTCCTGCTTGTAGTTGTAATAACAAACTTTTCTTCAGATGAAATGCCAATTGTCTATCAAAATTAAAAAAATATATATTACTTAAAGGAAATAAATTCATTACTCACGTTTGCAAGAATATGAACATGCTGATATTACAATTTTGAAACAGCTACTACACTTACTTGTCTAGGAAATAAAGAATTAAGCATTTTTAAATTTTGACTTTGCAAAATTAATCACTATAAGCCAAAAAATTTGCCTTTTTTTTGGTTTTTTGAGACAGGGTTTCTCTGTGTAACAGTCCTGGCTGTCCTGAAACGTGCTTTCTAGACCAGGCTGGCTTCGAACTCACTGAGATCTGCCTTTCTCTGGCTCTCAGTGCTAGGATTAAAGGTGTGTGCTACCTTGCCGGGCGGTGGTGGCGCACGCCTTTAATCCCAGCACTCGGGAGGCAGAGCCAGGCGGATCTCTGTGAGTTCGAGGCCAGCCTGGTCTACAAAGGCGCAAAGTTACACAGAGAAACCCTGTCTCGAAAAAACAAAAGACAAAACAAAACAAAAAAATCTTTTAATGACCTTTCACTACACCCATAGATTGGTTTCTCTCGCAACCCTCATCAGAGATGCTGCTGCTTGTAATAAACAATGATTAACACAAACCCACAAGTAATCAAGATACAGAGGATACGAGACCATGGGATGCTCAGCCCGAAATGGTACATCTACCCCACACCTAGTCTTCCCAAGGCTTGGGGATCGTTGTGGAAAGGGGTGGAGTGACTACAGGGAAAGAGTAACTTGCGGATACAACAAAGCAGCCGCACACATGAACTCACAGCAGCTATGAAAGAATGCGCAGGCCGGCACAAGCCAAGCCAGACCAAACCCAGCACGGAGGGAAGCTGGGCATTAAGTCCTCCCCCAGCTGAAGTGATAATAATGATTGACAGCTGCTAGGAGAGGGAGACTCAGATTTAAAGTTACAGCTCCTGTGCTCCAGCAGATAGCCTCAACCCAAGAGTTTACGGGGAGCAAAAGTGGACTTGATGGGTTAAAAAAAAAAAGGACACAAAGGTAGGTGAGTAGGGGAAAAAAGTGGATGTCATCAAAATATCCTATCTAAATTATCAAAAAATGAGTGTGTGTGTGTGTGTGTGTGTGTGTGTGTGTAATATGTAACTTTTAAGAATTTTAAAGGCACTTGAACAGAGGTACCCTGAATAGGTGGTCAATGCTTCCTCTTAGAAGACATGGGTTATTAAAAATGCTAGGCACAGGTTACCCTCCTACAAGCTATTAATCAGGGAAGGCCCAACGCCTTCCAAAAACAACACAGGCTATTGGTATTGCTTATTTGCTCACCATAACTGGATGTTAAGACCCTATTACTGAAGATGCAACATGCTTTGTTTGCAGGACAGAGATCAAATAGGAAGTGACCAGGAAACTTCCTTTCTGATGGCTAGCTTTCACAGTGCCCGTGGGATAGGAAAAGTCACAATGGACTCACCCAGAAGTTGACCCCACATGCACCAATACTGACCTGCTAGACAATACATGCCTTCTGATACAATAGTGGCTTCGCTGCTTCTGACTGGACCTGAAGCCCTCTCCACAGGAGGGAATTCATGCCTGGGACTATAAACCTGGTTAAAAGCCCATGATTTAGCGGGAGCTAACTTGTTGTAGTAAATGGATATGTTGTCAAGTGGCCTTCTAAATACTATGTTTATACTCATGGTCAGGGAAGCTTGCTTTTGCAGTAGGCAGCAGTCAATGCAGACTCATAACTGGCCAAAATGCTGGGAAAAGTGACTATGCTCAGTCCTAAATGGGACATTTATATCAAGACTCCACACCCTCTTGAGGAAACATATTGGAGGAGGCAGCAAAATGTAGAACTGGAAGAGGAAGAGGAAGAGTGCCGTGAAATGCTATTTACTAAGCAAGACATAGGCATTGCACACAGCAGCTAACTTTACCTGCCTAAGACAAAATCAAGCCGGTGAACATTCCAGTGTGGATAAAAGAGGAGCTGAAGAGGTTCCATCCCTAACTAAGGAGCTATTGGCAATTGGTAACAACTGGAAAGGAGGTGTCACTTTTCTTTGAGCTGTGACTGCTGGTAGGTTACCCATGCTCTGATGGATGGCCCCACACTCAAGCATGTAAGCAGCATGACTGGATTCAGTAAGGTATACTCAAGCATGGGAGTGGGCCCTTGGGGAGGTATGCGGTAGAGGGAAGGAAGATTTAGGTTTAGTATGATCAGAATACATTTTGTGTACACAAATAAAACTGTTAAAGAACAAATCAAAAGATCTTATGAGAAAACCCACTAGTGACTAGGTGAGACATTTTGAAAGGATTAACCTTTTTACATTTATTTATTCATTCATTTATGGGGGACATGGCACATGTAAGGGGGTCAGAGGACAACCTGAGAAAGTCATTCTCTCCTTCCACCATGTGGATCCTGAACGTGGAACTCAGGTTCTTAGGCTCGGTGGCAAGCACCCTTACCCACCGAGTCATCTCAAAAGCCCTTGGTTCATCAAGAGGAACCAAAGACATGCTCATTCATTCCATTACATAAGGAATCATTTTATTTGAAACAAAGCATTAATACAACACTTACTTTATACAAATTAGATATGTAAATGTTAGAAGAAAATAGGTGAGTATTTCATAGCAGTAAGGTAGAGTGCATATGCTACAGGGTATCTAAAGAAGCCTGACATCTTTCTAAAAACATCACTAAATAACTAAGTGAATAAACATAATAACTTTTTTAAAAAGTGACAATGATGATATGAACTAAAAAAGATTAAAACTACCAAAAAATAATTAGAAAGGTAAATTAACACTATCATTTAAATTCAAAAGAAGACATGTATTTCTGAAATGAAACACAGTAGTGAGCAGTTGAGACAGGACTCTGCCTTAGGTAGTGACAGTGACAGACTATTTTCTAGACCAACCTTTCTACCTAAAGGTGTCTAAGAAATTTTACAATTATGGATGTGCAAATCTTTCAGTAATACAAAATAATTATTTTTCTCAAATATGTGTGTGTGTGTGTGTGTGTGTGTGTGTGTGTGTGTGTGTGTGTATGTGTGTGTGTGTGCTTAACCTCAAAGGCCAGAAGATGGCATCAGATCCTGAGGCTGGCGTTGCAGGTGGTTGTGAGCCAACCATGGATATTGGCAACCAATCTCAGGTCCTCTGGAAGAGCAGCAAGTGCTCTCTTAACTGCTAAACCATCTCTCCAGTCCCTCAAAATTCTTAGGGTTATTTATAGAAATAACTGGGATGCCAATCCCTAAACCACTTTTTTTCCCTTAGGACTAATTATGTTTCAGGATAAGCAATGTGGTTCCCCCCCCCCCCCTTGGGGAGGGGATGTGGTTTTATTTGCTTACTTTTTTAAACAAGGTTCTCATTATTTGGCCCAAACTTGCAGCAATCCTCCTGCCTCAATCTCCAATTACACTGATTAAAGGTGTATACCACCATGGTCTCAGCTTAAAAGTTGTTCATTAAAGAATCCCAGCTAGGACTAGAGATAACAGCTCTGTAGCTAAACACCATTTACCTGCATGAGACCCTAGGTTTAAGTCCTCATGTGGTGGGGTTGGAGATCCCCTAGCAAATAAGCAGAGGAAGGCAATCAAAATACACCATCAACAGATGAACCACCCAGTAAGACACGGTGGCTCACACTTGTAATCCCAACACTAAGGAGGAGACAAGCGGACTACTTTAAATTGGACGCCACCTGGGCTACAGAGTGATTCCAGGCAGGACTGAGTTATAGAGTAAGACACTGTCTCAAAGATAGGTAGGTAGGTAGGTAGGTAGGTAGGTAGGTAGGTAGGTAGATATAGATAGATACATAGATACATAGATACATAGATACATAGATACATAGATAGATAGATAGATAGATAGATAGATAGATAGATAGATAGATGGGTCTGTTGGCTGTAGGTAGGTAGGTAGGTAGGTAGGTAGGTAGATAGATAGACAGACAGACAGACAGACAGACAGATGGGTCTGTTGGCTGATACATATAATAGAATTTAGGAGTCAGAGGCAGATGGACTGCCAGAAGTCCCAGGCCAGACCAGCCAGGATTATATAGCAAGACCCTGTCTAAAACAAAAGAAAACAGAACAAAAACAGGTGACCATTAAATCAGAATTAGAAGAATCCAGCCAAAACCACCCAAATCCCAATTCTAAATTAAATTTAATGAAGACTGTCAGCTAAAATCTAATTTACAAGATACATATGGAAATAGATAAGTCATATAATACTGTCAGACCACGGTACACCTCATGTAGTCCTACAAAATCAGGAAATGGTATCTCACTCATATAATCCCAGTATTAAGGATGCGGAGAAAGGTCATCCTCACAGATACACAAAGGCTACCCAGAAACACATGAAACTGTCTCAAAATACAAACCGAGGGACAGTGAGATATCTCAGCTTCTAAAGATGCTTGCTGCCAAGTCCAACAACCTGAGTTTAATCCCCAGGATCCTCAGAGTAAAAGAAGCCAGCCTCACCCACTTGGCAACTGTAGGTCAATGGGAACTTCTGTGTGGTGGTTTAAATAGGTATGCCCCCCACAGACTCGTGTGTTTGAATGTTTGGCCTATAGAGAGTTGGCACTATTAGGAGGTGTGGCCTTGTTGGAAGTGTGTCACTGTGGGGGGTGGACTTTGAGGTCTCATATGCTCAAGCTACACCCAGTGTAAGACACAGTTCACTTCCTGTTGCCTGCAGATCAAGATGTAGAACTCTCAGCTACCTCTCCAGTACCATGTCTGCCTGCATGCCACCACGCTTCCCACCATGATAATAAACTAAACTCCTGAACTGTAAGCCAGCCCCAATGAAATGTTTTCCTTTATAAGAGTTGCCATGAGCTGGGTGATGGTGGCGGTGGCGCACGCCTGTAATCCCAGCACTCGGGAGGCAGAGGCAAGTAGATCTCTGTGAGTTCAAGGCCAGCCTGGTCTACAGAGCTAGTCCAGGACAGGCTCCAAAGCTACAGAGAAACCCTGTCTCGAAAAACCAAAAAAAAAAAAAAAAAAGTTGCCATGGTCATGGTGTCTCTTCACAACAGAAATCCCAACTAAAATAATGTACAACTGCAAAGTATATATATTTCTAATTATTTCATGCAATATCCCCACAAATCTATTATTTTAAAGTTTTCTTAAGGATTCTTCTAGAATAATGGCTCAGCATACTTGATCTAGCTTATAACTAACTTCATAGACAGGTTCTGCCTATCTGTCAATGTACCTACCTATGTATTATAGATAAGAATGCTAGCACCTTTGTTACCTGAATTACTTTTTACTCATCTAAGACTATATAGATATTCCTTTATAAGAGGATTACATTGCAATTAAAAATGTGTTTCATAGACCCAACCCTTCCAAATATCATAGCTTGGGCTAGCCTATCTCTAATTGCTCATAAAACTTGTATTTGTCTACAGTTGAGCAAAATTGTCAGCAATGTTGAATACTGAACATGAAAATCAGATCGGTATTGTGCAACATATAGGTAACCCAGGAAAAGATCAGAATTTACACCCACTCCAGGGACCATTGTGGAATAAGGGAGTGGAAAGATTTTAAGAGCCAGAGGGAATAGATATCTCTAAGCAAAACAGTATTTGCCAGACATGACAGAGCTGCACATAAACGCACAGCACTGAGACTGGCTGTGTGCACAAGATCACATCAGCCTCAATCCCAGCATGGATGGAGGGGCTCATGACCTCTCCTCCATATCTGAGGAGCTATTGGCAACTGATGACTGCTGGGAGAAAGGGCCCTGACAGGCTATCCATGCTCCACTCAGGTAGTACTAAGTGGGCTCAGTGCGTATTTTTAAAAAAGAAAAGAAGCATATTAAATGGTAAAGGGCATGGGGGACTGGAGGAGAAAGAATGGGGGTGGATCTGACTCAAATCCATTATAGGCATGTATGAATATTACATAAAATATTTTCTTTTTATAAATATTATTTATGTATATGAGTGTTTGGCCTACATCTATGTCGAAAAGGCTGGAGTGATGGCTCAGTGGTTAAGAGCACTGGCTGCTTCTCCAGAGGACCCAGATTTAATTCCCAGTACCCTTACAACGGCTCACAACTGTCTAATACTTGAGTCCCAAGGGATCTGGCATCTTCTTCTGGCCTCTGTGAATACCACAGTATCAGGAAATGAGACATACACATTATAAATTTATATTAAATACTTTTCTTAAAGACAAGAGTTCGAGCCAGGCATAGGGGGTGAATGCCTTTAATCCCAGCACTCAGGAAACAGATGCAGGCAGATCTTTGTAAGTTTGAGGCCAGTCTGGTATACATGGTGAGTTCCAGGCCAGTCAGGACTACATAGAGAGACCCTATCTCAAAAAACAAAAAACAAAACAAAAAAATCAGAATTCAAAATTCAAAGCAAATGAATGTCTCTTTTTGTACCACCACAATGTTGAAAAATCCTAAGTCAAACATTCACATTCTAAATTGAAGGTTGCCTATACTCTCCTCCACTGAAGACAGGTTTTTTGAGACAGGGTTTCTCTATATAGTTTTGGTGCCTGTCCTGATCTCACTCTGTAGACCAGGCTGGCCTCAAACTCAGAGATCTGCCTGGCTCTGCCTCCTGGGTGCTGGGATTAAAGGCGTGCACCACTGCCATCTGGCTGAAGACAGTTTTTATCTACATTGAAAAAAAAAAAATCACAGCAAGCAGTGGTGGCACACACCTTTAGTCACAGCACTCAGGAGACAGGCAAATCTCTGAGTTTGAGGCCAGCCTGGTCTACAGAGCGAGATCAGGACAGGCACCAAAACTATACACACACACACATACACACACACACAATTTTAAAAATCATATATGGTACGTGTCTATGACCCCACCACTAAGACGCTTAAGGCAGAAGGATCAGAAGTTGGAGGCCAGCAAGGACTATATAGTGAGACCATGCCTTTAAACAAAAATGAAACCAGGCCTAGTCAGATGGCTAATAAGGTAATGGTACTTCTTTACCACTAAGCCTTACAACCTGAGTTCAGTCCCCAGCACCCACACAGGGGAAGGGAACTCACTCCTACAAGCTGTCCTCTGATCTCCATACAGGTTCCCAGTGGTGTGTGCATAAACATACATATACTCACACAAATAAATCTAAATCTAATAGGTTAAAAAAAAAGCAGTATCTTGCATATATGAAAATTGTTAAGAGTAAATTTTAAGTGTTCTTGTCCTCAAAAGTAAAAACACATGAATGGTAAATCATATGCTTTAAGATGGAGACAGTAGCTATGTCTGTAATCCTGACACTCGGGAGGCTAAGCAGAAGGTCTGTTCACAGTTTAGGCTAGCCTAGAGTACGAAGTGTATACTAAACCAGAGCTAAATACCAGGATACTCTGTCAGAAAGAGGAAGAAGCAGAAGTAGCAGCAGGAAAAAGAAATATAACAGTACAGCAGTGTAGCAAAGTTTTTTTTGTTTGTAATCAAAATGATCTAAAGCTGGGTATGGAGGGTGAGATGGGAAGAGTTCAAAGCCAGCCTAGACTACACCGTGTTCCAGGCCAATTGTGTTACTTGTGTCACAAACAAGACAACAAGTGATCAAGTCTACTGACTTCACTTCTTGTTAACCTCTGTGCTAGTTAGTTTGTCAACTTGACCCAAGCTAGAGTCATCTAGAAAGAAAAAGGCTCAACAGAGAAAATGCTTCCATCATATTGTCCTGCTGGCAAGTCTGTGGGGGCATTTTCTTGATATGGCAGGCCCCAGCCCACTGTGGGTAGCACCAATGGAGGAGCAGGTGGTCCTCGGCGGGCGCGCGTGCGTGCGTGTGTGTGTGTGTGTGTGTGTGTGTGTGTGTGTGTGTGCGCGCGCGCACAAGCTGAAGAAGTCAGGGAGAGCGAGCAGTAAGCAGCATTCTTCATAGTCTCTGTTTCAGCCCCTGCCTTTAGCTCCTGCCCTGGCTCCCCTCAATGATGGCTGGGACTGGGATGTATAAGCCAATACACCCTTTCCTCCCCACATTGCTTTTGGTCAGAATGTTTTGTCACATCTATCGAGGAGCACACTGGGACAACTCTGCAAACTTGATTCAGCCCTTCATCTGTGTAATGGAAACAATGCCACAGGATCTGTGATGCACAAAAGGGGATCCAGAGGCTGGAGACGGCTCAGTGGTTAAGAGCACCTGCTACTCTTACAGAGGACCTGTTTGGTTCCCAGCACCCACAAGATGGCTCACAACTGTCTGTAATTCAGTTGCAGGGGATCTCATGCCCTGTTCTGGCCTCCACAGGCACCGGGCATTTGTGTGGTGCACAGACATGCATGCAGGCAACACGTAGACACATAAAAGTTTTTTTAAGGTAGACTGATTTTAAAAGGTTACTCTTCCTAACTTTATACCTAACTTTTCCTTTTCTTATAGTTCTCCCCCTCACTTCTATTCAAATTTAACCTTCATCAGCTCTAGAATAAACAAACAAGATAAAGGAAGCTTGGTGTTAAGCTGGAAAATGAAAGGGTTATAAAAAATACATGTTTCCTATAGTAAAAAGGAAACAGCAGAAAGATACAACACAAAGTACAGGAGTTCTGGGCTTGGATACTAACTTACCTTTTAATATCCAATTTATCTAAGAGTTAGACATTTATTTCACAGAGGATAGGAAGAAACACTATGTTTCCAGAAGGAAAGGAAATGCTTTTTGAAAAGCAATTTAAAAATACGTTTCATAAAAACCACGGTGCCTACACTTACAATCCCAGACATAAACAAAAAGATCCTTGAGTTTTCTAAATAAAACAAACAATAAAAAGTTAATATATACACACATAAACACACACATATACATACTACTGGCTTTTTTGGCTAAAATCAAAGGTTAAAAAAAAAAACTGGACAAGATGGAGACACCTGTAACTTTAACTCTCTGAAGTCTGAGGTATGAGGAATGCCACAAATCTGGGGTCAACCTGGGTTACCAAGAGGAGAGACCTTGTCTCTAAAGATTGTTAAAAAAGGGGGGTGGGGGTGGCCTGTTGATAGAGCACTGTGGAGTCTGATGACCTGAGCAGGAAAGAACCAACTTGCTCAAGTTGTTCTCTGCCCTCCACCTGTGCCACAGCACATGCAAGTAAGTGCATGTGTATGCACACATACACAAAAATGTGTAAAAAAGGAAAAAGACCTTTAAAGACATTTCTGAAACAATAAACAAAAAAGTTGTGAATTCAAAAATGTTTACTGTAGCAGTACTAAAAATTACAGTTCTGAAAGTAAATTTCAATTGTGATAGTAAAGAGAGCACACCCGATTCTATGAATCCTGCATTAAGACATTTCTGGGGCTAGAGAGCTGGCTCAGCAGTTAAGAGCACTTGTTCGCCGGGCGGTGGTGGCGCACACCTTTAATCCCAGCACTCGGGAGGCAGAGCCAGGCGGATCTCTGTGAGTTCGAGGCCAGCCTGGACTACCAAGTGAGTTCCAGGAAAGGCGCAAAGCTACACAGAGAAACCCTGTCTCGAAAAACCTGAAAAAAAAAAAAAAAGAGCACTTGTTCTTGCAGAGGACCTGGTTCGGTTCCCTGCACCCATATGCTAGCTCACAAGACACCTCTTCTGGTCTCTGAAGGCACCAGGCATGAGTCGGTGCACAGACATACAGGCAGGCAAACAACCATACACATAAACTAATAAATAACATTTTTTAAAAAGTAAAATAGACTTTGCTGGCAATATTAACTTAAAAAAGAGAGAGAGAAACAAAATGTAAAACTGTATTACAGTGACATAAAAGGAAGAGGGACCCACCGGAGTAATGCTGAGGCTCCCCAATTTTTCAATTGCTGGCACTGGGAAACATGCAGGGCTCCTGACCAGCCTTGGCTACAGTATGAGAATCAGTCTTAAAACAAGACACTGTGCCCGGCAGAGGTGTCGCACGCCTTTAATACCAGCACTCGGGAGGCAGAGCCTGGAGGATCTCTGTGAGTTAGAGGCCAGCCTGGTCTACAGAGCGAGATCTAGGACAGGCACCAAAACTACACAGAGAAACCCTGTCTCGAAAAAAAAAAAACCAAAAAAAAAAAAAAAACCAACCAAGACACTGAGAATCTACCACATATACACAGGCATAGATAGAATGAACTTCAGAGTTTCAGAGTTTACCTAGTTTTCCCCTAATTCATGTATCCATTCCAAATTGTGTGGGCAGTTACCATGTGTCAAGACACTGGGAATAGAGCTATAAACAAAAGAAAGTCCACCTTGGCAAAGTAAATCTCAATTTGAATTGTTTCAACAACTATACAAAATTATGCCCTAGGCCAGTGTTTTTTTGACATGTAAGCTGACACTGGTTGAATGACCCTTTCACAGGGGTCGCCTAAGACCATCTGAAAACAAGATACTTACATTACGATCCATACAGTAGCAAAATTATACTACAAAGTAGCAAGGAAAATAATTTTATGGTCAGGAATCACCACAACATGAAGAACTTATTGAAGTCGCAGCATTAGAAAGGCTGCGAACCACTGTCCTAGACCAATGCTAAACTTATTAAGTCTTCTGGAGGCAAAACACCACCACTTCCAATTTCTTTCCTTTGAAGCTGTTTCTGTGGTTAATTCAGGCATTACCATATCCCTTCTTTTAAAAGTTCAGAACCCAGAAAGGTGGCAGTTGTGACCGTGACTACCAACACTAGACCGCAAAGGCAGGATGATCCAAAGTTCGAGGACAACCTGGTCAACGCCGAGACTTCGAGGTTAGCCAGAGGTACACAGCGAGACCTTGTCTCAAAACAAAACCCCACGACACCCCTCCCCGAAACGTACTCACAAGCTCAGGCAACAGTAACACCACCAATCCATAAAGCACCTCACAGTTTAAAGCAGATTTTGATACAAAGTCATTCATTTTTCAAGTCGGTATACACGTTCTTTGTTGTCCCCAGGGACACTTGAGGGTAGTTCAGGAACTCCCAAGAAGGTTGGCGCTCAGAAAACCAGGAGGAAGGACAGCTACGCATACTAACCTAACTCGAGAGTTACAATGTGGAAGAAGAATCCTTCTGGGACCGGACCAGGCAAACCTTTCTGACAAGACAACCTGGGAAAAGACTAAACCCTCTCCTGGAACCTGAGGTTCCGGAACTCCCGGAATTTCAGCACTTCTAACCATCGCAAGCCTCGCAACGCTGACTATACAGTGGGTAATAATACAACTCCGCAGTCTACTCTGGAAGTTACAAACTAAAAGACCAAGACAGGTGCTTCTCCTACAGGATGATGAACTAACTGCTCGGCAGCGATCAAGCAGTTGCTAACCCCGATAAGCGCCCTCTAACTTCGAGATCTCTAACCCTCGGCCAGCAGAGGCCCACGGAGGGGCGGGACCACATGCTCCCTGGCCGAAGCCAGGCCCGTCGGAACATCCAGTCGGGGGGGGGGGGGGGATCATCCGCAACGCCGGCAGCCGGCAGAGGCCGAGGGCCGCGGGACCAGGGCCGACTGACAAGTTTATGGCGGTTTACCCAGCCAGGCTTCGGGCCACCTACCCACCCACCCCCCAACCTCTTCGCAAAAGCATCCCTCCTGTGCCCTGGGGCGTACCTGAGACACCGAAGCGCGGAACCCCGCATAGCCCGCGCGCTCCGAGACCTGCAGCGAGCGTTCCCCGAGCTCCGAGTCCTTCCCGCGCCGGTCAAACAAGTACACCGTCCGACAGCCGTCGACGCCGCCGTCCCTCCCAGACCCCGCCGAGAGGCCGCCGGCATCGCTGGCGCCCGTCGCTGCCATACTGGGGGGGTGGGGGGGGTGGGGGGGCGGGGGAGGAGGAAGGAAAGCGAACACCCTGCACGGGCCTCGGTCGCGCTTCGTGGCGATGCCGCCTCCCCGCGCGCGGGCGGGCGGGCGGGCGCGCGTGTCCCCTCGGCTCCCGCCGCCGCGGCTCGGGGCCTCGGCCCGGACGCGCAGCACCCTCCGCGGCTGCGGCTGCGGCTGCGGCTGCGGCCGGGAAAGCAACCCGGGAACCGATTCAAACGCTCTCTTGCCGGGGTGCCAGACGTCACTTCCGCGACCCGCGCGCGGAGGCAGGGACGCGCTGCGTACGCCTGGAAGTCGGCTAGCTGCGCCCGCCGCCGCCGCCGCCGCCGCCGCCGCCGCCGCCGCCGCCGCCCACGCGAGCCTGGGGTGCCGTGGGACCCGAGCGAGAGCAGGCCGCCGCCGCCGCCGCGGCTGGCTGCGCAGGAGGAAGAGAGCGGTGGGCGGAGACCCGGCCAGTCCGGCAGGCCGCGGGGCGGGGCGGGGCTTCGCGCG
The DNA here is from genome assembly GCF_007827085.1 of Peromyscus californicus insignis. Classification (NCBI taxonomy): domain Eukaryota; kingdom Metazoa; phylum Chordata; class Mammalia; order Rodentia; family Cricetidae; genus Peromyscus; species Peromyscus californicus. The sequence goes on along the minus strand of NW_026294514.1, from coordinate 38,103,251 downwards.
CCTTTCTCCCCTCCCCCTCCCCCAGGCCACGCCCCCCCGGGCCTCACGCGGACTGCTGGGGGGGGGTGGGGAGGACGGGCGAGCGGCGGGAAAGACAGCTCCCAGCGCCTCCGGGGCGCTTCGCGGGAGGACGGCTCGCGGGCGCGTCGCCCCCCGGGGGGGTCTGTCTGTGTTGGGACTCAGGCTCGGGCGTCCTGGTTCCTCCTCCTCGGCTCGCTCGCCACGCGGTCTCTGCAGGGCGCGATGGACGCGGTGGCGGGAAGCGTGGGTCACGCGGGTCCCCACGCGGCCGACACGGTCGCCAGGACTCTTCAGACCCGGCGCCCCGCCGGGCGCGTCCGCTTCCCTGGCGGTCGTGGGTGGGTTCCAGTGTGGGACAAGGAGACAAAGCTGGGCCTGGAGGAAGAACCGGGTCTCTGACGTCACCGCGGCCGCCTGGCTGGCCCCCCGGGGGGTTTGCTGGGCGCTGAGGCTCTCCGTGGCTGCCGGTCCCCCCTTAACGGGATCGGTTGACCGAATGACCTCTAACCCGCTCGCCGAGGTTAAGTTAGGTTCTCCTAAGTGCATAATGTGTGGGACACCCTCCACGAAAACTTCAGCACCGGTGTGGGGGGGATGCGCTTCATAATAACTATACTGATAGCACCAAACAAAAGTAACCTTGCGGAGGACTAGACTTGCTCTCTGGTTCTCAAACCTGGGTGTTTTGTACCTGAGAGCAACATGTAAATTAATGAAAACCCAAGGTAATAATAATGGTTTAGGGAGTCCTTTTAGGTTTCCACAAGTTGGGTCACATTTAAGTGTGCTGTTTTACGAGGTTTGCTGAAGCCTTTATGGTTAATGATAAAGCCAGCTTCACAAACTCCGTGCACCCTAGGAACAGACCTGGTTGTTGGCACCAAGGACAGAACTGAAGGATTGTTGGTTCGACATACTTTACAGGTAGAACATGAAACTGAACAAAAGTGTGAAGGCGTGTGTCGGGCGGCATAAATAGCATGACTGGGTGAAGAGAGAATGGGCCAGTAGGTCGTACATGAAACTGTGGCCAAACGCCGTGCATGTTTCTGAAAGGGAGCATGGGGAGACTGGAGACACAAAATTAGCCCCCAGCCATCAAGGGATTTCTGTCAAGTCTCACTGTAATTTGGTTTTTTGTCAGCCTTCCTGTGCTGCACAGGCTAACCTCGAACTTTGATCCTCCTGCCTTAACCTCAGGAAGGCTGGGAAGGTGTGCGTCACTACTCCTAGCTGACATTTCACATTATTATCTTAAAATCTCACAGAACCATTTCCTTCTATCCCTTTCTGTACTGTGTTAGACTTAAATGACTCAAGAAAAACAAATATTCCTGGCCAGCACTCCGGGGCGGAGGCAGGCAGCTCTCTGAGTTCGAGGCCAACCTGGTCTACAGAGAGAATTCCAGGACAGCCAGAGCTACACAGAGAAACTCTGTCTTAGAAAGAAAAAACAAGAAAGGAAGGAACGAAAGAAAGAAGGAAGGAAAAGAAAAACCGTTTCTCTAAATCTTAATGAGCAAGATGAATTGCCTTTGTGGTTCAGCAAATCAGGAGGATCAACAGGGCAGTTTCTCTGTAATACCAAATTATAAATCTCATGAATACAAATAGAAGCACTGTGTGTGTGTGTGTGTGTGTGTGTGTGTGTGTGTGTGTGTGTGTGTATGTGTGTGTGTGTGTACATAAGTGCAGCTGCCCCTTGAAGGTCAGAGGACTCAGATTCTCTGGAGTTGGAGTTGCAGGTGGTTGTGAATCACTAGATGTGAGTGCAGAGAACTGAACTCTCAACATCAGGTCCTAATGTGGATCTTTTGTGTGTTTGTTTTCATTATTTAGAGAACACTTTATTAGGTTCTGTAATCAAGCCCTTATACATAAGACCTTACATATTTAACACAGTGTGTAATTCCTGTTCTAATAGAAAAGAAAGAAGCTTAATGTTTCTAGACCAATATGGCTATTATTGTGATACCACAATTACATGGTAAATTAGGATACTTTTTCCCAAAGTTGACAGCATAGCTAATATTTCCAAAGATTCAAATCATATATGCATCTATACTTATATTAAAACAACAACAGGAGTATTGTGTTATGCATCAATAGTAGCAACAGCTTTCCCAGGTTCAGCTGACATGCCTTTAATCCCATTAACTCAAGGCAGGTAGTTCTCTGAGTTCAAGGTCAGACTCTTCTACAGATCAAGTTACAGGACAGCCAGGGCTACACAGAGAAACCTTGTCTTGAAAAAAAAAAAAAAAAAAAAAAACCTAGTTAAAAGTGGGTGTGGTGATAAACATTTAGTCCCAGAACTTGGGAGGCAAAAGTCTCTACATTCAAAGGCAGCCAAATCTACAAAGTGAAGAGACCCTCCCTCAAGCCTGTTGAGCTGGGCTCAGTGATGTACCTACCATTTGACTGGGCTGCTGGGGTGCCTAACATAGAAATGTGGCTTGAGCCCAAGAGTTCAAACTAAAGGAGACTTAACTAAAAATTTAAATTAAATTAGCCAGGCGGTGGTGGTGCACCCCTTTAATCCCAGCACTTGGAAGGCAGGCAGACCTCTGTGAGTTTGAGGCCAGCCTGGTCTACAGAGTGAGTTCCAGGACAGCCGGGGCTGTTACACAGAGAAACCCTGTCTCAAAAAGCTAGGGGAATGTTAAATTTGAGTGATCTCTAATAAATATTTCACAAAAAGGAAAAGAGAAGCCAGAGAATTGGCCCAGGCAAACTTCACCAGCAACACACATGTTATTTGCGGGGCCTGGTGGTACGTGCCAGTAATTTTATCACCTGGAGTGAAGCAAGAAGGATCAGCACAAGACCAGCCTAGTGTACATATTGAGTTCCAGACCATCCAGGGGTCCATACAAAGACTCTCTCAAAAGAAAGTTAAAAATAAAACTCATAATGTCTTTGGCCATTCGTTTGATTGTTATTTTGTATACTTGAACCTGTTCATGCGTACTCTACTGTGTTTTGTTTACCTAACCACAAGTTGGGCCTGGTTTCAATCCTATAGTCTAAACTACCCAGAAGACTGGGACAGGAGGATCTCAAATTCAAGAACTGCCTGGGCAACTTATTGAGAACCCTGCCTCAAAAATTAAAAAAAAAAAAAAAAAAGATTGAGGATGTAGGGTTCATACATTTGGCATGTATGAACATGTGTGCCATGTGCATGCAGTGCCCCGTGGAGGCCAGAGAGGGCATCAGATGCCCTGGGACGAGAGTGACAGATGTTGTGAGCTGCCATTTGGATGCTGGGAATCAAGCCCGGGTCCTCCAGAAGAGCAACCATGGCTCTTAGCCATCTCTCCAGCTCCACAAACAGAATTCCTGTCCACAGCGGCAGCTGTGGGCATATAAACTCATCAGTTTGTTGGCAACACTGATAGGAAACGTTGCGTCACTATCAGCAACAGCACTCAGAGGAGGAACGTTGACAAATTAGCTGAGGCAAGAGTGGAGTGGCAAAGGTTCCTCTGAGAAAGCTAATGACTCATGGAATGTCTTGGCTTATGAAATGAACTAGGTGCTGCTCTTTAAGACCTGCTGGTGCACATAGAAGACTGTTACTATCCGTACTATTGACCTGCATTTTTTTTCTCCTTTACCGCAATCCATTGCCTAATTTTTAGTACTTATATTAGTGGTTTAGAAGAAGCTAGAAAAAAACAATAACATAGTCTGAGTGTCTGTTGATTGTTACAAATACTCGATTATGTGAGTTGTGTGTTTGTGTGTGTCTGTGTGTCTGTGTGTCTGGTGTTTGTTTTGAGACAGGTTTTTGCTAATGTAATCGAGCTGGCTTTTCTATCTCAGGACTTCAGATTCTACTTCCTGAGAGCTGAACTTTCACACTTGCACCGCCACACCCGACGTTCATGGTTGCATGTGTTCATGCATTTAAATGTAGTGCCTGTGATGTGGTAAATAAAACCACACCCATGCACGTGCATGCAAGCAACCCTCACTCAGTAGATGATGAAAAAAAAAAAAAAGAAAGAAAAACCATGAAAGTAGGAGAGAACATGATGGAAAGAAGGTTCTGGAGTGAGAAGTGGGTGAGAGAGGGGAGTGAGGGTGAATGTGAACAAAAATGAACATTTAAAATTATCAAGATTAAATTAGTTTTGAATTTTTCTTTTGTTGTTTTTATTTTCAGGCAGGGTTTCTCTATGCAGCCCTGACCATCCTGTAGCTCCAGGCTGGCCTTGACTCAGAGATCTGCCTACCCCTGCCTCCGGAGTGCCAGGATTAAAGGTGGGTGCCACCATGCCTGGCTGTATTTTTTTTTTTTTTTTTTTTTTTTTGGTTTTTCGAGACAGGGTTTCTCTGTGTAGCTTTGCGCCTTTTCCTGGAACTCACTTGGTAGACCAGGCTGGCCTCGAACTCACAGAGATCCACCTGCCTCTGCCTCCCGAGTGCTGGGATTAAAGGCGTGCGCCACCACCGCCCGGCCCTGGCTGTATTTTTTAATTTTTCTAAAACTGTAATGTAGTGGCTTAAGACAGGAACCATTTGTTAGCATTTAGGCTGCCCTTAGGGTCCTGACAGGATATACCTCAGCTGTAGCCACTAAGAGCACACCCCCTGTGCACATTTGCTATGTTTCCTTATAAAAGGTGGGTCTTGTACACCTCCCGTGTCTGTCTGTCTGTCTGTCTGTCTCTCTCTCTCTCTCTTTCTTTCTCTTTCTCTCCCTTTTCTCTCATCCCCAGGGACCAGTCCCTGTCCCCTTCTTTGCCCCTTCTCTCTCCCCTTCTCCTCAATAAACCTCCTGCGTGGGCCCTGTTGTATGGTGTGACTCCTTCCCGCCGTTTTTAAAATACAACACCATTTATGGCTCATGGCTCTGTGATTTGTGCTGAGCTAGGCTGTGCCGCTCTGCTGGCCTCCTGTGAGATTGCTTACTTAGAATAGTCACCAGCGGCTTAAATAAGGTGAGTGGCACATGACGACTCACTTCCATGGCTGGCAGTCAGTTAGCTGAGGCTTGGCTTAATTACACTAGTTCTCCTCTAATTAGACAGCTCTACCAGGATGGCCTAGTTTCTCACCGATCATCACACACTGCAAAAACAAGAGCGTCAGTGTGTAAGTGTTCCTCAAGGCCCTGCCTGCCTCATGTTTGCTAATGCTGGAGTAGCCACAGATAGCCACATAGCTATCCCCCTGTGTGATCCCCTCCCACAGCACAAACAGGTTCACAAAAATCCCTAGTGATTCTGTCCGTCGGGTTTGAGCCGGTGGTATATAATTCAGTGGTAGCAATTCACATGACATACGGAGGTGGAGATCTCAGGTTCCTAGCATTCCCAAATAAAAGAAAGAGAGAAGGGAGAGATCATGTTAGAGTACGAAAACAAAATGCAGTTCCCTGGTAACAGTAACACTTTAAGTCTGCAGTTTCTTGTTAATAAACAGTAGCACAGAGTCCCTAAATCAAAGATGTTTCTTTTGTGTAGCTGGTTTAGCGGTCCAAGGGGCCACACCTGGTGATGTCTTCTTGCTGGCAGAGTCCCTAGGCAGTTCAGGGCATCACGTGGTAAGGGGCTAGGAATGTGCATCTGTCTCCTGCTTACTCACTAGATACACACACTCTCCGCCCCCCCACCTTAATGACTTTATCACCTCCCTGTGGCCCAGTCTCTAAATGCCTTAATTGGATTAAATTTCCACCCTCTTAATAACTCAAAATAGTGATTAAACTCCAGTGGGAATTTCCCAGAAGACAAACACATTCAAACATAGCTGGCGAATCCTCCAAATTAAAAAAAAAGTGCTTTTAAAAAGGGCAAGAAGAATGTCTCTTCAATGTCCTTATCTTCTCAAACGTTATTTTGATTTTGTTCTGGAAAGTAAAGGGCAATCTCAATGGCATAAATTCAGGCTTTGCCAGTTAAAATGCTATGTGACTCTGAGCCCCATACCTACCAACCTGGTAAAGAACATTTTCGGATCCCTTCTCATTCCAATTTCAACAATTGCCATGTTTTGGGTGGAGAGGTTGTATGTCTAGGTAGAGAGTCATTGACAAGTACATGATCTCTAGAACATGTGAGTTGCCTGTTGATTTTGTACTGTTTGGGACAGGAGAATAATTTACGAGGTTTCTTTTGAGCCCATCTGCCTATACACTTATATAACTATTTGATGGAGGAGGATTATTTCTTTTTCTTCATATTTTACTTTATATATTATATATTACATTATATATATTACATTTCATATATTATATCCCCACTTCAGTTTCCCCTCCTTCCTCTCCTCCCAGCGCCTCCTCCCCACCTCCCATCTCCCCAAGGTCCACTCCTCCTCCCTTTCCCTGCAGAAAAGGGCAGGCCTCCAAGGGATATCAAACATGATATATCAAATTGCAATACAACTAGGCACATTCCCTCATACCAAGGCTGGATGAGACGACCCAGTAGGAGGAAGGGTCCCAAAGGCAGGCAACAGAGACAGCCCCTAATACCTCTATTAGGAGTCCCACAAAAACACCAAGCTACACAACTATATATATATATATATATATATATATATATATATATATACACACACACACACACAGAGGACTGAGGTCAGACCCATGCAGGCTCCCTGATTGTCGATTTAGTCTCTGTGGGCCTCCTATGAACCCTGGTTAGTTGATTCTGTGGGTCATTTTCTTGTGGTGTCCTCGCCCCCTTTGGCTCCTACAATCCTTCCTCCCTCTCTTCTGCAAGATTCCCTGATCTCCACCTCACGTTGGGCTGTGGGTCTCTGTATCTGCTCCCATCAGTTGCTGGGTGAAGCCTCTCTGATGACAATTATGCTGGGTTCCAGTCTATGAGTATAGCAGAGTATCATTTGGAATCATGTCATTGGCCTTTTTTTTTTTTTTCCAGTTGTGTTTGGTTCTCTCCTAGGCCTCTGGTTCCTGGCCTCTCAGGTAGTGTCAAGCTTGGGCTCCCTCTCTTGGCATGGGTCTCAAGCTGGACCAGTCGTTGGTTGGCTACTCCCACAAGTTCTGTGCCACCTTTACCCCAGCACGTCTTGCAGGCAGGACAAATTGTAGGTCAAAAGTTTTGTGGCTGGGTTGTTGCCCCAGTCAATCCCTCCACTGGAAGTCTTGCCTTGATACAGAAGATAGCCAGTTCAATTACTAGGAGTCTTAGCTAGGGTCACCCTAGTAAATTCCTGGGAGTTTCCATTACACTAGGTTTCTACCTCACCCTAAGACATTCCCCTTGAACTCTCCTTGTTACTTAGCCTCTCTGAGTCTGTGGATTGTGGCATGATTATCCTTTACTTTACAGCTAATATCCACTTATACATGATTACACACCAGGTTTGGAGGACCATTATTTTAACCTACAGGGAATCATTTCAAATCTGTACATACTCTACCCTCCCCCACTCCTGGGATTAAATGCAAGGCTTCATACATGCTAAGTATAGGGTCAATCACTGAGCAAAACCCTCAGCTCCTCATTTCAGTCCATTGCTGCACAGAAATCCTTGCTCTTTTTCTGTCTCTAAAACCTGCAGGCGTAGGCTTTCGGAAATACGTCCTCAACAAGAAGCATCTTTTCAACTCTCTGCTGTTCTAGTTATCAACTGCTGAGTGACAAACTGCCTGAAAACCTAGTTCTTTTCTTAAAAGTGGAGTAGGTAGAGGGTGTTGTGAGACCATCCCAGGACTGTCTACCTATGGGCAACAATACCATAATTCTTTGGGAACCACCAAAGTAGCATGTGCCCTTCCCTATATGTGCGCTGAAATATCACATGTGTGTGAAAAGTCAAAGGACAACTTGTGGGAATATCAAATTCAAGCTGCCAAAGCTTGGTGGCAAGTGCTTTTACCCACTGAGCAATCTCGGAAGCAGTGCTTTTTTTCTTCTAGGTCTGATCAATTATTTACTGCTTTTAAAGACTCTGATTATTGCCTGGACTCAAACTTAGTAATAGAAACTCTCAGCCAGGGCAAGCTTATGTTTCTCAGCAATCGGTTCCTGGTGTTTTCTTTTCTTTTCTTCTTCTTTTTTTTTTTTTTTGTTGTTGTTTGGTTTTTTGAGACAGGGTTTCTCTGTGTAGCTTTGTGCCTTTCCTAGAACTCACTCTGTAGCCCAGGCTGGCCTCGAACTCACAGAGATCTGCCTGGCTCTGCCTACCGAGTGCTGGGATTAAAGGCCTGTGCCACCACCGCCAGCCAGGTTCCTGGTGTTTTCTTTGGCTTCATTCTGCTGGCCAAAAGTTTAGCATACTTTGCAGTCTCTTCATTTTTCTTAGTTTGTTGTTCCTCACATCAGCGTTTGTATTGCAGGACATATGGAGTAACAGGACACTGAATCTTGAGTGGTTTGGTCCTAGGCTTCTTACCTTCTTTGTTTAAAGGCTTTGTGACAGCATATTGGTAGATGTGATGGCTATTCTTGGTTGACAACATGACCATAACTGGAGTGATGTATAATCCAGAAATGGAGGGCACATTTGTGATCCAGATCTAGAGACAGGATGACACATGCCTTTAATCCAAACCTTGAGTCTGGAAGGCACGTCTTTAATCTGGACCACACCTTCTGCTGGAAGCCTATATAAGGACAATGGAAGAAGGAAGGGTTTGTTCTTCGCCTGCTTGCCCTCTCCTTGTCAGCACATCCATTCCTTCTTCAGGATCCCAGCAGGCCAGCTGAGACACCCAGCCTTGTGGAACTGAGCAGCTACTAGATTCTTGGACTTTCCATTCATAACTAGCCATTATTGGATTGCAGCCTGTAAGCCATTCCAATAAATTCATATATATATATATATATATATATATATGAGAGAGAAATTCATTCCAAAAGTTCTATGACTCTAGAGAACCCTGACTAATACAGAGCACATCATCATCTTTAGAGAGACTGAAAAGTTTTCAGATTCTGCCAGCTCTTTTGGACCCCAAACACTGGGTGTATCTGTCAGTCCAGGACCACCCCCTCCAATAACAAAGACGAGAACTCTTGGCATCTACAATGTATTCCCAAATATCCTGTGCTTCCTTTCTCCAGTTCTCGGTCCACAACAAAAATGGCCACTACGCATCGGGTGCACTTCACTATGGGGTCAAAACTCCTTGTTTCACGGGAAAACCTTGCTTGTGGTTCCACCACTGATTTCAACCACATAACCCTCCCACTCTTCACCCAGAGCATCAGCAGATACTTATGTGGCCGTGCTCTTCTCATAGAAAGTACAAAGCTTGTGTCCGTCGTCCACTTGAATGAATTTCTAACAGCCAGAAGCTGGAAGGAGATATTCAACTTCATTTTGATGCAGCCAACTGGCTAGAAGGTATCAGAAAAAGGAAAAAAAAGGCCTACTTCTACTTTCTTAACTGGTAATGAGGAGCTGGTGACAGTGAAGAGAACATAAAAGGAGGGGAAAACAAGATTTGTTAATATTGTAGGGGTGGGGGTGCATGCCTTTAACCCCAGAACTGGGGAGGTAGAGGCTGAAGGATTAAAAACTCAAGATCAACCTCAGCTACATAGGGAGTGCAAGGCCAGCCTAGTACATATGGGATTCTATTTCAAAACAAGTAAGTTAATTAACAAATGAATAAATAAATAAGACTTCTATGACACTTATGTGTTGTATCCTGGTGCTTTTATACAAAGGATATATTGCATAGGGTATCAAGTGTTATAGAGTATGCCCATTTCCAAATTTACCAAATAATGCAAATTATATACTCCCCAGTACTATAGGAAAGGCATTGCTGCTCTGTGACTCTGTCAACACTTGGGGTGTTTTATACCCCTCCTTTTGGTTTTGACTTGTTCTGTTTTGTTTGAGACAGGGTCTCAGTTTGTGTCTCAGGCTGGAGACATACTTAGGACAGTTGTCATCCGTCTGTCTGGCCCGCCCCTGTGCTGATCCACATTACAGGCATATGTCACCACTCTGGGATTCCTTCTCTTATTTCTCATGTTTTCTCACTTGGTATTGTGGCCATCTTTGTTTCCACAGTGGTTCTAACCATAGCTTAATAAAGAATGAAATACTGCTAGGTTTGCTCAGGCCCATAATCCCAGTACTCAAAAAGCTGAGGCAAGAGGACTGTGAGTTTGAGGTCAGCCTGGGCTATTAGTTGCTGTCTCAAGTCGGGTGGGGGAAGACTACATCCTAAGCTTTTAAAACCTACTTGTGCCACTACTTGTATTGGAAACACTTAGCTGTGAACAAAAAGCTGCTATTTGTACCTCAAGCTCATAACCTTTTCCCACAACCCTTGATACTTTCATAGTGTTCCCATGTAGCCTGTACATTCTGATTCAACAGCGGTGCTGTGAGTCAGGTTCCCTAATGACACAGGAGGACCAAATCTTTAACTCATGCATTATTTTATACCATTTTCTCCCTGGCAGGGCATGGTGGTGCACACCTATAACTTCAGCACTCTCAAGGCTGAGGCAGTTGGCTCTCAAATTTATTTATTTATTTATTTTAAGTTTTATTTTATTTAATGATTTATTTAGTTATTACATATACAGTGCTCTGTCTGCATGTATGCCTGCAGGCCAGAAGAGGGCACAAGATCTCATTATAGATGGTTGGGAGCCACAATGTGGTTGCTAGGAATTGAACTCAGGACCTCTGGTAGAACAGCCAGTGCTCTTAACCTCTGAGCCATCTCTCCAGCCCCGGCTCTCAAATTTAAAGCCAACTTGGACTGCATAGCACGACCTTACTTTAAACAAAAAAATTTTTTGAGATAGGGTTTCTTTGTGTAGCCCTGGCTGTCCTGGAACTGGTTCTGTAGACCAGGCTGGACTTGAACTCAGAGACCTGAGTTCTGGGTACCTGGACCCCTCGACCTTCACATATACAAAATGGCACTAACATGCCCTTCCCCTATGACTCCCTACATTCAAAATAAATAAAACGTAATTTTAAAAAAGCTTAAGCTTTCAGAAAAAAGTAACAAAGTAATTTTGCCCAAATTTCAAATAATATTAACAATTATTAGAATTATTTGGCCGGCAGTATTGGCACACGCCTTTAATCCCAGTACTTAGGAGGCAGAGACAGGCGGATCTCTGTGAGTTCCAGGCCAGCCTGGGCTACAGAGCGAGATCCAGGATAGGCACCAAAACTACACAGAGAAACCCTGTCTCGAAAAACAAAAAACAAAACAAAACAAAAAACCCCTGAAGTGTCATGGTGGATTGGACACCTTTCATGCCATTTAAAATAAAGCAACTACAGTTAGTGAAACAAGAATGATAGGTAACAGGTGGGGTGTGTCCATCCTGCAGCTCATGAACCACACACATATAATCCAGGATATTTATGAATGCTGCTCAACACATTTGGAGACAACAACATCATATTGCAAGGTCAAAGACTATATATCCCTGGTGGGTACAAATTCTTGAAACTTACTTCGATAACTGAAACTTGCCTTGTTTACACGGGCAGTTCTAGGTGACCCAGGGCTGCATCGTGAGATGCTGTCTCAAGAAAAGAGATGTGGCTAAGAGAAATGAAACTGATTATCAGAAAAAAAAAAAAAAAGCTGTGGTTTGTGAGCCTAGAGAAGTATATGGGGGAGGAGCATGCTATAGTGTGATCTTTTGTTTTTGAGCAGAGAGAACATAGATTTATTAAGGAAAAATGAGAAAGAATTCTGGAGATGAGAGGAGTTCCAAGAGGGCCACCCCATGTTGTAGTATTTTATTTGCACGATATTAAAGAGCCGGTGTGGTGCCAGAGACTAGAACACTGAGCTTGGAGTAAAGATTTATGCTCCCAAGGGCTAGACCCACCCCAGCTTAGCTGTGCAAACCCAAGATGAAAGAAGGTAAAACTAGCATAGAAACAAAAAATTATAGTGATGCTTTAGAAGTATTAATTTAGCCGGGCGGTGGTGGCGCACGCCTTTAATCGGGAGGCAGAGCCAGGTGGATCTCTGTGAGTTCAAGGCCAGCCTGGGCTACCAAGTGAGTTCCAGGAAAGGAGCAAAGCTACACAGAGAAACCCTGTCTCGTGGGGGTGGGGGGAGAAACAAAAGAAGAAGTATTAATTTATTCATTAAATCCATTAAGCACTTGTTCCCAAACATAAATATATAATGGGTTGGGCACTGGGACTTTAAAGATAAAGTCCTACCTAAGAGCAAGTGGCATAGGAAGACTGTTCCTAGATTTCACTTTCTTTTCCTTGGCCCTTCCCCAGCTCTTTCTCTCCTTTACCAACTGCCTGCCTACATCCTTTGTTTAGCCAATCAGCTCAATTTAGAGATTCTCCCCACAAATAAGAAGGTTTTGTGCTGCTGCCTCTTCCCATTCCATTTCAATCCTGACCTTGGGGACGCAATTAGATTTAGAAACCTCCCCCTCCCCCCTAAAAGACGGTTGTCCTTTTTGCTTGACAAATAAAAAAAAATGCAACCAACACAGAACTATATAATAAGGAAAGCCATATCCAATTAGCTAAGGGTGGTGGTGTGCATCTGTAATCCCAGCACCGAGGCTGAGGCAGGAGAATTGAGAATTCAAGGCCAGACTGTAAGTAAATTTGTTGCAACTCTGTGGGTTTAGTCCCAGGTTTTGGCACCAAAATGTGAGTTTTGCAACTCTGGGGAGAGGTGTCCTGACTACCTGGGAGTCAGGCAACACCTTGAGCTGCTTAGGACAGCTCTGGTGGCTGGAGCTGTAAAGTGGCAGCCCAACCCTGGAGGGTGAGGTATCCCAGACACACCTCAAGCTGTTTAGCACAGCTCTGAAGGCTGGAGCTGCGAAGAGACAGTTTCAGCCCTGGAGGGCGAGGTATCCCGGACTTGTTCTATCCACTGAGGGATGTCTCAGCAAGGATCTTCTCTATGCCAGTGGATGAAGATCTTCACACCCAAAACTCTTTTGAGAAAGAGATTTATGTGGGAAGGAGGAGTCCAGGAGAGTAGCGGCCTCTACCAGGGTGGAGAGAACAGCTCTTTTTTCTTAACTGACCAGGCAGGGCGGTTTACATAGGATGTCTTGGGGGTGGAGTCAACCAGGGGTTGACTTGGGGGTCCAGGGTTCTACTTTCCTGCTCTGTGATTGGTTGGTTTCACAAGTCAGTTGGCCAGGGGCAGAGGTGGCTCTGATTTGAGCCAAACTGTGTTTCTTTCACTGGCCTTTCTTGGCTTTTTAACACTATGTCTAAGACCAGGGCACATTTCTTTCACTGACTCTGATTCTAGGGACCAAGAGTGTTATTTTGGCACTAGTTTCAGAGTCAAGGCATGTTTCCTTGGTTCATTTCTCTGGCTCAGGTCCCAAACCCAGGCTGTGTTTCTTTCCCTGGTCCTGGGCCCCAGGGCCAGGATTCTACTGTCCTGCTCTGTGATTGGTTGTTTTCAAAAGTCACTTGGCCTGGGGCAGAGATGGCTCTGATTTTCTTTCACTGGCCTTATCTGAGTCATCTTTCCCTAGGTCTGGGCTCCAGGTCAAGGGTGGATTCCTTTAGCCAGCCCCTTTTCCCTACACAGGCTGTAATACATAGCGAGTTCCAGGCCCCCTGAGCAACAGAAAGACCCTGTCTCAAAAATCAAGCCTGAGTGCAGTGGCAGCTATGAAGAGAATTTTTATAGGGTTTCTACTCTAAGGTTCACAGAAATGGTGTCTGCAAAGCAGTGTCCATCATGTTCTTTCAACATACTCAGTCACTCAGTCCTCACAGTCTTCCACATGCCACACAGCACCACCCCTTCTCTCTGTCCTTGATAGCAGGGCCTGGTGACAGGTCAGTCCTTGTTCAGGTCAGCTGACTGGGGATCTGGACCCCATGACACACCTATGATGTGCGAAGGCTCCTTGCTGTTGAAGACATTTACTACTTACCCCAACTGGATGATGCCGAATGTGCTGTTGTTGTGGTTAGGTGGAGAATATCAACTTACAGCTGGCCTTACACTCCAAATTCCAGCCTCAGGGCCTAGCCTTCCTGGATTTTATCAAACCCAAAGCAGTATTAGAAAATACATTGAGAGAAACTTTGCCGATGTGACAATCTGGGACATGACTGCCATCAGCTGCAGTAGGAGTTATGAGCTGTGGGTGATGGAGACCAAATCTATTAAGTCTGTGTCCACTATGGAGTATAATTTGAACATGGATTTGACACTCCCCAGGGCTATAAAAAACAAACAAAAATATGAAGACAAGTAGAGCATGAGGAGTCAACAGAGGGCAAGGCTGACCACTTTCTTTAAAGGCAGGCACCACCACCTCCTGGCCCAACTAGATTATTAAATGGCTTCTAATGCCTAGAAACGAATCTATTGTTTGTTTGGTTGGCTGGGATTAAAGGCATGTGCCGCCACCACCACCACCCGGCTTAGCTGACCACTTTCTGATAGAGAGCTCAGCTCCCTCATTGCTGAAAAGCTGGGCTTCCTTGCCTTCTCTGCCTATGGAAATAGACTGGATGGGAAGAAGAAAGGCTCGAACTCCATCCCTTCCCCAGTCAAGCAT